>NC_134777.1:48858191-48860691 GCF_046742065.1 Oratosquilla oratoria | reverse complement strand
CAATACAAGGTAACCTCGACTTTAATTTACTCTTATATATCTACGCGTGATCTGATGGTGACACACATACATTCAACACCACATGAACCCCTACACAAACCAGACAAAATACTTGGAATTACATACAATCACATACATAATCACATACTTTGAATCACTCTATGACACTCAAAACACGCATGATAGATACTATAAAAAATCCAATGTAAGCTTTTATTCACTAAAATCAATAACTTTGGGTAAAACAACAACCATTGACTTATTTACAGACATTACATAAATTCCATTCTGGACAATGCTAGTCGAGCGCGAAGAGCACACATCTCGGACAAACAAGGTAAACATAGCTATAGGTTACTCAAAATCATCACGACGTGCGCGGCACACATTACACAGAGGTCACTAAACAAAACCTACGGAACCCATCGCACAACAAGAGAAATTACTTACCAGCACACAGACATATCATACTCCAGGGCACTACTACAACAACATTCACATCATCCCACTACCCTGACCAACCATACAAACAGAAACACGCACGCACGCGCACAAACACACACACACACACACACACACACACACACACACACACACACACACACACACACACACACACACACACACACACACACACACACACACACACACACACACACACACACACACACACACACACACGCACACACATACGCACACGCACACGCATACACATACACACACACACACACACACGTACGTCGGATTCATGGCGAAGATTGAAACTCCGGAAAAGAAGGGCAATTTTCGTGGATTTCAAGGACGAGGGAGTACCTTTGTTGTATTAGTAGGGAAGGGAAAAGCTCGTGGTGTAGTGGGGAGGTGAGGAAAAAAGAGAAAGGGAGGGATTACTGAAGGAAATTGAAGGAAATGAGGAAGGAGACGAACGGGCTCCCGCGGGCGTCAGAAGAAATGTCAACAAGAGGGCTGCAGACGATGCAGGTGAAGTAAAAAATATCAGTAAAAGCATTAAAATGAGAAATATAAATAAGAACAACACAATAGAGAGTGGAGATAGTAATTTCCATGGATTTAATAAGGGGGGATGCCAACCTTCCCCGATTAGCAAGTCTGGAGGAAAAACTAGAGAAAATTACCAAACATTGGGAGGTTAGCTTCAGCCAACTTACACGGATTACGCAAAAGAAATGATAAATTGGAAGAACTAAAGAAGGAGAACCAAAACCTAATTAAAGTAATAGAAGAATTAAAAAGACAGTTAAAAGAAGTAAAATATGAGAATGACGAATTAAAGAAGAGTAATAAAGAGAATAAAAAGTCCATAGCAAAAGAAGTACAGGATTGGAAAAAAGTCCAAGTAAACAACAAAATTGTATTTAAAGACATAGTGACACAACAGATGAAAGGACAAACTAAGGACACAGTTATCAAAGTGATGAGAGAGAAGGAGAATATAGTAAGAGACTTAGCGGACAAAAATCAATGTATAATTATATTAGGGATGGAAGAGAAGCATAATCCAAATAAGACTACAAGAGTAAAAGAGGAGAAGGAAAAAGGTAAACAAGATATTAGAAGCAGTTCAAGAGGATGAACAAGAAACAGGGAAAGGAATTGAAGAAATATATAGAATAGGAAAATACAATACAGATAAGACCAGACCAATTAAGTTAAATTCAGGTCACAAACGACAGCAGAGAATATCTTGCATAAACAGGGAAACTAGCAAAAAGTGATCTATATAAACAGGTATGGATAAAAAGAGAAATAAATAAAGAGGAAAGAGAGGATGAGAAAACAAAAAAGACTAGAAGCTAAGGAAAAGACGAGAAAAGAACAGTTAGACAAAGAGAAATTCTATTGGAGAGTAGTGGATATGAAAGTGAGGAAATGGTTCATAGCAGAGAAAAACAGAAGGGAAACAGAAGACACGATGGAAGTAGCAGAAAATTAATAGTGTATTACACAAATATAGATGGCTTAATAACAGGTTTGAACGAACTAAATGATTACCTGAAGGAAAAAGAACCTGACATAATGGGAATTGTAGAGACAAAATTGAAAGGCCCACTACCACCCAACAGTGTAGGACATGGTGCATGTAATTATTGGATTAGAAACAGAGAGGTAAAACAAGGGGGTGGAGTTATGTTCCTGACTAAGAAGGATATAAATGTGAGGAATGTCACATATGGAAAGAATGTGATGGAAGTGGAGGACAGGGATGGGAAGAGCAAAAAGTTTGTAGTAAATCATGTGCCTCCTAAAACGGCTTCATGGGAAGAGAGAGAACACAAAAATATATTAGAAGACACAAGGATAACATTAAATAAGATAATAGAAGATGGAGGAAGAATAGTTATAATGGGTGACTTTAACTGTAAAGAAATCTGCTGGGAAGAGATGACAGTGAAGGATGGAGAAGACTTATGGGGGAATGTACTACTTGATATGATTATGGAACATACAATGACGCAATGGATACAAGAGAATACTAGGT
>NC_134777.1:48838191-48848191 GCF_046742065.1 Oratosquilla oratoria | reverse complement strand
AAAGATTTACTCCCAAACCTTTCATTAAGTTCCAGGTCCTTTACAAGTCTTGGGTACATTCTTTTTCATTTTAAACAATTTTGTTGGTTAGAAAAAGAAAAAAATCATCAGTATATCGCGGTAAAAAGTCATGAGTGTATCCCAGCACATCTGGAACTAAATAAGCGACTTGAAAGTATGAATTGAACGGTTAGATTAGGTTTGTTTGGGCTTGATTGGTTTGGGTGTCCAGTTGATATATACAGGTAACTAGTAGGGTGCAGTGAAATGCTCACTAACCTAACCTAACCTCAATGGTGAAATGGTAATGTGTTTCTGTGGAGAAGGTTGGGGTGTCACTCTTCACGACAGGATCATGCCCCGTGTCTTGAAAGCATAAAGTTATGCAATAAGAACGACTACATATTATTCAGATAAAGACTAAAAGTGGATGGAAAAAGGAAACTGGTGTAATTACCTTCAATCACCTAAGCATTATATTTTTATCTCAGATGTTCTAGGGCTGATATCACGATCTTTTGACTTCAAAAGTAAAATTATCATCAACCAATTAAATAGGTCATTAATCCGTCCTCATTTGGAATATGCTATTTCATCATGGTTTCTGAATCTCATTAAAGACACTGACAGATTGGAAGGGGTAAAGTCATAAAACCGATACCAAGCAGCATAAACAAATCATACGACATCCATCTATAAAAGTTTACCTTTTTTTCCTAAAAAAGTGGAAACTCAGGGATTTCATCCAATTCTTCGAGATTTTAGAGTTAATATCATGGAAATTTAGGATATTTTCATTCTAAAAACTAACTAGACAAGATATAATGTCTTATCTCCGGATGTAGATTTAACATAAAAGTATGTAGAAACAAATTTGCAAACCACGTCGTCAATGAATACAATAAATTTTCCAGTTCATGGAATATAGTAATTCAAAAATTAATATTTGGTTACATAAGTAACCTAGCAATACGCTTATAATATTCGCCGATTGGATATTATTTGCTTGCTTTATCTGCTTGTTTCTTTATATTTTTCGGCATCCGATCTTTCTCTGGACCAAAATGTCTACAGTTTGTTACAAATGAAAGCAGTAGTTCATATTCAGTTTGCTGTCGGGAATACCAGAAAGATGTACAATAAGACAATTTTTGTTTTGTTTTTATTTGCTTTAATGGATCATTGGAAACTGTTCCTATAGTGACAGAATGCAGACATACGCAGCTACATAATGAGTATAGCCATTAGGGATTTTCCAATGGATCAGAAAGTAAGTCGACAATTTTCTCTCGTGTTAGAATGTAAGACAACCAATGAGTTCCTCTATTTTGTAATAATATTCCTCAGTACAAGAAAATATACAATAATGCAATAATATAAACCTTATCCTCTAGCTACATTTAATACAAATTATTAATATTATCGGTATATTCTAAGTTGGAATATTGAAAATTGAAAGAGAGAAAGAGAAAGAGAAACTGACGTTCTGTAATGGAAGAGGTGGAGGAGTATTGCACAAATGGATTGGTACTTGTCATGAAGAAGCTGGTGTACTCGTGTAGGTAGGTAGGTAGGTAATAGTAGTCTACTAGCCTCGTCGCAAGGAGCACGGGTCTCGAAGAAGGGTTGGGGATGGGTGTGAGTTGCTTGTGTAGGGCCGAGTACTGAAGAGTAGAAGGAAACTGGTCTCGAGTGGGACACAAGAGCGTTATCCGGAAGCACTGAAGACGGGGGCCGCGGGGGCTTGTCCCCGGGGGGCGTCACGGGATGGCCAAGTGGAAGGAGGGGGGCGGGGAACGGAAGGATGGGGGAGGGTGAAGGAAAGGGACAAAGGTTAGTCCTGTACAGCCATATGGGATGGGAAGACGGGGTTTTGTGTGTGTGGGGCGGGGAGGAGGCAAGTGAGTATTGGGGTTGAATCAGGTGGGTGTTGGAGTGGGTGGCGGGGCCAATATTCATCTGGGTGAGGACTGGGGCCCTTTAGCACGCCACTATCACCACCACCACCGCCACCACCACAATCTTTTCCTGGCGGACCTGACGCGCCCCGGGGAGGCGCGCGGCCCCTTGAGTTGGCGACATACAAAGATAGACTGGATCTAGGAACCTTAATCACTGCAACCTTTGGAAATTACAGCTGGTAACACCGAGCGGTGCCCACTTGGGTGTTTTTTTGATTTTCTCTTTGACTTCGGCGGGAGGAGGGGGGCGTTACCACGCATGCGCGGACCATTCTTGTAGTATTTGTACTTGAGGACACTGGGGAGTCTCCGCTTCGTCGTGTTTTCTTGGACTCGTGGGCGTCTTCTTTTCTTCTTTTGTAAAATTTAAGTTGGACTGTAAGTCACCGTGGTTGTAGAATTATGTGAACACAGACACACTTACACACATTATGGAAAATTGACATAGGAAAACACGTAGAGTATTGGAAGGCAAAGCCAGGGGTATTCGGTGTCCTTTCCCAGGTTATCTATGAATCAGTTAATCATAACAAATTTTGAGGTTTGAGATTCGTCCAACAAGCAACACGACTCGATCAGAAGCATGAAAGGACAGAATACCTGCGTCTGGCCCGAGAAGAGCATGCGAGCGTCAGCGACTGCGGCGTTGTGGGGGGGCTGGGGACTGCAGGCTTGGGGGCTGTAGGCCCGCGCCCCCACAACGCCGACGACGCCACGGTCGTCAAGAATGGACACTGATTGGAAAAAACACTAACTCTAGTTTAGGCTACCTTGGAATAATTCAATGGAATATCATGGAGGGAAATATTTGAAGAGCAAATGGGCAAAAATAAACTTTTCTTCCTCAGACACTGACATGGACATAATAGGGTTTCTGTCTTTGAATATCACACAAGGAAACGTTCTTGACCTACCATCTAGGGTGGAATGATCATTGAGAATGCAGCACACTTTCCCTCCCTGCTCCCTCCCAGCCGCCGCGCGCGCGCGCGCGCGTGTCCGCAGCGGGCGGCGACATACGCACTCTTTTACTATATACACGGGAAGGATCACTAAGGGTGAAAAGGCACAACACAGTCCACAAGCACGATGCCGGGGCTTCTTCCAGGCCCTGCGTGTATGCGTTCAGGACCCTTCTTTCCTTTTCTTTTATCTTTTTTTTTCATTATTTTTTTCCTGTTTATTCGTGTGCGTCGGAGCCCTGCATTTGTGTGCTGGTAATTTGAGGGGCCAGCGGCGTTAGTTGGTTGTTTGTTGGTCAGATGGGCTGGCTATCTGACCCTGCACCATCGCCGTGTTGGAGTCTGCACCATTCAAAACCACAATACTCGCACTAGCAGAGAAAACAGTCGAGACATATTATAGCTTAGGGGGAATGTTAAGGAACGTCCGCCCACGTCACAAAAATCACTCTCGCTATTCCAAAGACCGAAGGGGAAGAGAAAGAAAGAGAAAGAAAAAAGAAAGTGACATAGAAAGACAGATAGATATTTAGATTGATAGGCTAATAGATAGATAGGTAGGTAGAGAGGTAGATAGATAGATAGAGATAGAGAGATAGAAAGAGGGGGGTGGGGAGTGCGCGAGATATAAAGAAAGCGTGACGTTCGGAATGGAAAGGGGGCGAACGCACCATCACCAAGAACGGCCGAACGAACGAGAGGTGCAGGTGTGTGGTCACGGGCCGAACCTCTTTTTTGTGTCTTATATTTACATATATGTATATGTATATGTATATATATATGTATATATATATATATATATATATATATATATATATATATATATACTTTTATTTATTCATTTACATTTTTTACTTTCGGAACGAACTAATGATCGAACGACCGCGAGTGGCGAAGGAATATGGAAGAACAACGGGGAGTGCCTTCAACGGTGAACGGCACGTTCAGCAAGAAGAGCAGATGGGGAGTAGCAGGAGCAGCAGTCGCCTCATATAGTCACCTGCCTTGGACGAAGAGCATATGGGCCGCGGCCCGAGTAAGAAGTTTATGGAAGCACTCTGATACAATACTCTTGGGTGTAGTATGGACTCTATACAAAATAAATTTGCATATGTATAGACGATAAAAATAAAACTCTAAATGTAATACTTCTCCTAACAAGATCCTTTATTAAATAATCTCCAGTAGGTATTTTGGCACATTCGTTGCTATAACCGAGATATTTAGAACGCCGAGTTGGTTCACAGTTTGGCACATGTTCGGTCATGTCTGACAAGCTTTCCTACAGAGATGACGAAGTGGAGAAGGGGGGAAAAAGTGGCAAGTGCGGGACAAGTGAGTGAGTGAGTGATACATTGAAAGGAAGGGACGAGAAGAAATAAAAACGGGGAGGCTGACTAGCAGCATGACTATACGGACGCGGTGGCAGCCCTGGACACCTCCGTCAGACTGCACGCGCCCTTGCCTTCGTAGCTGAGGCCTTTTAGGTCTTTGTCGACGTCCTAGTCGTCTGGGTCCACGTCTCCTGGTCGAACTCGGCGAGCGCTAAGCGCCGTCGCCGAGGGACATTTGTCTTAAGCGATACGGAAGAATAAAAAGTGTGAGATTGCACGTAGAGCAAGACTAGTGAAGGAGTGGAAGCCACGAGTACTGCAACGTCGCGACCTGACGCGGCGGCGGGTCTTTGTGGGACCCCGCTGCACCTGGGAGACCGGAAGCTTCCCCGGCCCTCGAGCCGGGCTGCCTCGTCCGAGTTCTGTAAGGGGTTCAGGTTCGCAACGGTCAGGGAGGTTCGTAGTTTAGTACTCATATGGAAGACAGTGGATTATTGACCGAATATCATCATCGTCTTGAGTGGGTTGGTTGATGTCGATAGGTTAAGGGGGGAGGGGGGGCTGGCGGGTACCCCGCTTCTGCACGAACGGCACGGGTCACGCACGACACTGAGTATTACCGCAGGTACTGGGGCTGCAACCGAGAGCAGGTACGGCCTACCAGCTGCACACCTACGACCTACGAACGCACCGCCTGAGGCGCAGCAGCAGTCTCTAGGAGCGCCGCTGCAGCTCAAACAGCACCAAAGAGAAGTAAGAGAGAGGTTGTCCCACACATACTCACAATCTAACAAGATGCACAGTTTCAAAGTATTGGCACATGCGAATTCACCATAACCCTATAGAAAGGAAATACCATAAATTGGACAATAATGCAAATAAGTATAGATCCTGCATAGAGACTTAGAGTAAAGTTGAGAAACGAACTACTTGTCATATTGTGCCACATGCAAAGACTTCAAATAGTTCCTTTTTGCACAGCATGGTAAGTAGTATAGCACACAAAGTAATACCATTAAGAGAATTGTATAATCTTGCAATAATACGTTCATTGGCACACTCGTTGCAATAGCGTAATCACTTGGTAACAACCCATAATGGAAACACTATGAAAACACTAGTTCGTTGTGTGATCGTCCTGCATAACACGTGATCAGATGGGATGGTCCTCCTCCTCCTCCTCCTCCTCCTCCTCCTCTTCCTTCTCCTCCTCCTTCTCCTCCTCCTACATTGTTAGGTCCTTGGCTGGGCTGGATGGGGCTTCGTAGCTGGTGACGGGAGAGGTGGAGGGAGAGATTGCGGTCGCCTGGGACGATGTCGGAGCCTGAGGCACGCCGCTGCTGGCGGAGGGGACGCCAGGGGACCCGTGTGGGGGGGACATATGATGAAGCATTTCTCCTGAAGCAGAAGGGGAATGAGGAGACAACATGAGTGAGCCTGATGAAGGAGCCACATCAGTCATACTGGAGGAGACGATAGGTGCGGAGTTCGGCATCAACCCTTCAGGTGACGATGTGGAGAGATCGGCGGCGCCGCTGGGATTGTGTCCGCGGTAGGGTTTGCAGTACGAGTAGCGGTGGTTCATGTGCTGCGAGTAGGACCCCGAGTGGGAGAACCTCTTGTGACACTTTTGGCACTGGTAAGGCTTCTCTCCCGTATGCAGTCGGCTGTGTTCCGTCAAGTGGTGCTTGTGCTTGAAAGCCTTCGGGCACAACTTGCACTTGTACGGGCGCTGACCTGCAAAGGACAACAAAACGAGGGCGTTAAGCGAGGAGGAGTCGAGAGGATTTTAGAAGGAGGCGAGAACGCACGCGGGGTTTTCCCCTTCGTGTCGCCCTCGACTGGAGTCCCACGGATTTCAAAATCCTTACATTTTGCTTGACCCCTTCAACACAGTTATGTCTATACATTTTCATGCTCTACCTGGCGCCAATTCAGGCAAAAGGAAGATTTAAGACAAAATTGTGTATCAAATATGCCCTTCAGAAGAATGAAATACAACAAAATCTATGAAAAAAGGAATTCGTTATACTAAAGGAGTTAGTAGGTAAATTTCATGTTCCAAATCTAATTGTCAGCATGGAAACCCGGGTCATTTTACTTATGACTTATCCTCCATACATTGTGATATTTTGATAAACAATATGAATAGCCTGTAATTGATTTGAACAATGTTGTTGTCGTGAATTATTGAAAAAATTATATAACTCATACATGATTAAACTAAGCTATCGAATCTGTTGAAATGATACTGTATATTTGAATTTGATATCTTAAAGTCTATTTGTCAAAATGTTCAAGCTGTGTTTAATCTTCTACTACTGCCTATTCAAAATAATCTGTTGGCCAACTGATTGGCGCTTTGGGAAAAATCCAAGTAATTAATGAAATGACTTTCTTAGTGAAACATACATTTAATTCCTTTAGTATGGTGATATGATTCATAGACTTTTTTAGTTTTTGCAAATTCAAGACCCCCTTTTGTCCTTAGTTGAGTAAAGTCATCGTGGTTAGAATAAGATCGAAGAACCATGAGTGTACATTTGAAAATACAAAAAAATCATTAGAAAAGAAAATCTTCATGTTTGTCTGAACACTTAGGAAAAGGGAATGCGGAGTAGGGGGAACATCACTTACCTGAGTGTTCATATTTGTGCCTTGCGAGCGATGACTGTTTTGAGAAGGACTTATCACATTGGTCGCACTGGAAAATGCCCTCTTCCTCGCGCCGTCTTTTGCGAGATTCGTCTCCTGATGACCCGTCATCCTCCTGGTAATAAGAACTAAAATGCAGTGCAAGCAAATACACCTAACCAGCCTTATCTTATTTCTATAACTCAGCTTCATGTGAACCAGAATGTAGTATAAACTAGACCTTTTACTTTAATCTTATAACACGGCAGACTGCCCAAACTGAGGTCATAAAAAAATCTTATACATTTTGACTCAGGAGTTTTATGAGAAAAAATAATGCAGGAAAAGAATGAAGATATAGGCTAGTCATTATACTTTACAAGCAATATTCGAGCAAGAGAATCAAGCTGAGGACTATTAGATATCTAAAGGATTTTTCTAGTAACATGTTTGTCCTCTTTGATGATATTCAAATAGATAAAGAAAATGATGATAAGGCCAGAACGGCTGACGTGAAGAGCTTACCCATCTAGAGGTAACTATAGATGAGGAAGCAGAAAAAGAAGTGGGAAACGGAGAGTTGAGGGAGGAATTTGTGTGGAGAGGTTTACTCACCCTGGGTCTTTTGTCGGACTGCTCCTCGAAATCATCCGAGTATTGGGAAGAGGTGGAGGAAAGGGACATTTTTGATCTCTGGAGGATTTGTGCCAATTTGCTCGGTTCGGAGATAAGCGACGGCATTTCAGACTGAACCTGATGGGTGGTCATCGACGACTCCTTCAGGTCTCCTGCAGGCACGTTGTTGTTCAAGGAGGTCGGCGTGGGCGTGCGGGACTCTGACTTGCAGGAGATGGCGAGGGAAGTACTGTCTGCGTCGGAGTCGGAGTACACGGAGGTCGGTTTCGGAGAGGTGGAGGGCGTTGACTTCTTGGTCGACAGGTCGAGGGGCTGTTCGTCATCCACCACGAAGTCGCTCTCACTGGGAGAGACTCTGCTGTTGGTCGATGTGGGTAGTGGATGCTGGTAGACGAACCCGTGAGAAATGATTGGCGGGTAGAAGTGACCGAGAATGTTCTTGCTGGATTGAGAGACGGGGGCATTGTAGGACATGGGTGAGTAGAAGGAAGGCGTCGGGGTGGGCGTGATGGACCGCCCCTCCCGCCGGTCCCTGGCCCGAGCATTCTGGAACCACACCTGCACAACCCGTACCGAGAACCCTATCTTATCTGCGATGTTCTGGAGCTCATCTTTCTTCGGGCGCGGGTTGATCGTGTAGTGCGACTTGAGTATCGCCAGTTGTTCCTCGCGGATGTGAGATCGAACACGCACCTTCTTCCCGTCCGTCAGGGTTTCTTCGTCGTCGACCACGTGACCGGAGTCGGCATCGGAGGGGGCCTCGTCCTCACGCTCCTTTAGCAGGCTTGACGGTTTCTGGCCACCTGCCAGCTCGTGTAGGCGAGCCGCCAGACCTTCGATCAGGCTCCCCTTGAATCGCTCGGCAGCAGAGTTGACCTCGGAACGCCTCGGGCACTGCAGGCTCTGGTGGTGGAATGCTTCCAGACTACTTGAGAACCGAGCCCCGCACAGGTTGCAAGACATATCGTCGGACACGGTGGGCATGTGGAGCACAGACCCCGTGGTCCCCTGGGACACTTTGTCCTCAAGCTGTTTCTTGGTCACTGTCGTGTTGACGGACTCGAGGACTTTCTTCAGGTTGGAGAAGTCCTCCCTATCGCTTAGAATTATCTCGGGATCCTCGCTCTCTTTAGTCTCCTCTTTGATGACGAGTTCGCCGGGCTCCTTATCCTCCTCCTCCACTTCCTCCTGCGGGGCTTCCTCCCTGTCCTCCTTTTCCTCCGAGTCGTGCTTGGACTTGTTGAAGGCTTGGGACATGGTGAGGGAGAGGAGTGGCGAATACTGTGGGTGGAGCTGAGCGGCCAGAATGAGGGAGTTGATTGGGTGGTAGTGAGGAATTCCTTGGTGGAGACCTCCCTGGAGAGACTGGTGAAGGCTCCCTTGCGAGAGGGAGGCGCTCCCCAGGCCTCCAGGGGACACGAACGACGGCGGCGACATGAGTAAAGAGTCTCTGGAAATTGGACGAGTTGGGGACGAGTACCCCGGATCTGTGGGAGTGGGCGACTTGTCTTTAGGTAGAATGGGTAGGTAGGACCCGTTACTTGTAGGAGGGCGCCTGACCACGGGACCTTGCAACTGTGGCGAGGGGCGAGACAACACCCCGCTATTTCGACTTCGTCCCAGCTGAAGTAAGAGAAAGAAAATTTCAAAATAAGTAAGGTATTAAAGAGTTTGTACTGTTTTTTTTATATAAAACTAAAAAAGGAAAATGGCCTTTAAAAAATGCAAGATACCGTTCCGAAAACAAAAAATCTTAACTGCACATTGTAACTAATTTGAAATCTCTAAATGCTTTTGGATAGCGCGAGACGATAAATGAATGCGCGCGTAGTAAGGATTAAACAAATATCTCGATTGACTCTTTACTGCGTAGAACAACGAATCTTAAAACATTTGATGGTTTTGTTTTAGCTAGCGTCTAGCGATTTTATTCAACTCAAGAATAATCTATATATAGTGCAGGGCTAACGTGTACTGGGGATGCGATGGAATGGTATGTGTAGAGTACTGATGTCTAAACATGCAGACTATAACGGGTCGTGGCGACTCGTCGAGGTTGCATGTGCACACTCACCTGGCACTTCTTGGAGGACATGTGTGACGAGTAGGAGCCTGAGTGGGAGAATCTTTTGGTGCAGTACTCACACTCAAACGGCTTTTCGCCACTGTGGATCCGCTTATGTTCCTGAGGACGAAAGGAAACTTGGTGTCAGGGTCGACTTGGGACCAACATTGCATAAAAGCCGATGGAGAATGTTTTTTGTTCACAACATGAACATTTGTTATTCAGAGGGTCGACTTGGGACCAACAGTGCATAAAAGCCGATGGAGAATGCTTTTTGTTCACAACATGAACATTTGTTATTCAGTGTTCAAATACACGTAGCAAAGTTATGCTATATGCTTTTGGTGGAAGTATGAACAAGAAAACAATCCCCAAGATAAAAGTTAACTCCTATATGCTCACGTCTAA
>NC_134777.1:48830691-48833191 GCF_046742065.1 Oratosquilla oratoria | reverse complement strand
AAGCGGAATAGGAAACACAGGAGTCTTAGTCTTGAGTTTATTCCTGACTAGTTTCGCAAAAAGCATGCCTGCGAAACTAGTCAGGAATAAACTCAAGACTAAGACTCCTGTGTTTCCTATTCCGCTTACATCAACCTGTCAGAATGTCTCAACATATATATATATATATATATATATATATATATATATATATATATATATATATATATATCCTACTGCAGAAACTTCACCTTCACTTACCACTGTTGCACCGTTGAGGAGCTCTCCCTCTTCTCCTAGACTTGTTTCTCCGGCATGTGTAGTGGCGGGGCTGATGGGCGCTGGTGTGGACGTAGGAGTAGGAGTGCTCGTTTCTTCAGAGGGTGCTGGGCTCACGCCATTGTCACCGCCCGTCTCACCAGCTGCGGAAGAAGAGAACGATAGTACATTAGAAATGGTGATAAGGAGAGGAGGAGAAGGAGAAGGAACAAGGTGTGGGTGTTTCGGGGCCAAGTCTCACCACGTGGCTCGTCACCGACCACCTACCTATCCCCTACCCAGTCCCGTCGGCCAGGACTCGCTCCACGTGGGGTTATTGCCTGAGGTAGTGGTGGTGGGTTAAGTTGAGTTGGCCAAGAGTGGATGGATGGGGGGCGGGGGCGTGTTTAGAGCGCGTTCACTGGATCGCGCGCCACACCTTGGGGGGGAAAGCGCGCTCACTGAAGCGAACGCCACACCTTGAAACAAGAAAGCGGTCGAGGAAAATACATTACGTCATCTACAGGTCAATAATCCACCGTTGTGAGAGACTTTTTGCCTGGATCTCGCCTCGCTTCGCCTCGCTTCGCCTCGCCGGCAGCACTCCCGCCTCCCTCCTACATTCCTCCTTCCACCTCGGCTCCTCCTTCCTCTCGCCAACCTACCCGCCCACCATGTACGCCTACTTCCTTTCACCAGTACCACACTCGCTCCGGTCTGCACCTCCGCTCTCTTCTTCTAAACCTTAAAAATTTCCTCGCCGCTACCCTGCCCGCTCTCTCCCTTATATTTCACTTCGCCTCACCTTGACACGAAGCATCTCTTCCTTTGCGAGTCTCGTGTAAAACCAGAACATCTAAAGATACCTCCCCTGTCTTCCTCCTCAAAAGCAAAGCCTGCCTCACCTGAAAATCACATAACCTAGTCGGCGCTCTGCGTAAGGAAACTAGCTCATCCACAGGCATCTCCTTTACCCACTGAAGAATTCCGTCTCTGTCTGATGCAGCCTCCTGTCCCATCTTAACCCCAGGTAGGACTGCTGCGTCTGGAGAAACTATTTGGTATTCTAAGGGCAGCAGTCACGTCATGTCGCCTTAATGCGTGCACGCGTTTGCACGATCCACCAGGGCCCAGGCAGGCAGGCAGGCAGGCAGGCAGGCTTCAAGGCTTGTCATGGAGAAGAAGGCTTTTCGTTCTGTCCGCCACCTTCCTCTCTAGCCAAGACCTTACCCATGAAAAGGGCTTCTTCTCAACCCTGTCCCAAGAGTCTCCCTGTACCTTGCCAACCACTTTCCCCTAACCATCTCTCCCGGTGGATCCCCGGCCTTTCATGCCACCACCCCAAGTCTTTCCATTTCGAAGGTTTCTGCGTTTATATCACCCAGGTTCCTCTCCGTCAGTTGCTCCTCGCCTTCCTGGTATAGTCTTCGCCCATGAAGCTCTACCTACCAAACTCATCTAACTCCCTCTTGAAGGACTCCTGCCCTGTCATACAACCCGTCCTCCATCTCCATCTTAACCAATCTCAACATTCCTCTTGGATGACCTGGCCGGAGTTTGGGGGAGCCTTAAAGCAACACAAGATCCAGTTTTGGGCCAACTCATAGACGAGTTTCCAATTTGAATTAACCCTAATGAGAACTTCCACCAAAGCCCTTCACCAAGTTCGATCCGGTTCCCTTGCCCCTTGCCCCTTGCCCCATCACCCAAAACCTCCATCCAACACACACGCAACAGTATTAATAACTTTATTAAAGGACCACCACCTCCCAGTTTAATACTGTACGTCTATGCTCGAGGTTGCCCTTTAATTTGACAAAATCGTCGGGGGTTAGTTCATCATGAGATAAGAACCAAATTTGATAAATATTCGACAAACCTTCTATCCCTCACCTCCTCTTACAGAGCCAAGGCTAAGAAAGTAAGAACCAGTTTTGAGCCGAATCGAATATCCCGACATCTCCGTCCGTCTTACAGACATAATGCTAAAGCCTCACTCCCTTCTAATCACCTCCACACTGTCAGGAAGCTCCCCCCCTCCTCCATCAGATCCCCTCGACCCTCCACCCCTCCTCGCCCACCGCCCGCATCACACATTTACCCCGTCAGCGCACAACTCGACCTAATTTCGACCCAAAACTCCGCTGACTGAAGGGGGCTCACCCCGCGTATCGATTCTTACGTGTTCTCTTAGGGGTCCATTCCTCACTGCGAACTGGACCATTTTCAACCTCGTTGTGTATCGTCTCTGTAACCTTCCCGA
>NC_134777.1:48823191-48825691 GCF_046742065.1 Oratosquilla oratoria | reverse complement strand
ACATCACTGGATGTCAGAATGTTGAGGAAGCAGTGTGCCTGGAGGGTCAAGGAGTACGAGACACTAACCAACAGAATTCGATCTTCAGTTATCACTGGTGGCCAGCTGACGGTAGATGGTTGCACCTTGCGGTCCTCGAGATGAACTGATCATTCAAGAACTTGAAGGAACTCGAACACACCAGCACAGGGCTAGTCATTGCAGTGGCCCTTCGAGTTCTGTTTTTAAGATCAAAATGGACGTCTTTAACAGCTTCTCAAGGCTTCTGGCTCACTTCCAAATTTGCCTCAAAACCGTTAAATTTGAAATGTTATCGAGTTTGTCAGTGACCATTGGAAAATAGCAATCTCACTCGTGGACAACACTTGACAAGGTATTCTGATGGCAAAACGAGCTGAGGTTGGGTGTCAAGTCACTAAAGGGGTTGGATAAACTACCAATTTCTGATAATAGAGGAGGCCAAAGCTTATGACTATAAAAACACATTATTTCTATGTTAAGCTTTACTAGTTAGTGTCATAACCACTCGATCAGGATTTCTTTTGTGACCATATGCCATTTCGTCATTTAAATCGAAAAAGTCTACACGTTATAAATCACCCAAAAAACAACACGAGCATCATTCAAGCGCTGGGATGTCTTCTATGTTTACAATCCGTAGATTGTTGATGGCACCTACGCCTCCGCCTAAGTTCTTCTGTTTTTCAGCCTTACACTAAAACTTTTTTAGTTATATATAATTTCTGACCATCAACTGTCAATTAACAATCTTTTACATCGGTAATCTGGACCTAAACAGACTGCTCCGGTCCACCTGCTAAGGTGCAAAACGCACCAATAAAGCCTTCATTCCGGAGGCTAATTGAAACACCTGACTTCAAACGTTACACACAAGGGTTGGATCAAACGACCTACGTTCGAGGGGTTAACACCGTTGATAAGTGATGTGACATGTTGTTATTAAAGAAACAAATACAAGAGAGAGAGAGACAGAGTCCACGGTGGACTGCGACTAGTGCCGCTAGCGGAGCGGGGGTCTTGTCGATTCCAGGCCACCAGAGAACCAACCCAACTAACAGGCAAAACCCAGAACTAAAATATCTAGATCAACATATACCTTGTCAGTATCTCTCCCAGGGGGAAAGTATCTTTAATAAGTAATTATTTAATGAAATTAAGAGTCGAACTGCTGTGACAACTGTGTGGAAAACTTGCTGGGTACTTACACATAAAATTCCACATTCCCGTCAGGCTGAATAATCGTAGAGAATCTGGGTATGGCGATGGTGCATACATGGTACCCACACCTGCCATGATGCTGTCTTTTATTATTATTTTTTAATTTCTTCTTCTTCCTCTTCTTTCTCTTTCTCTTCCTCTCACGGGTTGAGTCAGACACACCAGGATGGCATTCTGGGTGGTACAAGGACCGGAAGCTTCTTGGGCTCGATTTCTGGGACGGCAGGACCTCGGACCAATTGGTCAGGTCAAGTTTCTGGGATGTCAAGATGGGGCACTAACCGAGCGTCATGTAAATTTTGGCATCCCCAAAATTCGGTGTTCACCATCAATGTTGTCAGTGGCACCTTCTTCCAGTTCAGTCCTTCGTCGTGGCACAAGGGATGGTCTTCTGCAGTATGTCTTGAACACTAAATATATATATCTTATGTTATTTACATTCCACCGTAAATCTTTAAAACAAAATTTTCAAGTTGTACAGTGGAAAAACGTTGGGCGAATAAGGCTCACTCGTTTGCTTGTAAGTCACTAAGAAATTGAAGTAAACGCACACAACTGGTACTTAGGCAACAAAAATTACAGTAAATGACTTAGCGGGTAGCACCTTACGTTACGTGGGGGAGCAAGAAGAAAGTCCGTCTTTCTACTCCCGCCACTCCTACATGACTGAGGGGAGACGAAGAGAGCCTCAGGTAGAGAGACCCGCGCGCCTGATTGGCTCTGCGCCGGAAGCCACGCCTACTCACTGTTGCCATATTCACATAATATATTTGTTTCTCTCTTAGGTCAAAATCTTTAAAAGTATATGATATAAGGAATTTTACATCTAGATCCATTTCTAGTGTCTGATAGTTATGGAAAGGTATTTGCGTTCAATGATATTTCTGAATAACAAGACAGAGTTTGTGGTAGTATCTGTGAGTCTTTCGTGACTCATGCAAAGGTTTGCACTGTCCGGAGAGAGTACAACAGTCCAACACACAACTCCAAAGAAGGTAGATCTCCCGCAGATCCAGACTCCGGTTCAGCCCTCGGATGCAGGGTGCTAGAGAAGTTGGATATCACGGTTTGGATCAAACTATTGCATTTTAGAATATATTTGTGATCATTGCTTTGCATATTTTTCATGAATAAACATCCCTGACTTCCTTCTCCAATAATGTCGGAATTAGTGTAGCTAATCAAATTTTAGAATTTTGAACGCATGTATTCTCTAGGTGTTGAGCTTGGCAAGCACTCTATGATATGCAGTAAGCTTTCA
>NC_134777.1:48800691-48808191 GCF_046742065.1 Oratosquilla oratoria | reverse complement strand
ACATGGATTTACAGACTCAACTACGGTCTTCGACGAGTACAGCTCTTGGTAAAATTCTTCTACTCTTTTTAACATTTTGTCTCTACATTTAATTACTTCCCCAATTCTATCTTTCAAACATATCATTTGCTGTCTTCCTAAAGCATGTCTACGCTCGGTCACTTTAATACTTTTACATTTCCCAATAGTTTCCTCTATTTCATCCATGTTTCTCTTTCTTTTCTCTAATCTCTGCCTTTTGTTGATAAGCTTGTTTAGTTCGACTCTTTCTATTTCGTCTCTCCTGCTTTTAATCTGCATGGTCCTTCTTCTTTTAATTAGGTCATTTGTAGCTTTGGAGTATTTGTTCTCTCTAATGTTTTTTGTACTTCCTACTTTCTCTGCCGATTTCCTAATGATATTCACTAAATTCAAATTAATATCTTTCACGCTGTTCTCGTTTGTTCTTAGAGCTTCGAATCTATTTTTAATTTCTAACTGAAATTTCATTATATGATCCTTAACCTTTGCAAGGCTTATTTTCTTTTTTAAAACTAGTTTATTTTTCTCCGCTCTGAAATTAAATTTAGCTGTGCAGCCTACCATTCTATGGTCACTACCTATGTTGACTTTATTTATCACCGTAACATTTCTAACGCTTTTGCTCTCATCTCCTAATATGAAGTCTATTTTGTTCTTTGTTGTTCCATTTAGACTTTTCCACGTCCATTCACGACCTACAGGCTTTTGGAAGAAAGTGTTCGTTATCCTCATGTTGTAGTTCTCTGCAAAATTGATTAACATCTCGCCTCTGTCATTTCTCTCACTAACTCCAAACTTACCAATGCACGTCTCATCTCCCATTTTCTTCCCCACTTTAGCATTAAAGTAGCCTATTACCAACGTGTACTTAGCTTTTTCTTGATCCATTACTTGACTTAAATCATCATAGAACGACTCAATTTCATCGGGTGAACTCTGAAGTCGGTGCATTAACTCGAACTATTTTTAAAGTGTACCTTCTACACAACCTAATTACAATCCAAACTACACTGTTTGACAAATTACTGAATTTGACTACGTTACCAGCAACCTCTCGGTTTATCAAGAATCCTACTTCACTACATCATTGTCCTTATCTCTATTGGAGAACAGGTAGTGATCATCTTGTAATTGTATCAGCTTTTCTTCCGTTCTTCGGACTTCGCTCAGTCCAACGATGTCCCACTTGATGTTGTCTAGTTCTTCTATTAAACTCTTCAGCCTGTGATCTTCTGAGAGACTTCTTACGTTGTAAGTATAGATCTTCATTTTCTTCATGTTGTTTAATGTCCAAGACTTGGATCTGCTTGGACAGTGCTTACTCACATTCGGTGGCATACTGCCCGTGAGCACACGAGGCAATGCGGTTGGACCTTTAGGATACGATGATCCAACAGGAACGCCTGGTTTTGTTTTGGTTGTGATATTCATATTGCTATGAAGGGGGGTTGGCAGTAATATCATCTTCGTGCCAACTGGTTTCTGGTGAGATATTTCTCTGGTGTAATCTTATTCATTATATTCGGTGAAGTCCTATATCTATAGGGTGCCCAATGGTCCACGCCGTCATTATGACGGTACCCCATATATCTATGAAGAATTTCCCTGTTTGCCATCAGGGACTTGCCAGTTAGCAGTGGGTCCTGCGACTGTGTGTTTGAACTACTCTTTGTCTGATCTTTCTTACAAAACCTGTTCGATATGGGTGATTATGCAAAGATTTCCTTTCTATCGAAATAGCTTTTGTAATCATTAAGATTCTCAAGCCTATCCACCACGCCAAGGTGTCAACACTCGGATAGGATATATATATATATATATATATATATATATATATATATATATATATATATATATATATATATATATATATGTGTGTGTGTGTGTGTGTGTGTGTGTGTGTGTGTGTGTGTGTGTGTGTGTGTGTGTGTGTGTGTGCGCGCGTGTGTGTGTGTATGTATAATATACGTACATGCAAATAGCTTCATCTTCCTCTCTCCCTGCTTCCTGCCTCCACGAACCAGTTCCTGCATCAAGAGCAAGAACGCACACATAACCCCCAGCCTGCGTACACAGTCGCCCAGCGCAAAATCGGCATTCGCTCCCCGTCACTCTCAACACATAATTCAAAGGACTCAATGTACGTCATCATTGATATTCAGTAGCGGTCACTGCAGTAGTAGCCACGGATAGCGCCAACGCTAACTATCTTGTCCGTCTGCCCATACTGATTTGTTGCGCCGTGATATGCCACGGGTATTTTCGTTCGCGGTGGAATAAACTGTGTATTGGAATTCGATTTGAATCAGGTTAGATTTCTGTGGCAAGATTGCCGGTGTGAGGGTTGAAGGATTTGGTCATCATGGACGAGGAGTACCACTTCCGATGTCAGAGGAAGACGCCCTGGAGGACCACATTTAGAAGGAACTCCCTGCGAGGGTGCTGCTTGAGCCTCAAGACCTTTTATCCAAAGTGTGAACAAGCGAGTACCCTTCAGCTGACTAAAATTGCCTAACCTTAACAAAAATAAACCACTGGGTATGAATCTAAAGCGTAAGGAGATTACTTTTACCTGACTCTTCTTTCATTTGTTCTGTCGAGGCCTCTTCGAGTAGTCCGCCCCATCACCTGATCAAATTCGACTAAGTACGACAGAACAAATTTCATCAAGTGCTTTGCTTTCAGTCTAACCCGTCAACTCTTTCAGTACCGGGGTCAATTCTACAGGCGATGCAAACGCCATCCGATCTCAATCCACTGAGGGACGTTCGGAGCGGGAGCTCGATGGTCTGTCAAGACACCATCTAGGTAGGTCATGACCTACCCCCTGGCGTGTGCTACAATACATATACACAGTACAAAGACCTAACAAATATGTCATTCTTCATTCTGCCTAAAACTAAATTATCTTATATCAACTGATGGGAAGTCTTGCGATTGAATGAGGTGACTGACTGTCTTGAAAAAGTCGATATATTGAATAAAAGGTATATACGTGTGTATGTATGCATATATGTATGTATGTATGCATGTATGTGTGCATGTATGCATATATGTACACATGCATGTATGTATGTACGTATGTATGTATGTATGTATGTATGTATGTATGTGTGTATGTATGTATGTATGTATGTGTGTATGTATGTATGTATGTATGTATGTATGTGTGTGTATGTATGCATGCATGTATGTATGTATGTATGTATGTATGTATGTATGTATGTATGCATACATGTATGTATGTACTGTATGTATCTATGTATGCATGTATATCTATTTCAACTATCAAATTGTTTAGTTGCATAGTTTACTCAAGACTAAAAGGATCGAATTGGTCTCAGTTCAAATCTTTAAAGTAATAGAATATTCCACAGATTTTCTTTTGATTGACGGCAAACGCTTTTAGTCATCTGAGGAGCGGCCCTCAGAGTGATGGACTCATTTGCTTCCTGGTTATTTTATTCTGGCTAATGCTGGGCGATTTCATTCATTTGCGTGGTCGTCTTTCGATTACGGAAGTCGAACTATCATTTGGAGTTTCCACCATCAATGACGTCATCATCACCGTCACTGAAGGTTCACTACCACCAGAGTCGACTTCACTCCCAATGAAATCACGTTCATCTGCTTCATCGTAGTCAACATTTCCGACGTAAACATTGATACAATGTCCAGCCTCGTTTTTTATTTTGCCAGATATAAATAAATCACATGGAAATTGACTTTCAGTATTTTTCTCTTTAAAATAGTGAATCGAGTGAAGAGATTAATGACGTGACTAGAAAACAGTTTCACATTAGAGGCAAACCAATGGAGAAATAATGGACTTTAGCTACCAGGACTTAAGCTTACTAAGGAGACAAATGTAAACTTCTTGTCGAGGCAATAGTATATTAGAGTTCAAAGTAATTTAGGTAAGCGCATACATTAGCGATATACTTCAATACTCTCATCCCACTTTTTTCATCCGGTCTAGTTATGAACTAGATGGTCTTATACCGATCTGCTTTTTTATCGTATTTCACTGTAATTCAAATGAATTACCTACATTAATATATGTTAGATGAATGATGTATTTCTTTTGCATATGATGAACATTTACATCATCTTGCAACGAAGAGGATACTAAAGTCAACATGTCTAAGATAAACGTTTACATGACTTTAATGTATTTTACATTTTTTCACTGATTGATCGTCATCACTACAAGAGTAAATTTATGCACGAGTGCAATACTTTCACAGTCCAGTCAAATAATCGTAAATGTTAACATGACTTTACAATCATCATTGAAAGGTACGTCGGTCCTCCTGAATCCAACTATGCAAATTTAACTTCTTTATATTATTGCGATGATACAAATACATTTAAATAAATGAAAGTATGATAGTTTAGATTTAAGAAATTCGATTTATTCAATGACAAATGATGTGTTTGTGTACATGATGACGTTCTTTATATATATCTTTATTTTGTTCTCATTAGTTTCCAAAGCTTCAATTCAACAACGATCTCTGTGGACCAGTCGGGGTTAACCAAAACGCAGTTTTGATTTAAGGTTAATCTCTCATTTGAATAGCGCCTGATGTTACACAGAACTGATTCATTTAAAGGGAGTCGCCGTGTTTAGAGAGGTTTCTGGATAATTTGGTGATGTGAACATAAAAACTGGCCCATAACATGCTGTTGCACTAAGACAATTTTGTTTAGAAAATATGCTGATTATAAGGAAACCATGGTATGTTGTAAAATACTGAATATTCTACAAAGACATATTTGCGGACTTCTGATAGTTTGCGGGTCAAGGTCGTGTCTGCAATAGCACATCACGTGATCACGTTCAAGTCGAGATCCGGTCACGTGCAACTATGACGTACAGATTAAACTCTAGCTGTCGCCAGGTGATTTTATTCAGCTGAAGGAACTTGACCGTAACGGAGTGTGGGTGGGGTTAAGGTGAAATGAAGATGTGACAATTTTGTTATAACCCTTTGGAGCTGATGTTGGGTTCAAATGGTTCATTAATATCTGATGGGATCATGAAGTAAGAACCTTACGCCTGGAAACGCTTAGCCATGACCTAGCCTGCCACCTTTGCCTAAAGTGCTCCGGCAGCCCGTGATCGAACCGGAGACTCAGATCGAAACCCAATAGGTTTGAATAGAGCCTTATTGAAACGATGGGAAACAATCACGGACATTAATATGAACTGTATCAGATTACAATAAAATGAATTGCCAGTTTTATGTCAACACTGGCTCACAGCAATGTAAACAAAATTGACCTCGTGTAGTTAGCCGTTGTGGTGCGTTGAATTCCATCTCTCCTCGTAACTCTGGAGGCCTGTGATCAATCCCCATCGGCTTCCTGTGGCTATCCAAATACAAGAGGCAAAGGTGACATCCTTCTGCAGATAGGCGGACACTGGCGTAAGCCCTTCATTGATCATATCGGGAGGAAAAATGAATTAACAAATAGCTTAATAGACAAATTAATAAATAAGTGAAAACAGATAAATGGTTATGCACATAAGCGTACAAATAACTAAATAATGGGATGAATGGAATAAACAAGTGAATGGACAAATAAACAAATGGACTGATAAATAATTGCAGATAAATCAACAAATTAATAAAATAAAAGATAAACAGTTAAGAAAACTGATAAAATAAACAACTAAAAGGACTCGGAATAAGCAAACCTCCAAGATTAAAAAAAAAAAAAAAAAAAAATCCAGATCTCCACCCAAATCTAATGGTATGTTACATGTGACATAATCTTACATTCCAAAACTTTTTATCAAAATTCGTCCTTAAGATTTTGGGTAAAGCTGCTGTCGAACAGACAAACGAATGAACGAACATGACCGAAAAAGTGCACTCCTTCTCGGAGGTAATGACGTCGATACACGCCATGAGTTCCAGGGTCAGTCTTCAACTTTGCAAAAATTTTTGTTTTGGCGAAAAGGGTTAATTGAGATAGTATATACTGTAGGTGGAAGACCATCGGTGACTTCAAAATGTACAAAGAATAATTTCGTCATCATCTGTCAGTACCATAATACAATAAAACACAGCATAGAAACATAGCAAAAATAACACACATAACACAAAATAGCGTAACCTAACAGCGCAACACAATGCATCATAACATAGGACAACAACATAACATAGCATAGCATAAAATGATAGTATGAATATGGCGCATAGCAGCATAGCATAAGACAGTTTAGTTGTGTCTAATATAGTAGAGGGCATTATGGATATAATACTGTATAGCAAAGTATGATATAATATAGCATAAGATTATACAAGATGAAACAAGATAACGTTATATAACAGAACGCAATAGAGTATAAGACAGATAGTGAAGACAAGAAAAGACAGCACGTGACAAAACAACACAAAGTAACACAAGAAAAAACAAAATAAAATATAATAAAACTAAACGAGTTAAGATAACAGGACACAACAGAGCACAACATAACACTACAAACACTAACACAACAAAGCACCAACACAACATAAACACAAAAACACCATCAACCAGGGAAATTTGGACCAAATAGCCGTGACAGGGACTATTTGTTACCGATATCAACACTAACGCACGGGTTATTTTAGTCACAACATGGGCGCACTGAATTATTACGTCATAAATGTCACCATATTAGCGGCGATTTCCTTCATACTACTGAAAAGTCGATTTACAATTCCTGATTCTCATTAAACCCTTGAACACAGTGACGCCTAGTATAATTCAGGTCGCAACAAATAATTGATGATATTACAATCGATTACTAGTTTACTGAGGGGCGACAAGAATATTGCCACCGTGTTCACTTGTTACTGGCAAGGAAATAGGGACTTTGTATTTTTTGTTTATGAAGGATCAGAATTATAGTATGTATGTATGTATGTATGTATGTATGTATGTATGTATGCATGTATGCATATATGTATGTATGTATGCATGTACGCATGTATGTATAAATATATGTATGTATGCATGTATGTATGTATGTATGCATATATGCATGTATATATGTATGTATGTATGTATGTATGTATGTATGTATGTATGTATGTATGTATGTGTGTGTGTGTGTATGTATGTGTGTACAATGGATTACAATAACAAAGTGGCTAGTTGATTCCAACCTCTTTTCGCGTCACAAGAGCCTGGGGTCAAATCCAGAGGCTACTGGTAGCAGCTCCTTGCTCTGTGACTCCAGGTGCATAGGGCTAAGGTAGCGACTTCGGTGACAGCATAGCGCCCCTTGGCGTTCTCACTTTACAACATCAAGACTGGAGGTCCCCCATGACCAAGCCAGATGCATAATAATGAATAGATATGAATAAAATAAATTGAAACGTTACAGGATATTGCTTTGGAATGACCTGTCTCATCCTCTTTTCCACAGGGCGGTAGTTATTCTTATTCTGGCTGCCCCCAGTTGATTTTATTACAAGTGAT
>NC_134777.1:48788191-48795691 GCF_046742065.1 Oratosquilla oratoria | reverse complement strand
CTAAGTGTAGCGTGTTAAACGTAGGGCTACACAACCCCAAAAATAGATACATCTTAGATAACACGTTTTTAGAAAAATCTGAGTGCGAGAGGGACTTGGGAGTTCTGGTGAGTCCGGACCTTAAAACCAGGAAGCAGTGCATTAGCGCCAGAAATAAAGCTAACAGCGCATTAGGGTTCATTGCTAGGACGGTAACGAATAGAAGGGCAGAGGTAATTATCAAACTCTATCTAGCGATAGTTAGACCCATCCTTGACTATGTGGTACAGTTTTGGTCTCCGTCCTACAGAATGGACATAAATTCACTAGAATCAGTACAGAGAAGAATGACCAAAATGATACATGGACTCGGAAATTTGCCTTACGAAGAGAGGCTTAGGCACCTAAACTTACACTCTCTGGAAAGACGCAGAGTGCGGGTGTGATCTAATAGAAGTATTCAAGTGGATCAAAGGCTATAACAAGGGAGATGCAAACAAGGTCATCATAATAAAACAACAGGGCAGGACTCGCAGTAATGGGTATAAACTGGACAAATTTAGATTTACGAAGGAAATAGGCAAGAATTGGTTTACAAATAGGGTGGTCGATGAATGGAATAAACTTAGTAACCATGCAGTAAGCGCTGAAACTATCAGTTGTTTTAAGAAACGATTAGACAACTTTATGGATGGGGACATGTGGTGATGGATACGGAGCTGTCTAGTGTAGGCCTTAGGGTCTTTTGCAGTCTCCTTTATTCTTATGTTCTTATGTTCTTAAAGCTAATCCCCTTAAGATCCGAAGGCTTCTTTATAAGGTCTATTATAGATTCAGCCTGACAGTTTTATTCATCTATGAGTAACATCTCGAGTTCACAGATAGGTCAGAAGATGATAGCGTAGTTGGTAAGTCACTGCGTCACTTGTCATGTGATAGTTGAGTTCGAGTCCTCGGCAGTACCGCATTTCAATTTCTGCTTGTGGCCTCCATTGGGTCTCCCGATGTTGATGGCTTAGAATTAAAGTGCATTGTGGTTGTTAATACACACACACACACACACACACACACACACACACACACACACACACACACACACACACACACACACACACACACACACACACACATATATATATATATGTATACATATATATATATATATATATATATATATATATATGTGTGTGTGTGTGTGTGTGTGTGTGTGTATTCACCTCGGATCTGCTGCAGTCTCTGTCGAGACAGCCAGACACCACCCTACGGCAGTGAGCTCAGAGCTCATTATTTGTGTGTGTGTGTATACATATATAAACACACACACACACACACACACACACACACACACACACACACACACACACACACACACACACACACACACACACACACACACACACACACACACACACACACATATGTGTATATATATATATATATATATATATATACATACACATATACACAATAAAGTCAGTAACAAAGTCAAGGATGAAGATAACTTTAGTTTACAGAATACCATGTAAAAGTTGCCCCGTTAGTTACTATGGTGAAACTAGTAGGGGAATTCACAAGCGGAAAATGGAGCATAAAAATGACGTCAAAATCCACCGGATCTCTAACTCATTAGTGGTACATATCGACAACTTTGGCCACCTGCCGGGTTGGGAGAAAACAGAGGTGCTTCATAATGGACTTGACAAAAAGGAAAGGACAACTGACGCAGCGTACATTACTTCACTTCCATACAGCAATCATCGGGAGTGCATTGTGGTTGTTATAATGTATTTCTAATCACTGTGATCCATTCAATGTTGTACATATATATATATATATATATATATATATATATATATATACATATATTTACATATATATATATATATATATATATATATATATATATATACATATATTTACATATGTATGTATATGTATATATATGTGACAGATTTTGGGATGGTGCGCGAAAGAAGGAAGTTGAAGATAAATGTGGGTAAAAGTAAGGTGATGAGATGTACAAGAGGAGAGAGTGGCATCAATCTGGAAGTGAGTATTAAGGGAGAGAGACTGGAGGAAGTGGATAGTTTTAGATACTTGGGTGCGAATGTGGCAGGAAAGGGAGGAGTGGGGGTGGAGGTAGAATGTAGATTGAGAGAAGCAAGTAAATGCCTTGGGGGATTAAAAAGTGTGATGAGAAATAGACACTTGGGAATGGATGCTAAGAGGAGATTGTATGAAGGAGTAATTATGCTGACAGCACTGTACGGGGCGGAAACATGGAACATAAGAGAGGAAGAGAGGAGGAGTTTGATTGTGTTTGAGATGAGGTGCCTGAGAAGTACTAGCATGTTTTCCTGTTTCACCCACATAGCGCACTGTGCAATCAGAGTAAATGACGTTGTATACCGCCCCGGGCTGGTTCAATTTGCTCACCTTATCCTTGACCCGGGTGAGAGCTCCATGTAGCGTATTACTGGGTTTGTGTGCGACGATTATCCCGTTCTTATTCAATATCCTCGTTGCGATTTCTGAGGCACCCCTAACGTAAGGGGGCTTTATCCTGGTTGTGGCTATCTAACATTAACCAGAAGGTGGGGGACATAAAATGGAGAAAGTACACAGCAAAATATGCAGCAGTGAGAAATTGCCCCAGAACAGCGCCAACGTAACATGGGGTTTTGTCCTAGTTTGATTTAATTGATCTAATTTAATTTATTCTATCTTTCCCCTTTTTGTTCAAATTACATTAATTTATATCACATACAATGTTTAATTTCTGTTCTGTTAATGTGAGCTTCTTTTCACAACATGGTTTATTATAAGTCAGACTATACTCATATTATCATAAAACGTGACATTTCGCCACATTTTAGGGGTTTTGTCCAAGTTTGATTTAATTTATTCCATCTTTCCCCTCTTTTGTTCAAATTTATATTAATTCATATCACATGTAACTGTTTAATTTCTGTTCTGTTAATGTGAGTTTATTTTCACAACATGGTTTATCATAAGTCACACTATACTCATATTATCATAAAATGTGACATTTCGCCACATTTTAGGACACCTCAGACACTCTATTCCCACACATATAACTGTTTGATTTCTGTTTTGTTAGTTTGAGTTACATTTCAAATTATTGTTTATTGGCTTATCAGAAGTCATATCATACCCATGAATTGAAAAAAATGTAACATGACGACACATTATAGAACAACACCTCACACATACTGTTTCCGCACTCACACAATGGTTTATTGTAAACTTCAACGGACCCCCACTAAGAGGGAACGCGGAGTCAATCCACTATGTATACTGCCAGCTTTATTTTCAGAGTAACATTCCTCTAAATAAGCTACAAGCAAAAGCGGTCAGGAATAAACTCTGAACGAGACCCGTGACTCTCTTTTTTCCACCTTTTTTCAACTTGTCACAATGTCTCAACATATTTATATAATGCACACACACACACACACACACACACACACACACACACACACACACACACACACACACACACACACACACACACACACACACACACACACACACATATATATATATATATATATACATGTATATATATATATATATGTAATTGTACATATATACGAGTATACACATCCATATATATATATATATATATATATATATATATATATATATATATATATATATATATATATATAAATAGACAGGCCAAAATAGCCGACAATAGGCTGCCCATTGCGAGGCTATTTTGGCCTGTCTATTTATGGAGGCATTGGAAACAGATGAATATATTAACATCATGGGAAGAGGTACTACTTGGCCAAGGTACGTAGATGATATACTTGTAATAATGCCGAAAGAAACAAATATTGAAAACAAGGTAAGTAGACTCAACACAATTCATATGGACATCCAGTTCACAGTTGAACAAAAGAAAATGCAAACTGCCCTTTCTAGGCACATTGATACACAGATGCCCTAATCATTTAAATTTTTCGGTATACAGAAAACCCACCAATAGAGATGATTTTATTTACTTTTTCAGTCCACAGTAAAAGAGTCAAAACTGGTGTCTTGATAGGTTTCTTCCATAGAGCCTACCGTATATGCAGCAAATAGCTCCTTGAAGACGAATTATCACACATTAGAAATACATTAAAAAACTTGAAATACCCAGGAGGCCTGATCAATAAAACAAAAACACAAAGCAAAGTAAATCCACGATAAATCAAATTCCAGACCAACGGACCAAATATCCAGGCATTCAGGCCAAATGACCGTGGAGTGACGACAGATCATGTCACACCACATTTTATAACTGTACCTAATTCTGAAAACACCGAGGGTATTGATAAATATTTATTGAAAGATGGGGTAAACATTGCCAAGGCATCCTCTAATAAAATAGGAAAAAATGTTTAAAGACCACACTGATAGTCATAACAACCTCAGTGTGATTTATCGCATTCCTTGTAGCGGCTGTCCCTTAGCATACATCGGTGAATCAGGTCGAGGGATTGAAAAGAGATTGTGCGAACACAAAAATGATATAAGAGCACACAGTACATCCAACTCCCTTGTTCGAAACCTCGAAGAGTGTAATAACCTACCTGATTGGAACAAAGTCGAGATTTTACATAAGGGATTGCAAAAGAAAATGAGAAAGACGGTGGAAGCTGTACATATAAACATCCAAGTAAACAACAACGATAGTCTCTCAATAATCAACGCTCTCGAAAAAACCTGACACTCGAAGCTTGACGAGTTCCTCCCACCACAGGTATAAATTTTGTGATCATGATGTATTGTATACATATTATATATATATATATATATATATATATATATATATATATATATATATATATATATCATTCAATTGTGGAAACATATTCTTGTGATTCCCGTGACCTGGATCTCGTCTAATAACAAGATATATTTACCTTTGATCCCCAGTATCTACAGATGGCCACTACTTCGTTAATGCCCTAACGGAAAGGACAAAAATGCCGGCTTTAGTTTCAGTTTGTGTCTCACTGTTTTTTTTCTTCATATTTTTATACATGTGAGATACATAGTGAACACTCTCGTGTAGTACACTGTATTGATCTTTCCCGTTGCTTAATCATGCATGTCAAACCTGGGTGTATTATGAATATCATGTATTTCCTGTCGTGGGTCGTTCTTCGGTAATCGGATGAATTTGGTTGTGTCTAGGCGTCTGTCTGCTGTGACCGACTCATTCATGCTCTGATAGGGTGAATTTTGGGGAATTCGTTTGTTTCGCAGTGCTATACATATTGCGAGGCGTTCACATTAAGGATTAAGAATGGGGAGGTGTAGGAGTGGGAGAAAGGGAGAAGAGAGAACAAGTGAAAGCAGGGAAAGAAAAATGTTGGTGACAATTAGGTCATATTTGAAAAACTGCAATCTCAACTACTTCATCATATACATACATACATATATATACATATATATATATATATATATATATATATATATATATATATATATATAAGTAAAAAAAAAAAAATGGAAACGGGAAGGGGAAAAGGGGGTTGGTGAGGGGAAGTGGGGTTAACAGAGAAAAGGGGCAACGGAGGGATGCATGTGGGTCACGTCCAACATATTGTGTAGTTGATTCCTTCATCGGCCAAAGAATAATTATGCATTTTAAACCCTTAGCGTGGTGGCGGCGTAATCGGTAGCGTGCTGGTCTCACATTCGATTAGTTGTAGGGTTGAATCCTGCACTCCTCTCCGATTCCCAGCAATGAATGTTACCTTCCTCAATAGTCCCTTAAGCGCATAGGGCGTAGACTCCCTCCCTTCTTCTGAGGTAGTTGGCCGAGGAATGGTACGTTTTCCCCTGTACATCTGTTCATTTACCGAAGCAGACGACTTTAGTGATTTTTAGCTGGATATCGCCGGGATATTCCATTTAGTTGGTAAGAACTCTCACGGTGTATAGAGACTAGAAATAGTCTTAAATTACACGTTTACCCCGAGTGGACTTTTTTCCTCTAAACCAAGTCAATTCTATTCAGTTGAAAGGAACCCCAAGGTCCAAGCCTGTTAAGGTCACAATTTAGAAAGGCTGTCTACATCCAGGCCGGAGTAGAAATTTACTCAAACGTAGGCCTACCGAGTTCAAGGAAATTCTGTAGAATAACAATAAAAAGTGAAAAATCCAGAGTGAAACACATTCGAAGGAAAGAATCGAACCTGAGACCATGAGGTATCCAAACGAAATTTGTAACTATGCCAGTTGCTTAACCATCGTTGCCACCTTAACTAAGGTATGATAATCTATTTTGTTATTTGTGCATATGATATGCAAACAAGACATCTTCTCTTCATTCTATGATGAATGAAGAAATGAATGATTGGAGTAATCTTAAATTAGCAATGGTCGATATAGTACAGTTCTGTACGTCTTTATAAATAAGGATATATGACCGTAGACTTTTGTTGGGATAACTGTGGATTATGAAGTTAGATAAAACGGGTTGAAAGTACTGTAGGGGTCCCCTGATTTAAACAACAACTAAGACCCTTTTTTAAAAGAATCTTGTTTAACAATTCCTTTTCAAATAGCTCCATGAACAAAGAGATAGTGATGACAAAGGGCTTGCCATAGCCATTCAAAATCTTGGCCTATAAAACCACCATTAAAAACAAACTTAAGAGCTCACTACACATAGCTTAATCGACTTAATTATTCTATAAATTGGAAGCAGCAAGTTATGGTTCCATAGTTCCTTTTTAAGATATACAATATATATATGATATACAAGTTTACTGTGACACAAGTGAAAAGCAAAGTGATATAGAACCAAGTAGTTAAAAACAAAAATTTGTGTACACGTGTCTTTTTCCTTTGATAAATTTTACATCTTCTCAACAGAATCCACTTTGTTTAGGATGAATATGCAATTGAATTTTGTCTGTTCTAAGCAAAGTGATATTGGAGCCAAGTAGTTAGAAATAAAACAAATTTCTTCTCCATCTTAACACAATCCACTTTGTCTAGAATGACTATGCAATTACTTTTGTCTTTTTTTTGTAATGTGTAAATCTATTTTAAACTCCTTATATATCAGAGAAAAGATGATTAGCACGAGTTGGAAAATGTGTAGCAGGTTGAAAAAGAGTTGGAGAAGATCAAGGGTCAACATCAGGAAGTATTCTTCCTCTAATACGATCGTCGGTCATTGGATTTACTTTCCAGAGTGAGTGGTAAATGTGGACACAATGGTGATTTTCGAATTCAGCCTGGATAAGACGTGGAAAGATCAGGAATAGGGACATGATTATCGAACACCTAAAACCATCACACGCAGCCAACGACATAATAGCAACCAAGCTACAGAACTGAAGTCACAGACGTAGGACTTCCAAAAGATGGAACAAGTGTAGACCGTACAAGGACTACTACAAATCGGGGTCAACTTGGACCTCTAGGGGAAGAACTAGGGAGGATTTCTACTTCACCAACAATTGATATATATATATATATATAATATAT
>NC_134777.1:48780691-48783191 GCF_046742065.1 Oratosquilla oratoria | reverse complement strand
TACTTCACAACGATTAATGTGGAAACTGGATGAGAGAATTCTTAATAGAAGAGTGAACAATGAGAACCTCTGTTTAAGACAAGGTTATTAAAGCTGAGGAAGGTAACTACCTGAATCCCACAGAAATTGACACTAGTACCCGTCATATTCCTGACATAAGTACAGTAAATGACATGATGAATGGGACGAGTAGATATACTAATGTATTTACAGACAATACTGAAATCGCGAAAAGAAAAACAGGAAAGTAAAAAATAAGTTACTAAACACAAACATTAGTGACATTTAACTATATGGGCGAAAGTAGGAGTACGCAGCAATGATGTGGTCTCTACACAGACACACATAAAAATAGGTAATACAAGGAATAGCAACCAAAATGGTCATTATTTTGGGGAATACCCTCATTTCAAGAGAGACAAGAAAGACGTAATAATTATGGTGTTCAGAGCTATGAACGTGGTGGATAAAGTCGACATAGACGGTCTCTTAAGATGGGAATGAAAAACAAAGGGAATTAGTAAGAAACAAAAAAAACTTGGAGTCTGAAGGATATAAAGAAATGCAGTTCTCTGTACAGATGCATAGACTTGCGGAACAACCTGGGTTAAGTAGTAACCCGGTAAAATAAATCTAAAGCAGATTTAGACCAATCGAGATGAGAATCAGACGGGACCTTACGAATCTCTTTTCTTGTATTTTACAATTAGGCAAATATGATTAAATAAACACACACACACACACACACACACACACACACACACACACACACACACACACACACACACACACACACACACACACACACACACACACACACACACACACACACACATATATACACCTGAACGCGCTCGCGTGTGTGTGCATATGTCTGTGTATGCATGTGTGTGTGTATACATGAGTGTGTATGCATTTGTGTGTGTGTGTCTAAGGTCATGGGATTATCCATAGATCGAGCCATATACGAGCTCTAAACACTCATCGGGAAGGTAATGACGAACATAACACGTGATCCAAGACCATGGTGAGTCACACATATTCACTCATTCACTCCCTTACTCACTGCCTTATTCATTCCATTGCTCACTCACATATACACACTCATTCACTAACCGACTCACTCACACAAATACAAGCATGCATACATACAGGCAGAAAGACAGACATATAGACAGACAGAGAGACAGACAGACAGACAGACAGACAAACAAACAGACACAAATACACACAGACAGACAGAAAGACAGGCAGACAGACAGACAGACAGACAGACACAAACACACACACACACACACACACACACACACACACACACACACACACACACACACACACACACACACACACACACACACACACACACACACACACACACACACACGACTCGTGGAGTCGTGGCGCAGTTGGTAGATTTCCCGGTTGCCACTACGGCGATACGGGATCGGAACCCTCCCAGGGGTGAAATGATTTCAGTATCGCTGCGCTGCGGGTTGTTACTCCAACTCTCTTGGGTGGGAAGTTGGGTGTGTGTGTGCGTGTAAAGTCACAGCATTACCCATAGATCGGTCGTATGAGCTCTGAGCTCTCTTCCGGGAGGAAAATAGCTGTTGATCACGAGTCCAACACGTGATCCAAAACCATGGTGAATCACACACACACACACACACACACACACACACACACACACACACACACACACACACACACACACACACACACACACACACACACACGCACGCACGCACGCACGCACGCACACAAGGTGATGGTTATACAAGTAAATCCTTCCATGAGTAAGACTCCCATTCTTCTTACTATAAGTTATACACTGGACTGAGGCAAGCCATCGGAGGGGGAAATCTATGCCGTCACTGGTGACGTAGAAACGAAGAACTCCGTGTGTTGAGGTGTGCAGAGACCAACAGACCTTGACTATGTCGCGGTCAAAGGCGACCGATGAAGATCGCATTTGACCTTGACAGGAGATCTTCGGGGAGGTCTTCCGCACTCGAACTCGGAAACGATGGAGTGATGGGTGACTTGGGCATTCAGCCGCTTATACGTATTAATAGCGCTTTGACTGGACTGGTTTCCCTGGGCGCTTGCGCAAGCCAACTGCACATATAAAATGCGCAGGCCAACAACTGCACATGACGAATGCGCAGGCCTACTGACGGTGGCGTCCGCAGGGTGGGGTTGGGGGTTGGGGTTGGGGGGGGGTGCTGTGGCGGTTTAAATCGCAGCGTCCGATGACGAATCTCATCGATTGGCATTGTATTGGTAACCCGTCTGTGGCCCCGAGTTCACCGCCCTCTACTCCCTCCCACCGCGCCACTCCGCTCGTCGCATCCATCTTTCCTTACCACCTTGTTCACTTTCACACAGTCACCCTTCCTCTTCCCTCGTGCACCCACCTCCCCTTTCACCCGCACCCTGACGCCTTCCCCCTGCTGCTGCACCCAATCCCACGCTGGGGGGATTAAGTCTGACTCACTCA
>NC_134777.1:48763191-48770691 GCF_046742065.1 Oratosquilla oratoria | reverse complement strand
TTCTTTAATGCAGAATCTGAAGAGAAGTCTGCATACAGCAGAAATGTGAAAGTATTGATAGCGAGATTGTGATAAAATATCCACAAGGGATAATCGGTCCTGTCTAAATATTTTATCCGGTGGGACGGACAGACTAAGTCGGGGTCAAGGTATATTGTCTCTGTTCTGTGTTCTTCGTCGACTAACCAACTCGAGACCGCTCTCCGCAAGTGTCCTGGGGTTGGGGACGCACAGGAGCCTTAGACCGATTGGACCAAACAAGTAAAGATCGAGCCTTGGAACTGACCGAATTCCTGATCCCTGAGGTGGGAATAGTGCAGCACGTATGGGCAGGCATGAGGTAGATAAGACGGTGAGAAGCAACGTGAGGCGGTCCTATTGAGAGTTTGCATGGGACTCCTACAATGAAAAGGGGTGAGGTTTCTATGTGCAAAGGAGAGTGCTCGAGGTGGTTCTCATGCACCGAAGCTGCGTGAAGCGGAAATCATGCAAAGGGATATTTGATGTGACCTAGGGGCTCCTAGTCTTGACAGTTTCATTACAATGGTGCTTATCGGGTTGAAGAAAGTAATCTGGCGTTAGCCAAAATGAAAACTCTAAATGGACCTTGCGAAGGAGCTAAACAAGATAGATTTATTACCTTCATTACAATGTCGTCCTGTATATATTATTTTCATTTTGACAAGCACCGGGTGATTTTATTCAGCTGAGGCAGAGCAGCAACGAGGATTCGAGAGTCAGACAAAGCGCCCTTAGGTGTTGAAAAGGGTTAAAAGAAATCGGTCGGGTGGCCTATCCTCAGCAAAACCTAGCAGCTTGAAGCTAGCTATAATAAAATTCCAAAATATGCCAAAGGAGCGAAACTGGAAGGGTAACAAAGGAATAAGACCCTACGGTTGTATGCTGGATGTTTACCATCGACTTCCAATTGACTGTAAACACTCCACGGAGAATAGCCTCCCTAAATTAGTTCCAGGGAAGAACCTTCCGGTCTCCTCTCAGTCAGCCTTGTACGCCGGATCCTTCAGCCTCTGTGACCCTCTTCTTCAGAAGTTTGACCTGATCTTCCTCTATTTGACCTATCCTTTCTTCGGAAGTCGTCGATCTCGTCCTACCCTACTTTGAATTTCTCCTCTCTGAATCAGTCTTCCTTGAGCTTCACTCGCCCCTTTCTTCTGATCAACTTCTTCAGTCTCTGACATCTTCCTTCTTCCTGTCTAGACCTTTGCTAAGCTTCCCTGACCATTTCATCTTCGTCCCTGTCCTCTGTTATTACATTTTAATAAATTTCTTCTTTGCCTGACGCACTCCCACTTTAGGCTCCATGACCCACTCCTCCTCATTCTGACGCACTCCGACACGCTATCGACTCCTTATTCCTCCAAGCTATGATATACACCATATCCTAGTCTCTCTGATGCACTCATTCTCATTTTTCCTCTTTCTCGCGGAATCTGACGTAGTCCTCCTTACTTTGGTACAAATCTTTACACTTTGAAGAACTTATTTTTTGTTACTCCAACCAAAAACATTCTTCAGATTCTCCAACCAACCCCTTTCAATTCAACTCCTGCCTCACTTCCTACTTATCTTTATGATGCAATCCTTATTCATCATCTCTGATTCAACCAAATACTTTATTCATGTGAATTAACTTTTTTATCCGAAGGTTATCATAAAGCAAATTCTCAGATGAAATGAATGAAGTTTAGTTTGCCAGAACCTGTGATGAGTTAATCTAATTCTTTTTATGTGTGTGTGTGTGTGTGTGTGTGTGTCTGTGTGTGTGTACAACACTGAATGGGTCCCTGTGAACAGATTTACATTTATCAAACACAATTCACTTTAATTCTAAGCCATCAACATCGAGAAGCTCGAGGAGGCATACATGCAGAAATAGAAACGTGGTACAGCATAGAACTCGAACCTCCGCTAGCACGTGACAAGTGATAGTGACTTAACCGATTGTGCGCAACTTTTCTTATATATTTGTATGCTCGAGTTACACGTACACGAAAATTTGCGTTCAACCAATCTCCACCATGATAGTACAATTGGTAAGTATACAACGCTTGAAAGTATTTGTGCAACACTGAATGGGTCCCAGTGTGTGTGTGTGTGTGTGTGTGTGTGTGTGTGTGTGTGTGTGTGTGTGTGTGTGTGTGTGTGTGTGTGTGTGTGTGTGTGTGTGTGTGTGTGTGTGTGTGTGTGTGTGTGTGTGAATTTGTGAGGTCCTCACGGATGGTGGATCATCTCTGTATCCCTCCCACTTCTCTGGGTCAGAAGCAGTGCAGCAAGGCACAGTACATCCACAGCAAAACAGCTTCTCTTAATCGGTGACCCCCATTCACCGCCTCTTTACACAGAATAAGTAAAGATAGGGAGAATTCCCTTTGGGTTGCGTTGAAATATCATTCATACATAACCGCCCCCTACTCGCCATTCCTTGCATTCCTTTCTTGCATCTCAGTATCATCTATACACAGCCATTCTTCACTCACCCATGTTTCCTTCCTTTTCCCTTCTTTGCTCAAAAGACATTTCAAATTTGTTCACGGCCCTTTTACCCTATACATTCATCTCATCCTCGGTCGCCCCTCAAGTTCACCACCTCCACCTTCCGCCTTCCACACATCTTTTATTAATGTTACTTCACTCATTCTTTGCAGTTATCCAAATCATCCCAATACTTTTTTTATCAGCCCTCTTTACCATTTCCTTTTCCATTCCAGCTCTCCTACTCGCCTCCTCATTTCTCAGTCTATCTAACCTAGAGAGAAAGAGGGAGAGAGAGAGAGAGAGAGAGAGAGAGAGAGAGAGAGAGAGAGAGAGAGAGAGAGAGAGAGAGAGAGAGAGAGAGAGAGAGAGAGAGAGAGAGAGAGAGAGAGAGAGAGAGAGAGAGAGAGAGAGAGAGCGCATCATAGGGGTGGATGGTGTTAGGTAGAAAGGGAAGTCTGAGAAGAATAGGAGGAGGGTGGGGGTGGGGGAGTGTAGGTGGCGTATGGGAAGGGTAGGATAAAGAAGAGTTGTAATTTGAGTGTAAGAGAGTGGGGTAGGGAGGAGAGTGTGTATGGCAGGCGCTGCACGCGCACACGCACAAAAGACACACACATACACACACACACGCGCGCACACATGCGAGCACACCTACACACGCACACACACACACACACACACACACACACACACACACACACACACACACACACACACACACACACACACACACACACACACACACACACAAACACACACACACACCACACACACACACACACACACACACACACACACACACACACACACACACACACACACACACACACACACACACACACACACACACACACACACACACACACACACACACACACACACACACACACACACACACACACACACACACACCCAAACACACACACAACATTTATACATAATGTATGGATATGCGTTTCTCTTTCAATGTTCACAGACTTCTTCATGTAGATAGACTTACTAAGTTTTTTTTTTTACAAGAAGGCGGGATTTTGGGGCCACTGCATCACACACGGGAGGAAGGGCCAACTACTCTCATAAGATTTTATTTTCGTAATACAAATGCGCTGTTCTAGTGTCTAGTTGTGTATCCCGCATCTACTTATCTACCTTTTTACTAGTCTACTTAGCTGTCTATCAATTTGTCAGTCTATTTAGCTCCAATTCTCTCTGAAACTCTCCTTAATCCTACTCTACAATATTCACCAATCTACCCAACTATCTATCTATCCATCTCTTTACCTACAGTATATATATCTACCTGTTTATCCATTTATCTATCTTCCTGCCTATCAATCTAACAACCAAACAATGTGTCTTTCAAATCATCAGTCTACCAGTCTGTCTTTCGACATTACTGTAGAGACCTTTGTGGAGCTTCCATAGTGTAAAGTTCCGTCCTTATCTCTTTTACTTTTGGAGGTTTAATGATCCCACCACTGATAGCTAAGATAGTCAATAACCTGCATAGAAATTATAAACAAACTGTATTCTTCTCTTTGTCTGATTGTCTGTCTGTCTGGTTCTTTACATATGCACACACAGAAACACACACACACACAACACGCGCACACACACATACACGCACACACACACACACACACACACACACACACACACACACACACACACACACACACACACACACACACACACACACACACACACACACACACACACAACAGAGGTGAACGTAACAACGGGCATACCATGTTTCATTATATCTTGACTATTTTATGTTTATTATAACGCACAACAGCACAAAAGTGTTTTCACTGTAATACAAAATTCTAACCACACGAGATCAAAACTCGTGAATTGTACTGTGCAAGGTCTTCATGTGTTTCTTTTTCTTTGACAGCATTTTCCATTTTCAACACAATGGATTTCGAAATCAGAGTACCAACTCTTCCGAGTAAACACAAATTCATCGTCGGTGACCATACCGAAGCCAATCCTATTTGTTGACAACACTATTTGAATCTGCATGACTCATTACTTCCTTTGACCCGACACCTCTTTATTATGTGAATAAAATCGCTTGACGCCGGGCAGAATAAGACCCGCAAAATACTTATAACTTGCGTTGATGGAATTAATCGAGACAGTCTTTGTTTGCAAGTCGTTTTGTCTGGTATGATCATATTGTGTATGGCGAGTATGGAAAATATGATGAACATTTGAAATATCGTATAAGGTGGTATAGTGTGAGACAGATACATCGTGATGTGTTCTGTGTTGGAGGTATTGTGTATGGAAAGAATAACGTGTATGGGAATTATCGTATGGGAGATATATTGCGTATAAGATGTGTATGAAGTATAGCATGTGAGACCATCTTGTACATGAGGTGTGGTAGGTTAGTGTATGTGTGAAATAGGATTCTCTAATGCGAATTAAATCGCCTGGTGGCAATAGGAGTGAGATTTATATGACGTAAAGTGCTGCGAATGGGTTGGTTCAGATTGATACGAGATATGGAGATTCAAACAGCAGTATGAATTCGTCTTGCAGCAACAGGAACGATTAGAATGATCAAAATTGCTAAAATGACCAAGATTACACAAAATATAAACAATGAGCGTGTGTGTGTATGTGCATGTATATATATATATATATATATACATATATATATATATATATATATACATACATATATATATATATATACATGCACATACACACACACGCTATATGTATATATATATATATATATATATATATATATATATATATATATATATATATATATACACATATATATTTCATTTAATTCCCTTCAGATTCAAAATATCCCAGTTAATCTTTGCGCTGTGGAGGAGGAGGAGGAGCAGGAGGAGGAGATGCTTCCGCCGTGTGGGGATTCCGCAGGACAACAAAGTTACCTGACGGCAGCCAACAAAGTCGAAAACGCCATGAAAACAACAAATTTTATCGCACTGCCTTTGTTAAGATAATTCTATCCAACTGAAAGAGTTACACACACACACACACACACGCGCACACACACACACACACACACGTGTACATATATATATTATATATGTATATATATATATATATAAATATATATGTACACGTGTGTGTGTGTGTGTGTGTGTGTAACTCTTTCAGTTGGATAGAATTATCTTAACAAAGGCAGTGCGATAAAATTTGTTGTTTTCATGGCGTTTTTCGACTTTGTTGGCTGCCGTCAGGTAACTTTGTTGTCCTGCGGAATCCCCACACGGCGGAAGCATCTCCTCCTCCTCCTCCTCCTCCTCCTCCTCCTCCTCCTCCTGCACAGCGCAAAGATTAATTGGGATATTTTGAATCTGAAGGGAATTAAATGAAATATAGGTTGGAGGATAGAGTTGTTGGAGGAACAAGGAGGCTCTCCGTGGAGGGGGTGGAGGTGGAGGAAGTTGAAAAGGTGGAGGCGGTGGAGGAGGTGGAGGATGTGGACGAGGTGGATGAGGTGAACGATGTGCAGGAGGTGGAGGTGAAGGAGGTGGAGGAGGAAGAGATGGGGAGAAGGAGGTGAAAGAGGTGGAGGAGGAAGAGGTGGAGGAGGAGGAAAAGGAGGAGGAGGAAAAGGAGAAGGAAGAAAAGGAGGAGGAGGAGGAGGAGGAGGAGGAGATGGGGAGAAGTAGGTAAAGTAGGTGGAGGAGGAGGAAAGGGAGAAGGAATATAAAGGAGGAGGAGGAGGAGGAGGAGGATATGGGGAGGAGGAGGTAAAGTAGGTGGAGGAGGAAGAGGTGGAGGAGGAGGAAAAGGAGAAGGAAGAAAAGGAGGAGGAGAAGGAGGAGGAGGAAGAAGAGGTGGAGGAGGCAAAGGAGAAGGAAGAAAAGGAGGAGGAGGAGGAGGAGGAGGAGGAGGAGACGGGGAGGAGGAGGAGGAGGAGGAGATGGGGAGGAGGAGGAAGAGATGGAGGAGGAGGAAAAAGAGAAGGAAGAAAAGAGGAGGAGGAGGAAGAGATGGGGAGGAGGAGAAGGAGATGGGGAGGAGGAGGAGGAGATGGGTAGAAGGAGGTAAAGTAGGTAGAGGAGGAAGAGGTGGAGGAGGAGGAAAAGGAGAAGGAAGAAAAGGAGGAGGAGGAGGAGATAGGGAGGAGGAGGTAAAGTAGGTGGAGGAGGAAGAGGTGGAGGAGAAGGAAAAGGAGAAGGAAGAAAAGGAGGAGGACGAGGAGGAAGAGGAGGAGGATTAGGAGGAAGCGAAGGATATGGGGAAGGAGAAGATGGATTTAATGGGAGTATAAAGAGCATTGGTTCTCACTTTTTTAGACTATTCTTTTATCATGACAAAGTCTTATAAAAACAAACAAACAAAAAAACCCTGAGTGATAGTATTTTGGGAAAATATAATTTTTCTATTTCATAAAAAATATCTTATGGAAACTCGTTAGGATAAAAAAAAATATTCTTTTTATTTCATTAAAAATATCTTATGGAAACTCGTTAGGATAAAAAAAAAATATTCTTTTTATTTCATTAAAAATATCTTATGGAAACTCGTTAGGATAAAAAAAAAATATTCTTTTTATTTCATTAAAAATATCTTATGGAAACTCGTTAGGATAAAAAAAATAAATAAAAAATAAATATGCAATGTTTACGAACCGAAAGCTTCCGGCATGGCCACAGAAACTGACGCAGTTTGGAAAAGAGCTGATGTAGAGGATATGACAAGACGAGAATGTGGAGAACCCCGAAAAGACAGATGGAGGTGACGGGAAGATGCGTTGTATTTTGATGAAATGGAGGAGGTGGCTGTTGTTTCAAGAATGGAGGATGTCTGGGGGGAAGAAATGGATGGATTTATGGAGGAAGCCGAGCGCTGTTATGCAGCTGGGAGGTAAGGAGATGTGGAGGGATGTGGAGGAAAGTGGAGCAAGCGGGTTAGACAATAGATTTTTGGGTAACAGGAAAATATGGACAAGGAAGGTAAAGGGTAGGTAGGAGAATGGTGGTGGGAGAGGGGGTGGTG
>NC_134777.1:48745691-48750691 GCF_046742065.1 Oratosquilla oratoria | reverse complement strand
AACGAAATCGGCTCGTGCCAACTACGGCAATCTTTCGAGTCAACAGGATGAAGCATGACACACATACATACATACATACATACATACATACATACATACATACATACAGAGACAAACATACATACATGCATATATGCATACATACATCCATACATATGTACATACATATATACGAGTACATATACAAACACATACAAATATAAATATACATATGTATCATATATATGCATACATACATATATGCATATAGACAAATATGCATGCAGATATACATACATATGTACATACATACATACATACATATATACATACATACATACATACATACATACATACAAACACACGAGTACATATACACATACATACAAAAATACATAAATAAATATATACATATATATATATATATATATACATATATATATATATATGCATATATACATATATACATACATATATACATACAAACATACATATACATACATATATAGATACATACATACATACATACATACATACATACATACATACATACATACATACATACATACATACATACATACATACATACATACATACATACATACATACATACATACATACATATTATATATATATATGCAAAGTAGACCACTTGCAAAAAGAAACTAACGAAGCAGAGCGCTTTTGTATATTACATTTTCAGTGCACTGAAGATGTAATATACGAAAGCGCTCTGCTTCGTTAGTTTCTTTTTCCAAGTGTTCTACTTTGTATAAGTGAACACACGTACCCGTGTTCTTATTAGCATATATATATATATATATATATATATATATATATATATATATATATTATATACATATATATATATATATATATATATATATATATACATATACACACACACTTGTACGTAATCGAATATTAGGGTCCTTCATCAACCGATTGAAGGCCTCTTGCATCGGTCGGGGTAAAAACACGTTCGGTGGCCACCGGGTAATTAGGTAATTAACTGGTTAATCATTTGTGGTCCCCCTCCCCTCGTGTCGTCACCTCCTCCCGCGTGCCAACCTCACCTCGTCAATTACCTCTACTCACCTCTCAAGGGGTCTAATTGCCTCTTACCCCTCAGGCGCACCTCAGTCGCAATTACTCTCCTCTTAAGCGTCTTAATTACCTCTATGCCTCGTATAAAGGGTGCACCATTATCCATGATGCCTAACCTCTTTAGTCTAAGGGTCACTCCATAGACGAATAAAATCATATGCGGTGAATTGAGTCATAATGTAAATATGTGGTCGCCGGCCTGGGGTGTAGTATTTAGATAAGATTCTAATCGATGGATCTATGGTCGATACTCAGATGAATCAATATATGGCGTTCCAAGAAACTATGCTTGACGTGATCTTTTCGCTATGGTGAGGTACTTGGCAAATCGTATTCTGACCAGACGCACTCGAGGGATTTACCTCTGACCGACCGACGCAAGGTAACCTTGTTCAGCTTAAGGAACGTCCCTCGGGAATAGAATAGAAGTTAAGATTATTTATTTCTATAAACATGGGAAAGAAGAACGGGTGGGAGATGGGGGGGGTGAGACCTAGTTTTAGAGAGAGAGAGAGAGAGAGAGAGAGAGAGAGAGAGAGAGAGAGAGAGAGAGAGAGAGAGAGAGAGAGAGAGAGAGAGAGAGAGAGAGAGAGAGAGAGAGAGAGAGAGAGAGAGAGAGAGAGTTTACATAAACCAACCTCTTATTCTTCCCGTAACCAGGTGTGGAAATCACATAGTTCAAATCTCTTTGTTTACTTATAACTTTGAAATGCCCTTTGTGCCTTGCTTGTAATGGAAATTTCCTTGTGGGCAGGAACAACAGTACTTCAACCCTAACTTCAAAGTTAGGCTCTACAACATCTTGATCATATTTTTCCTTCATTTTCTCTTGGCTATGAACCAAATTATTCTTTGTAAACCTGTGTATTATGTTTAGGTTTTCTTTTAGTTTAGATACACACTCAGATAAGTCATCAGAATCCTTTCGATTTATCCAGGTCTCATCAAGTAGTTTCATAGGTCATCTAATGTCTCTGCCAAACAATAATTCACTTGGAGAAAACCCAAGAATAGATTTCTTAGCACATTTAATCTCATATATTGGATTGTCGCATAAGTTCGTTCGTTTTTCATATTTGTGTATATTTAAAAAAAAATTGTGCCTCTTTTGTAAAAACAGTATTATTCTGTTACACGTTTATTCTTATTAATGTGCATTTTTCACTTTATATTCACTTTATTTTCACTTTATGTTTTTTTTTTATTATTTCAGATGGGATGTCAAGTTGAAAAAAAAAAAAAATTCCGATACCTATTTCTCTTTCAATTTAATCGACATGAAAATGCATTGGAAGTAGCCAGGAGCATTTGCGAGGTATATGGAGAAGTGATGACTGAAAGAACTGCACAAAAATTGTTTAAGAAGTTTCGCAGTGGCAACTTCAATCTGGAAGATGCACCTCGTTCATGAAAACCATCAGCATTCGATGAAGACGCCTTAAATCAGCTGCTTCACGAAGATCCTCGTCAATCCAAAAAAGAGCTCGAGCAAGCAATAGGATATGATCATGCAACTGTTGTTAGGCATCTACAGAAGATGGGCAAAGTACAGAAACTTGGTGCATGGGTTCCTCATGCTCTTAAAGACTGACACAAAAATCAGAGAGTCCCAATTTCGTCATTGTTGTTGTCGAGACATAAAATAACAACGGAACATCATGGCTCATTCCTATCCTGTGTAATAACTGGAGACGAAAATTGGTGCCTGTATGTTACCAAAAAAACAGAAAAAAGCCTGGGTCAGTCCCACCAAGCAGCCAAAACCTCGTGTCAAAGCTGAAGTTCATCAAACCAAAGTGTTGCTTTCAGTTTGGTGGGATCAATCTGGAGTTGTTCATCATGAATTGCTACCAAAAAACGTGACAATCAATACAGAGTTGTACTGCCAGTAACTCCAACGTGTCAAGACAGCAATTGTGGGAAAAAGACCAAGTCTAAATAACCGGATTTTGTTGCTGCACGACAATGCTCGGCCGCATGTGGCAAAGATGACAAAGTTAACCATCGAAGAGCTGGGATGGGAAGTCTTACCCCATCCGCCCTATTCTCCAGATTTGGCACTAAATGATTTTCATCTTTTTCGGTCATTGTCAAATCACCTATCGTGTGATATCTTTGAGAAAGATGCAGCCATCTTAAATTTCATTTACAAGTTCTTTGCCCAAAACCTAAAATCATTTTACCGAGATGGTATTCGAAAATTGCCGGAACGCTGGAGTAAAGTTATTGAGCAGGGCGGAGACTATATTGTTGATTATTATTATTTCTTTTTGTATTTATATTTAATAAATAATTTATATTTGTATTTGCCTTTTCCAGTAAATGTCATGTAAATGTTATAGAGAAATTGAATAGAAAGTAGAAAATAGATTAAGAAATTTTAGAGGGGAAATATATAAAACCGAACGAACTTATGTGGCAAACCCACATCACATTCATTACCAGTTTCATGACCATACTTTGCTAACATAGACTTAAAGGTTCCATGGAAACGTTCCTAGGCCCCTTGACTTTGGGCATGGTATGCAGAACCAAAATATTGTTTAACCCCAAGAATAGACATCACTTGCCTGAATACATTGGATACAAGATTAGTACTTTGGTCGGACTGCACGACCCTTAATATTCTAAACTGTGTAAAGAACTTTTTAATGCCGGCAACATATTCCGGGCTGTAATGGAACGCAGTGGAATGGCCTCAGGATATCTGGTGGTAGTACATATGATGTTTAGCATGTACATATCGCCCTTTATGGTTTTGGGTAGGGGACCCTACAATCTACTATAACACAGGTAAAAGATTTCTCCACTACTGGAATAGGCAGTAATGGTGCAAGAGGAATAGTCCGGTTAGGTTGACCAACTATCTGGCAAGTATTACAAGTTTTACACTAATGAGCAACGTTTTTATGGATACTAGACCAATAGAAATACCTGATTACCTTCTCCAATGCCTCCTGACACACCCAAATGTCCACCCATGTGTAGTCATACGCAAGACTAACGACATATTCTTTGTACACGTCTGAGACAACAACCTGATGAAACTCGCACCAGCTTTCATTCGCAGGGACGTCTGGGGGTCTATATTTTCTCATTAATACATCATCAAGTAAGAAATAACATGTAGCTTCATTAGAGACATCTTTATCTGGTGTGGCCCTTGCAAATAAGGATGTTTATGACTTATCAGCTTTTTAGGTAGATTTCAGGTTACTGCGAGCCATTGGAATAACACTTAAAATCACAAGTTTACTTACAGCACTCTGCAATTCATTCACCTTCTTCTCACCCGACGGACTGCACGGCAGAACATCAGGACTAGGCGAGTCTACAGTACATCACAATCAGCCAGCCCTCCCGGCTTAACAGCAGGAACCTGTACTAGATTCAGCATTAAACAAACTACTAATTCCCATATCAGCTATTTCTTTATAGGTTCTCATCCTCGCCTGGCCGCGAGTGACCACGCATGATGGAATTCCCATATCAGCTGTTTCTTCATAGGTTCTCATCCTCGCCTGGCCGCGAGTGACCACGCATGATGGAAAAATATCACCATATTCGTTCACCAAACCCTCAGCAGGATCCTAATCTAGCAGAGACCTACACACAACTGGGTCAGGCACAATTAACTCTCCCGCTACATCATTTTCTAGCCAAAAAAAAAAAAAATACTACCTCAACAGGTAAGATCTCCCCCACTCCAACCAACACAGGCCGAGACAACAGATCAGTCTTGAGGAACATCTTACACAGAGGAAGAGCCACAGTTCCCTAGCATCCCTTACTAACACATGCTCACCCGTCAAAGCATCAGGAATTGCACTTTATACCACCATACTGAGTGAAGCAGTAGTGTCTCGCAACACAGTCACAGAGACAGCAGCTCCATTCTCCTCGACTGACACTGT
>NC_134777.1:48738191-48740691 GCF_046742065.1 Oratosquilla oratoria | reverse complement strand
ACACACACACACACACACACACACACACACACACACACACACACACACACACACACACACACACACACACACACACACACACACACACACACATACACACATACACACACATACACACATGTAACATACCGGGAATGTTACTAGGTCTAGGTAGTTTGGGAGCTGAATGAAGCTCAGCTTAGTTCGTTGGTTTTATTCTGGTAGATTGCGAGCGTCGGCCTCTGGGTCGGGCGGGCGCCCGAGGGGTCGACGTTGACCGTGAGGCCTAACTGCATGCTACAAGTACTCAGGAGGACTGGGCCACTAGTTACAGGACCAGAACCAGGCTGTTTACATACACAGTCGACGTACTCAAAAGTAGCGAAGAAGACAGCCGCACAGAAACATGGCTCGGCAGGGAATAGATTGTGCTTTCATAAGGATACAAATGCTCGTAGTACAGGTGTAATATGGACTTAATCTACACATTAGTAATATGAGGCCAAAGGCCAGCGATTATTACACATATAAATTCCTTGTCCATCCATATGCTGCAATGACGCTTCTGTAAGCCAAAATATCACGTACAGGCTCATGTGGAGGAGTTAGGAACACCACACACATACACACACCTGCCAGTAGGATCCTTTGTATTGTTTCCAACTATTAAACTTAGTTTTAAACGAGCTTATGGTTTCAACTTGGGTTATATCATCATCTAATTTATTCCAGGAGTTGATATGTCTGCATAGAAAATGTATGTATGTAAGAATGTATGTATGTATGTATGTATGTATGTATGTATATATGTATGCATGTATGTGTGCATGTATGTATGAATGTATGCATAAATGCATGCATGTCTGTCTGTATGTATGTATGTATGTATGTATGTATGTATCTATATATGCATGCAATTATGTATGAATGTATGTGTGCATGTATGTATGAATGTATGCATGAATGCATGTATGTCTGTACAGTATGTACAGTATATACAGCATTTATCTATTTATTTAGTTATTTGTTTATTTATTTACTCATCTATGTATCTATATATTTTATTAGTTTTATTCATCTACTGTTTATCCTTTTATCTATTTTTTCTACATCTTTATCTAAGCACTTATATTTGCATCTTTATGATATGTGGTCTTATTCAATTTGTTCCCATGGCCTCGTATTGTTCTTTCTTCCCAAAACAAGAGATTTCTGTCAATTTCACCTACTCCCTATGACCTGAACACTACTATGAAGTCGCCTCTTACTCTTATTTGATATAATAATGACAAGTCTGGAAATCCATTTTGTCATTCTCTACTGTGTCTTGTCCATCTTGTTTATATTCTTCACTTTGCGTGGATACCATAACACCGCTGCATATTCTTTCGATCTATCTTATACTTTTCACTCGTTACGGACACCACACCAATTTATACTCTAAACTAGGATCACCGATTTAATGAAGCGGCCTTACTGTGGATGTGCTGTGTCTTGCGACATTGCTTCTGACCCAGGGCAGTGGGCAAGATGCAGGGATGATCTGCCATCCAGGAGGTGCCAAGATAAGAGGGAGGGAAGAGGGTGGAGGGAGTGGATATGTTAGGGATGGAATGGGTGGGAGTGGTTTTTATGCCTTTGTTTTTTGGCTACCTCTCTTGCAAGGGGGAAAAAGCCTTTGGTATATGTATGTATATTAAGCTTCGCGGAGTAGTAGCAGAAGAGATGCAAGGTTTTGTCGTCTGCTCCGGTTTGTAGTAGAGCAGCTCCGCTTCCGTCTCCAGCTGCATCCACTTGCAGTACAAAGGGACTGGAGGAGTCAGGGGTTTGTGTACATATATATATATATACATATATATATATATATATATATATATATTATATATATATATATATATGTTGTGTATGTTTCTTAAGACAGATTGAACATTTTTAGAAGTTCCGCCATGGGATACGAACCCTGACCCGTGCGTCGATAATCACGAGGTCAAGACGTTAGCAACTATGCTACATGGTGATGGTACAAAAGGACTGTACTAGTCCCCGACCACGCTTCACGTAACATTGGAAGATCTAATCTCAATTTCATCTAATCCCGTATTAGGCGAGCCCTCCGACAAGTTGTGTATGTTTCTTAAGACAGATTGAACATTTTTAGAAGTTCCGCCATGGGATACGAACCCTGACCCGTGCGTCGATAATCACGAGGTCAAGACGTTAGCAACTATGCTACATGGTGATGGTACAAAAGGACTGTACTAGTCCCCGACCACGCTTCACGTAACATTGGAAGATCTAATCTCAATTTCATCTAATCCCGTATTAGGCGAGCCCTCCGACAAGTTGTGTATGTTTCTTAAGACAGATTGAACATTTTTAGAAGTTCCGCCATGGGATACGAACCCTGACCCGTGCGTCGATAATCACGAGGTCAAGACGTTAGCAACTATGCTACATGGTGATGGTACAAAAGGACTGTACTAGTCCCCGACCACGCTTCACGTAACATTGGAAGATCTAA
>NC_134777.1:48728191-48733191 GCF_046742065.1 Oratosquilla oratoria | reverse complement strand
ACTTGAACCGACTGAGGGGATTCTGTAGTTGAATATAATCATCTGGCGATAATCGCAATTTTATCGTTTTCTTCTCTGCTCACTTTAGACAAACAAATAATTCAACGAATAAGTGAACGATTTGATAAATCATTCGCTTTGTCTTAATATCCTCCATATTTGTAATTATACTATCCATTATTCATTTACTCTTTAACTCTCCTTTTCCCTTTATTCTTTAATTTTTCCTTATTTCTCCTTTCATTATCTGTTCCCTCGACACTGTTCCTTTTTTTCCACATCATTCTTCGTTTGCTCCGTCTTCCATTTTTTGCCCTTAGGGTAGTGAGTGGTGTGGAAGAGAAGAAACAAGCATTCACAGATTGGTTACAAAACAGGATGAGACAATCATATGAGAGGTACAAAGAAAAAAGAAGAGAAGTAAAACATAAAAAGGTTGTAGAAGAGAAGAAACGAGCATTCGCAGATTGGTTACAAAATAGGAGAGAATCATATTAGAGGTACAAAGAAAAAAAGAGAAGTAAAACGTGAGATAAAGGAGGCAAAGAAGAGAGCAGATGTGAAATGGGGTAAGTGTATGACAGATTTTTTTTAAAGTAACAAGAAGATGTTTTGGAAGGAAATTAAGAGAGGTAGAGGAGGCGAATCAAGTAGAGAAGAAAAGGTAAAAGGTGCAGGTGGAGAGATGATAATGGAAGAGACAGCAGTAAGAGGGAGATGGGCAGGGTATTTTAGAAAGTTGCTACATGTGAAGGAGGATAGGTAGGAAAAGGTAGTTGCAGTGGGAAGCGTTAAGGAAATGACAGTGATAAATGAAGAAAATGGAGAGAAACAAGAAAAAAATGAAATGAAAGCAGTTATCAAAATTATGATTGCAGTTAAGGCACCTGGGTTGGATGGGTATCATGCGAAGTGTCTAAAAAAAGGAGTTACAGTGATGGTGGACTGACTGGTGAGGTTGTTTAATGTTTGTCTAAAAGAGGTAGAGTGCCGGAGGACTGGAGAAGGGCCTATATAGTTCCGCTTTACAAGGGAAAAAGAGGACAAGTGTGAGTGTATTAGTTTTAGAGGGACACTTTACAAGGGAAAGAGAGGACAAGTGTGAGTGTTGTAGTTTTAGAGGGATCACTTTGTTGAGTATAGTTGGGAAGGCTTATAGGAGGGTTTTGATTGAGATGACTAGGAGAGGAACAGAGGGATTAATTGGTGAAGAGCAGTGTGAATTTAGAAGAGGTAGGGGTTGCGTGGTACAGGTTTTTGTGTTAAGAAAACTTTAGCAAAGGTAAAGATGTTTTTTGGGCCTTTATGGGTTTAGAAAAGGCTTATGAGAGGGTAGACAGGAAGGTACTGTGGGAAGTATTGCAGATGTATGGGATAAGAGGAAAGTTTTTAAGAGCTGTCAAGACGTTTTACGAGAGTAGTAGAGCCTGTGTTAAAAAAAAAAAAAAAAGAGTGAGCGGTTTGAGGTAAAGGTGGGACTTCGCCAGGGATTTGTCATGTCGCCTTGGCTGTTCAATTTATGCATGTATGGGGTGGTGCAGGAGGTAAAGGCAAAGGTAATGGGCCGGGGATTGGACATAGTTAAAGAAAAAGGAGAAAAGTGGGAGATAAATCAGTTGTTGCTTGTTGACGACACTGAACTTGTAGCAGCTGACGACACTGAGCTTGTAGCAGGATCAGAGGAGGGATTAAGGAAGTTAGTAACGGAGTTTGGGAAGATGTGCGAAAGAAGGAAGTTGAAAATAAATGTGGGTAAAAGTAAGGTGATGAGATGTACAAGGGTAGAGGATGGCAGCAAATTAGAAGTGAGTAATAAGGGAGAAAGATTGGAGGAAGCGGATAGCTTTAGATACTTGGGCGCGAATGTGGCGGGAAAGGGAGGAGTGGAGGTGGAGATAGGATGTAGATTGATAGAAGTAAGTAAATGCCTTGGAGGATTAAGAAATGTAATGAGAAATATACATTTGGGAATGGATGTTAAGAGGAGATTGTATAAAGGGGTGATTGTGCCGACACCATTGGATGGGGTAGAAACATGGAACATAAGAGAGGAAAAGTTTAAATGTGTTTGAGATTAAATGCCTGAGAAGTATGTTAGGGGTTACTAGGCTGGATAGAGTGAGAAACGAGGAGGTGAGGAGAACCGGGGTGGAAAGGGAGTTGGGAGATATGGTTGATGAAAGAGTATTAGGATGGTTTAAGCACATGGAAGGAATGAGTGAAGAAAGATTAGTAAAAGAAGTATGGAAGGCAGAGGTGGAAGGAGTGAATATGAGGGAGTGACCAAGGATGAGATGGATGGATGGGGTAAAAGGGGGTATTGGGGAAGAGAGGAATATCTGTTGAGGAAGGAGGAGAGAAGGCAGAAGATAGGGGTGAATGGAGGATGGTTGTGTATGTATGATGCTATGATGCATGGAAGGGAGTGGGTGGGGATGGGGGTGAGGGAGTATGTGTGAAAAATAAATTAACGCAGCCTGAAGGGATTTCTCACCGTCTTCTCCTTTTCTGCATGAGGGGACGGGGAGGGGGATCCCCGATTAAAAGAAGCGGCTTTGCTGTGGATGTGCTGTCCCTTGCGACACTGCTTCTGCAGTGGATGTGATGCAGGGATGACCCGTCATCTAGGAGAAGCCAAGAAAAGTGGTAAGGAGGTATAGTGAGTGGGGGTGGAATATGGGGTGATGAAATGGGTGGGAGTGGATTTATGCCTTTGACTTTGGCTACCTCCTTTGTTAGGGGGAAAAAGCCATTGGAATATGTATGTATGTATGCATATATGTATGTATGTATGTATGTATGTATGTATGTATGTATGTATGTATGTATGTATGTATGTATGTATGTATGTATGTATGTATGTATGTATGTATGTATGTATGTATGTATGTATGTATGTATGTATGTATGTATGTATGTATGTATGTATGTATCTTTTCTTGTGCCATTACAATTCCTTTTCATTTGTTTCCCTTTTCCATTCCATCTTTTATTACTTTTTTGTATTTGTTTCACTATACTTTTCTTGAGCTATTTCTATTTTCTTTCTGATTAAACTTTATCTTCTCATCATCCATTAAATCATATCAATCTGTATTGCTCCTCATCCTTTTCCCTCAAAATTATTTTCAATTTTCCCTCTTCTTTTTCCTCTCGTCATCCATCTTCTATTTCTACTACCATCTGCTTGTTCTGACCCCGCTCCCCATCCATTTCTCCATATTTCTGTTATTTCAACTTCCTTTTCCCCATTTAGTTGCACCATCCATCAACTGTTCAACTTTTTCTCTTTATACCACCATCATTATTCTCCTCTCTTCCTCTTACCTCATCTATCCTTCCACTGTACAAACCCTCACCTTTTCCCCTTACCTCTTCCTCTTCTTTTACATTTCGTTCCTCCACTTTTCTTCTCTCTTCGTATTACAACATCAATTCTTTCATCGCCCTCCACCGACACCTACCCTCACCTTCTGCTTTACCACCCCCGTCCCTGCGCTTACCCTCATCGCCTGCCTATCCCCCACCTCCTGCCTACCCCTCTCTCCCTTTCCTTTCCCCTCCTCCTCCTCCTCCTCCTCCTCCTCCTCCTCCTCCTCCTCCTCCTCCTCCTCCTCCTCCTCCTCCTCCTCCTCCTCCTCCTCCTCCTCCTCCTCCTCCTCCTTCTCTTCCCCACCCATAGCTGTGATTTTGGTCGATAGTGAACAAAAGCTGTGTACCCGCGCCCAAATGCTTACAGGTAGGCGGGCGGGCGAGCGCACGTGCCCACACACCGTCGCCGGCTGCACTAGGAGGGCTGTATGGAGGGAGGGGGGGAGGAGGCAGGAGGGGAAAGGAGGAGACGGGGAGGTAAGGGCAAGGTATAGAATAGGGGGGGTGAGAGGGGACACAAGGGTGGGAGAAAAGTATCGAGAAGCAGATGCAGAGGGGGAGATGAAGAATTGTTGGAGAATGATGTAGAAGAGATGGTGTAGTAAAGTATAAGGGAAGGATGTATAAAGTGAAGAAAGGTTAAAATGAGGTACATGATGGAACGAAAGGGTGTACGGATTTTAGGTGGGTATGTTCGGGAGATGGAGAATGGTGGGGGTGCGGAGGGAGGGTGATGGAAGGGAGGGAGAAGCGGGGGAAAATGAAGGAGTGGGGTGGGGGACCTCCCTCCCACTCCCAATTAAATCGTCTCGTGATAATCAAAATAAAATCTCTAAAGTTTTCCGACGGTGTGAAGGGGCTCATCGAAGAGGTGCTCCTCCGTTCGGTCCGGAGGTCGTCCTTCAGTTGTGGATAGTCAACAAAATTCATAAAGGACATTATACACTGGATTGCAAGGGATTGAAGGTAGGGAGAGGCCAAAGGGAGAGGTGTGAAAAGAGGCTAAAGGTCAAGGGTACTACAACCAACGGGAGGAGGAGGAGGAGGAGGAAAGGGTGTGAAAGGAAGAGGAGGGAAGAGGTCTGAAGGAGAGAGAGGAAAGGTGGTTGTTCGGGCGGCTCTCCTGCCACGAGCCTTTTTTGTCTCGTGCTCGACGAAGACTGAAAACAGGATGTATAGAGACAGGCTTATAAGAAATATAAGTGCTCGGGTGCATCTAATGACTATGAAAGTTATGTATCAATACAGAGAGATTTAAAAAAGACAATAAGAAAAAGAAAACGACAATACGAAATGAACATCGCTGAGAAATCCAAAGAGAATCCGAAAGAATTCTATAGTTACATTAGAGATAAAAAGGTTGTTAGGAATCACATTGGTCCACTATTATCTGCTGACGGTCAACTTGAATATTCAAATGAAGGAATGTGTAATCTCTTAAACAATTATTTTAGCTCGGTATTTGTAAACGAAACACCTCAAAGTGAATTCCAAACTAAAACCTGTGAAAAGTCTGGGGTAAACTTACTCACTACGGTAAATATAACAAAAGAAACAATTAAAAGGTGTATAGACAAACTCAAAGTTAATAAAACACCAGGGCCTGACGGTTGGCATCCAAGAATCTT
>NC_134777.1:48703191-48705691 GCF_046742065.1 Oratosquilla oratoria | reverse complement strand
AAATGTGGATTCGGAGAAGGATGCTGAAACTTTCATGGACAGAATTTAAAACAAACGAAAAAATACTACAGCATATAGGAATACAGAGGGAAATAATAGCAACTATCTGCAAAAGACAGTCACACTTTGTAGGATACGTCATGAGAAAACAACAACTAGAACATACCTGTCTAACGGGAAAAATAGACGGAAAGAGGGCAAGAGGAAGACCACGCAGAAAATATGTAAACGGTTTAAGGACATCTGTAGAAGAAGAAATAACAAATGCCATCCTGTTGAGCAGAGCCATGTGCAGACAGGAATAGAGCTCCATGGTGGCCAACATCCAAGTCAATACGGCACTCCGGTAAAGGTATATATATATATATATATATATATATATATATATATATATATATATATATATATATATGTATACATATATATATATATATATATATATCATGGTGGCCGACATCCAAGTCAATACGGCACTCCGGTAAAGGTAATATATATATATATATGTATATATATATATATATATATATATATATATATATATATATATATATATATAAATATATATATATATATATATGTATATATATATATATATATATATATATATGTATAAGTAACAGGAATACAGAAACCTTATTAATGTGCAATGCTCTCTTACTAGTTTATGTAATTTACTAATATAATAATAGATACAATAGTAGTGAAACAGCTTAATGATGATCATATGATAAGAAGGACAAAACACATAAATGTTTGGTTAAGATTGTTAAGTCGTGGGTTTAACGGTGTGATGTGGTCAGAGGAAGTCCCGTTGAGGCAAACAAGCCTGGAGGAGAGAAGGACCCGCTTTGGGTCAAGGGTTTTTACAAATCAAAGTGCGGAAGTCGCCCTCGTCATCGCCGTGAGCACAACTCAGTGAGAGAGAGGGAGGGGAGGGGAGGGGGTGGGAGGGAGAAGGAAGGGACAATTGGGGGTGAGTACAATAGGGATGGGGGGAGCGTTGGGGGGGTCTCGGTGGGGAAGGATTTTGGGGGAGGGGGTATGGAAGGTGAGGAGTTTGGGAAGGGGGGGAAGCTGGTTGACGTGTCCCAAAGGCCTCCCGCATGGGGACATCTGGGCTGGGATCGCTGTTTACATTAGCCAAACAATACACAGGTACGCTTGGGCCACCTGTCCAGCGCAGCAGCAGGCCAACCACACCTTCTGTTCGAGTCCTGTAGGTCTATCCCATTCTTTTTCCTCCTCCTCCTCCTCCCCCTCCTCCTCCTCCTCTTTTTCTCCTCTTTTCCTCTCTTTTTCCCCCTTCTGCCCTTTCCCTCACTGTCGCTCTCCCCCTCATCCTTCTTTCTTCCTCTCTTTTTATTATCGTCCAATACTCTTCTTTCTTTCTCCATATCCCATATTCTCATCGTTTTCTTTATATTTTCCATTCGGTGTCTCCTAATTTCTCTTCCTATCTCTGTCCCATGTCCCTCCTATTCTTCTTTCTTATACCTTGTTCCCTCCCTTTCTCTCTACCCCTACCTTCCTCCCTTTATACATCGCTTTCTATCTTTCGAATTTCTTCGTCCACATTTCTCTGTCTACACTTTTCTTTAAAACCAGTGACAGACACTTATAAACGCACGATCGATTTTACAACCCAGGAAAGTGAAGCTCTAAGGAAGCAAGCTTTTAAGACCTTCAGATTTATCCTTGACGGTACCAAGGGAGGGGAAGGTCACATGCAGCTGAACAGAATAGTCTGACAACAGCGAGGTTTGAGAACAAAAGTGGTACTCGGTGTAAAAGGGATTGATTGAGACGGGTTATAACCCTCTTCGCTACTGAGGGGGTTAAACACAGCTGAATAAAGTAGCTTAGCAACAGCCAGAATAAGGAGAAAATGTCCACAGCTGTTTTCGTCCCTTTTTGGCTGTCACCGCTCAGTATCATTCAACAGAGAGAGAACCCATGCACAGCGAAAGGATTGAAACTAATTTCTCATTCCATCTCATCTTTTTACTGGAGTTCCCGACCCTCAACTTTATTCTGGTTGGCACCAAGAGATTCTATTCAGCCGAGGGGATTCCCCTGCGCATCAAAATGGTTAATAGAATAGTTTGAAGGTTGTCATAACAAAGCATATAGGGTGTACTACAGTAGACTACCAAAGGCATTGGAAGTCCTCTCTCCTACGCATGTTCCAACTCTAATATAATCAACTCGGTGTCCATGATTTATATTGCTACCTTTATTGTCATCACTTTCATCTACATCATTGTCAATATCATTATCATTGTGATTATTTAGAAAATTATAATGTAGTCGGCTGAAGGATGTACCACAAGCTCCTCTGTTGAAATAAAACTTCCATTGCATTCACTCTCACTACGTTTATTATTTTCTGTCTCCTTCGATCATTCATTTCTTCGTCTGTTTCTTCATAATCCTTCCGCCCTTGGCCTCTTCTAATCTTTTATATACTGTTTTTTTCAATGTTGATCTTTGCTTTCTCCTT
>NC_134777.1:48673191-48683191 GCF_046742065.1 Oratosquilla oratoria | reverse complement strand
CACACACACACACACACACACACACACACACACACACACACACACAGACACACCCACCCACCCACACACACAGACACACACACACACACACACACACACACACACACACACACAGACAGACAGACAGACAGACAGACAGACAGACAGACAGACACACACACACACACACACACACACACACACACACACACACACACACACACACACACACACACACACACACACACACACACACACACACACACACACACACACACACACACACACACACACACACACACACACACGGTTACGAATAGAAGTGTAGAGGTAGATATCAAAATCTATCTAGCGTTAGTTAGGCCGATCCTTGACTATGCGGTAAAGTTTTGGTCTCCTTCCTATAGAATGGAAATCAGTTCACTAGAATCGGTACAGAGGAGAGTGACGAAAATGATATGTGAGTTCAGAAATTTACCTTACGAAGAGAGGCTTAGGCACCTTAACTTACGCTCTCTGGAAGGACGTGGCGGGGTGATCTAACAGAGGTGTTCAAGTGGATCAAAGGCCGTAACATGGGTGACGCTAACAAGGTTATCATATTAAGACAACAGGGCAGAACTCGAGGTAAAATCGTGTCTGAAGGTAATGGTAAATGGTAATAATTCTTTGCCCTTTAGTTGGAACCATTTCCACTTCCCATGTTAAGAACAGTTTAGACCTTATTAACAAACTAGGTGAGGTAAAACCAGACTACAAATTTAAATTAGTAAGTTATGATATTGTTAGTCTATTTACTAAAGTTCCTTTAGGTGATCTTCTAATCTATTTAAAAGAAGAATCAAATAAGCACGATTTACCATAACCCTCAGTCACTTTAATTGAACTGATTAAATTGTGTGTTATAGACTGCAAGTTCCAATTTAACGATCAATTTTGTTCCCTGAAATTTGGCATGAGCATGGGTAATCCTCTCTCCCCTGTATTGAGTAATACATATATGGAGTTTTTGAAACTAGAATATTAAGTAAGATAATTCCCTCCAACATAGTATGGCTGCGGTACATTGATGACATCCTATGTTTGTGGCCCATTCAAGTTAATGTAAGTGATTTTTATCTAAACTTAACAATTTGGTCAGTTCTATTAAGTTCACGGTGGAGATAGAGAATGAAGGGATTTTGCCTTTCCTTGATTGTAATATCTACCGCCGTGAAAGTGAGTTGAAGTTTAGTGTATATCGCAAACCTACCAATGTTTGTTCATATATACACTATTATTCCTCACACCCTGATGGCGTAAAACGATCTGTTTTTTCTTCGATGTTCCTTTGGGCTTTACATATTTGCAGCCCAGAGTACATCAATGATGAAATAATATGTATTTGCGATATTGGTACTAAGATGCGATACCCCAAACATCTTGATACAGCTTATAATTGTGCCAAAAAAAAAACCTTTTACAACCTCAGGTCATTTCAAACTTTTAATAAGAATACCATGTTAGTTTTACCGTACCAAGAAAACCTGCTAAGCATCCCAAATTTATTAAGTAGTTTTAATACTAATGTAGTTTTTAACAATAAGAACACTGTAAGATAATTGTTTATAACTATCAATAGTGATAAAGGGTGTGTGTACAAAATACCTTGTAAATCATGTAATCAGTTTTATATTGGTCAGACTGCTAAAACACTCAAAACACGAATTAATCAGCACAAGAAATAGGTTAGGGAGGGAAGCCAATCTAGCGGTATATTCGACCACATGAACAATTTTGGCCACCAAGTTGACTGCGATAATGCTAAAGTGATCACATATAACAAAACATCACAAAAAAAAATGAATGCAGTTTGATCAAATCTAGTAAGGGAATAAATGTTAATCTCCATCAAGGTTTGAATAAATTACATAGTTATGTTTGCCAATATATTTCAAAATTGTTTAAATTGTAATGTACCAGTTGTGAGCAATTGTTCCATACTTGTTCGTTACTAAGACGGCAGTGAAAGTCATGTGTACTTCTTCCACTAACTCTCCGAATTCATTCTTCACCATGTCTCACTCAGACATACATTATGTACCTTGTTTCTTCCTTTTATAATTCCTTCTTTGTATTAGCACGTAAGCGCTCTGCTTCCTTAGTTTATTTGTCCCGGTGGTTTCTCACGCATATGTATATGTATATATATATATATATATATATATATATATATATATATATATATATATATATATATATGTATATATATATTATATATACATATATATGTATATATACATATTTGTATACATATTGTTTCTTCCCTTTATAATTCCTTCTTTGTATTAGCACTGAAGATGCTACTATACGAAAGCGCTCTGCTTCCTTAGTTTATTTGTCCCGGTGGTTTCTCACGCATATGTATATGTATATATATATATATATATATATATATTATATATATATATATATATATATACATATATATATATATATATATGTATATATATTATATATATACATATATATGATATATACATATTTGTATACATACATGTACATATACATGTATATATATATACATATATGTATATATATATATATACCTGTATATATACATATATGTATATATATATATATATATATATATATATATATATATATATGAATGAAGAAGATGAAGAAGCGGAAAAAGTAGAAGAAAAAAAATGAGGCTGAAAAGGAGTAGGAAGAGAAGGAAGAGAACAAGGACAAGGAGGAGGAAGAAGATTATCCATATATATTAGTAAGGTCTTTCTTTACATGGAACAGAGAATTAATCTTACTTTCCTCCTTTTTCCTGAATTTTGGGGTGGATACAGACACGCGCGCGCGCGCGCCCGAATGTACAATATGGGTGTATGTGCGCTTGCGATTATGAGTGCGTAACTACATGTATGTCTGTGCGTGTGTGCGTTTGTTTGTGTGTGTGCATGTATATGTATATGTATATGTATATGTATATGTATATGTATATGTATATGCATATGTATATATACATATATACATATATATATATACATATATATATATATATATGTGTGTGTGTGTGTGTGTGTGTGTGTGTGTGTGTGTCTGTGTGTATGTGTGTGTATGTGTGTTTGTGCGTGTGTGTATGTGTTTGTGCGTGTGTGTATGTGTGTGTGTATGTGTGTGTGTGTGTGTGTGTGTGTACGTGTGCGTGCGTGTGTATGTGTGTTTGTGTGCGCGCGCGCGTGCTTGTGTGTGTGCGTGCACGCGAACATTCACGTGTATGTATGTCTAACAAGATGGTTTGGATAGCGTGGATACACTCGGATCGAGTCAGGTGTTTGCCATTCTTCTACTCAGATTAATTTCCATATGAATTTCAAGCAAGATTTGACTCGTATATCTTCAATTCCGTCTCCCTCCTAGCTAAAGGAAACCCCACCTGTTAGTACTTATATTTTGCTCTCACTCTTTCGTTGCCTCCTTCCTTCTCTGGTTTATTATCGAACATATTGGTTCTTGTCTTCCGTCTTCATATTGAGGTGGAATCGGAGGAGCCGTCATTTTTGCAAAGTGAAATGGTTTATTATTGATCCACAGCTACATGATATGTCTGTTACTTATTGTGAGTGCCTGTGTCCTGCAAAAACTCAGGCATCATGCCCTCCAGTATGGCTTGTTATATAACTCTAACACGAATTTTATTAAAGCAACGAGTTTCGACTGATTCTGATACAGTTAAATCTTTTGCCAGACTTGCTGAACGATTTCTTACATTAGAAATTAGTTTTAGACGACTCTCTTGGTAAATTGATCTCGAGTGATACTTCTGGCAGCTCACCAGCGTTTCTACACACACACACACACACATACACACACACACACACACACACACACACACACACACACACACACACACACACACACACACACACACACACACACACACACACACACACACACACACACAAACACACACACACACACACACACACACACACACACACACACAGACACGCATACGCACACACACACGCACAAACTTATACACACAATGCTTGCTGATTTAGTGGTACCAACTTTATCTTGTAGCTAAGTGATCTTGTAATCCATCTCCGCCCAGGGGTGAAAAGCATAACATCACTGCAAGTTGACACCTCACTTTATTGAACAAAATCTTTTTCTTGTGTGTGTGTGTAAGGTCTCGGCATTACGTATATTTTGGGCTATCTATTATTTTTTAACTCTCACCCGGGAAAGTAGTAGCTGACCATCACAAGTCAAACACACAATTCAAGGTCCATGGTAGACATCTTTATCGTTCTATTTCTCTCTAACTCACAACCACTCAATATCTCTCACACACAAATACACACACACACACACACACACACACACACACACACACACACACACACACACACACACGCGCATACGCACACGCACAGACAGACAGACAGACAGACAGACAGACACAGACACACACACACACACACACACACACACACACACACACACACACACACACACACACACACACACACACACACACACACACACACACACACACACACACACACACACACACACACACACACACACACACACACACACACAAGTTAAGAGGACCTCCCACCTCGATAAGCCTTCGGCGGCGTCCCATCGTTGACGAGCAATCCCTCCAGGTGGCTAAGTGATTACTGATCCCCCTACCCCGCAGTCACTCATGTGTAAGAAAATTATCGTTACAATGTTGTATCAAACAATGTGACATAAACGACGATGGCTTTAGAGATACAGTCCATCGTAGAGTTTGCTTTCGCATCTATCAGACCCTTGAGTATGGATGTTCCTGTACAGCTGTAGATTTAATACAATATATGGTCATTAAAATTACACCTGTTACAAGTATTCTTAATCAAGTAAGGTGGGGAGAAAAAGAGTCTAGGATCACAAAGCGCTTAGATATTGCCAAAACAGTTACCTATGTCCTTTGTGATAAGACAGATAGACGAGATGGAAATCACTGGTGACATTGAGGAATCAAACCGGAGGCTTCTTAGTTTCGAAATGAGATCGAAAGTGAGGCCAAAGAACAAGGAAAGACACATTTCTATTCATTCCTGTATACGAGCACCACCCTGAGGGATAAGCACACTTCCCTCCTCCTCCTCCTCCTCCTCCTCCTCCTCCTCCTCCTCCTCCTCCTCCTCCTCCTCATTCTTTTTCTCGTTGACACGCAAACCCAAGCCTGAGTTCGCTAAGCCATCTCCTTCCACCTGTATATACATAATCCCCTAGGGATAAAGGCGATGCCCTCTACGTGCATTTTAAACGTGGTGAGATACATTTTAATCTTTTCCCGAGTATGTAAACCCCCAGCAGGAGGGACAAAACAAACCTTCCGAGGGGGAGGGGAGGGGGGAGTAAGAGAGGGAGGGTGGAAAGAGGGGTAGGGGAGTGGAGTGAGTCTGTACGTACTAAAGTTAGCACAGCGGAGGAAGAGGAGGGGGAGGAGGAGGAGGAAGAAGAAGAAGGAAAAGAAGAAGAAGAAGAAGAAGAAGAAGAAGAAGAAGAAGAAGAAGAAGAAGAAGAAGAAGAAGAAGAAGAAGAAGAAGAAGAAGAAGAAGAAGAAGAAGAAGAAGAAGAAGAAGAAGAAGAAGAAGAAGAAGAAGAAGAAGAAGAAGAAGAAGAAGAAGAAGAAGAAGAAGAAGAAGAAGAAGAAGAAGAGGAGGAGGAGGAGGAGGAGGAGGAAGAGGAGGAGGAAGAGGAAGAGAAAGAGGAGGAGGAAGAGGAGAAGGAAGTGGAGGCATAAAAGGAGGAGGAATAAAAGGAGGATGAAGGAAAGGAGGAAGAGGAGGAGGAAGACGAGGAAGAAGAGGAGGAGGAAGAGGAGGAAGAAGAGCAGGAAGAAGAGGAGGAAGAAGAGGAGGAAGAATATATATATATATATATATATATATATATATATATATATATATTTATATATATATATATATATAGATGGATCTTTTCCATTTTACGGCATGCAGTGGATTTCAACAACTTAAGAGAGGTATGAAATTAATATTAATCTGAAACCTAACCTAACCTAACCTGACCTAACCTAGCCTAACCTAGCCTGACCTAACCTAACCTGACCTAACCTAGCCTGACCTAACCTAAACTAAAAATTCTGCATGCCGTATATATATATATATATATATATATATATATATATATATATATATATATATATATATATATATATATATATATATATATATATATATACGCCCAACATGGCATTCCTCCATGGACAATTAACCTTAGTTTATAGATTCAATTCTGCCTAACTTCTGACCATCTTATTAACTGATGGGCGTTTCGGTTGCGAAGGGGTTTGGATGAACCCCTTTGGCACGAATAACGGCTTGTACAGATTTATCCTTGTTATGGGCAGAACGTTTTCTATAGGCGAGGGGTCGTCACTGTAGGGGAATCGAATTCCTTTGGAAGAATATAACCCAAACTTTCCATCTTGGTAAAAGTCATCTCTCGCTCTACCCTTTCGGTACAAGACTTCCTGCGTGGCTCATCCAATCATGCCTCTCATATTTTTGCACACGAAATATCACCGCTCCACCCCCCCAATAAAAAGAAAAGAAAAAGACAATTACATACTTATAAACACAGACGGACAGACTCTAGTCCTTTTCTGTATAGGGAAGCCCCGCCCCCTCACAGGAATCTTTAACCATCTTTCTACATAACCTAGGGAGGATAATCCACTCTGTCTCCCCTTAGTTGACGCGCAAGCTCCCCACGTGGATAGGTAGATCCCCCCACCCCCTGTGTTTGCACAGGGACGCGGGCAGGCAGGTAAAAGCCGGTGGCTTAGTATACCTCAGGGCATTAATTCTCATTGTCCGGTCCGGATCGCCCAGGTAATGGGATTTTGGAGGCTTTATCTGGGCGTCGTTAGCGTGTGCTGCCCTTCCCAGTTGTCATAAGTTGGGGTTGAGGTGGGTGGAGGGGAGGGAGGGAGGGGAGAGGGAACAGGGAAGAAGAAGAGGAGAGAAGGAAGGAGGGAGGTAGAGAGGGAGAGAGTGAGTGTGTCAGTAATGGAATGAGGGAGGGAGGGAAGAGAAAAAAAGGGAAGTAGGGAAGGACGGGAGGAAGGAAGATGGGAACGAGTAAAGTAGGCAGGGGTAGGTGAAAGAAAAAGAGGGGAAGGGAGCTAGAGAGGGATGGAGGAGTACACAAACAGTGAATGGAATAAGATTCCTGTGGAGACAGTCACTTTTTGGGTATTTGTTCAGTTTTGCACATGGGCGCGATATAGTTAGAAAATTAAATATTAATGTTGTAAATTATAATACGTGAACGTAATATGCGATTTTCTGGGCGGAAATTAAAATAAAAAATACCTTGCTACAAGCAAATCTGCTAACGTCAGTTACAAGATGGACATCACGGCTTCGGTACTTCCGACAGTACCTCGCGAGGTACATTTTCTTGAAGGAATGCTATGGAGCTGAAATCCATGCATTCCTTCAAGCTGCAAGAACCTTGAATACCCCACAATCTGAGAGAGTGGTTGAAAAGCCCGCCAACGTCTCTCACGACGACGACGACGAGGACGATCCGGATGACATAAATTGCAGGTACTGATTTATTTAACGCAGGTTAGGTTAGGTTAGGTTAGTTTAGGTTAGACGAATTTCAATTTATCATCCTTTCATTTCTTCGACGTCGGCATCTATCATAACAAACATGGCGTACCATTCGTCCGGTGCGACTTCGTTACTTACGAAATCCGTTTTAGCAACTATTTTGTTTTTTATTTCCACCCAAAAATTGCATATTACATTGATACATTATTATTTACAAAATCAATAATTAATTTTCTATTGCTATATTGCGCCCATGTGCAAAACTGAACATTTACCACTTTTTGAAATTTTGAGTCTGTGAAATAAACGGTATAACGTATTGGCTCTGGTTTTCTATTTTCTATTTTATCTTTTTTCATCATCAGATCTTGTTTGAATCAAAAGGTCTACTGTTTGTCGTTTGCTCATCTAATATCCCTCTGGGTAAAGAAAAGGTTTCTTTCATATAGATCAAATCACCGTGTGGTGGTCCGACTACATGTGAAAGACCGAAGTTTCAAATGAATTAACCTATATCGGTTTTGGCTAACTTTCTGACTTCAATTAGGTTTCATGCAAATGAATATAACAGTCTTATGCATTCTGCATCAAACAACAGTGCATGCCTGTATCATGCGATACGTACTGAAATGTAACCTATACATTGCGGCCTGTACTGTGCATCACATCTACAATCCATAATGCACTTTTTAATCTCATTTCTAATGAGAGCCTTACTTAACTAGTTTATTGTATTCTTTACGGGGCAATTCTAATCAGCTGAGACGATACCCTTCATCCGGCGTAGGATTATATTTAACTATATTTAATTCAATACAGGAACATAGGGACATTCCTGATAGATATATATTTTTTATCTTTGGGTATCGTAAGAGGGGTATTCACCTGTCAGACCCTTTGCCCGATAAGTTCCCCTCCGAGATGAATAATATAATTTAATTCAATACAGGAACATAGGGACATTCCTGATAGATATATGTTTTTTATCTTTGGGTATCGTAAGAGGGGTATTCACCTGTCAGACCCTTTGCCCGATAAGTTCCCCTCCGAGATAAATAATATCTGTGGCTCTTCTCACCTATGTGCCATTACCTAATTATCATCAGCCTTTTCAACACGGTGACGTAAATTGGTGGTTGTGCTCCCCCTGTCGTTTGACGGTTTTCTTCAGTTAAGTGGACGTCACTCTCCCGAAGGGGTCAAGACTTCCTCAACAAAGCCCCTCAACGCGCTCACTTACTTTAAGGATTTTGCTCTGGTTAACGCCGGATGATTTCACTCAGCCGAAGGCATGTCACAGAAATGAAGGGGTCAGACTCCTCCTGACTGGTGATACAAGTATGTGGGTTGACCTGGCGAGGTGCTCTAATCCTGTGTGGTTGGACGGCGATACCACAAACCCATTAGACTCTGAAGAACCTCTTCTGTGGATACTTCGGAGTCCCACCAATGGTGGTTAGTTCTCGGTTACCAAGTCGGAAGGTGAGAATCCTGCGCCAGGAGGCACGTAGCTGCGGCCGAAGCCGTCACCTTTGCCCTATGTGCTTGAACTGTTGGTCCAGGTCATAGTCACTGCAGGGAATCGGAGAGAAATGCAGGATTCGAACTCACAACTAAGTGAATGCGAGACCAGCACGTTCTCGATTACACTACCGGCGTCATTCTGAAACTAACATATAAATCAATCCAAAGACTTCCTTTAGTGGCCAAGAAAACTCCTAGATCGAAATATTGTCACACTAATATTTCTTGTACATTTTCACAAAGATACGTAGATTCACGTAAATACAGACGAAGATACCTTAAATATGTAATGTATAAGTTCTTTCATTCCGGATTACATGACTGTTGATAGGGGATTCAATTCACTTGTGAGACGCATCCTATAGTTAAAAGAATAATATATACGAGTATATATATACATATATATATATATATATATATATATGTATATATGTATACATATATATATATGTATATACATATATATATATATATATATATATATATACACATGTATATATATATGTATATATATATATATATATATATGTGTGTGTGTGTGTGTGTGTGTGTGTGTGTGTGTGTGTGTATCTGTGTGTATGTATGAATGGTAAGAATGGAAAGACACGATTGGGAACAAGAGACTTTATTCCTGTCATGATGTCACGATATATATATGTATATGTAAATATATATATATATATATAATATATATATATATGTATATATATATATATATATATATATATATATCGTGACATTATGACAGGAATAAAGTCTCTTGTTCCCAATCGTGTCTTTCCATTCTTACCATTCATTACAAAGGATTACAAAGGCAAAGCATGCCGACAGGAGACCTTTTGATCCATATC
>NC_134777.1:48660691-48668191 GCF_046742065.1 Oratosquilla oratoria | reverse complement strand
AAAAAAAAAAAAAAAAAAAAAAAAAAAAAAAAAAAAAAAAAAAAAAAAAAAAAAATAGGGGATGAAGTGACCTGAAGCTTTGTCATCTTCAGTTCGATTCTTTCTCTCAGACACCACTTAGTGTAAATATTCCTATCTGTATTGACAAACCCTCTATTAGGCAGTCTGCCCACGGCGTGCGTTTAACCCTTGAAAATCGTGGGTTTTCCTGCAGCTGAATAGAATCGTCCTGCTGCAAAGGAAATGAAGATACAAGTCGAGTAAGGCACTCAAAGGAGTGAAGATATGAAAAGGGCCGATCTATCTAAAGAAACACCAAACGAGCTCTGGTTCCTCGCCCATCAAGTTCGACCCTCTGCTGAAGAAAATCTCATTGAAAAAAAAGGTCACCGTGTTAAAAGAGTTAACACAAATCTAGGAGCACGTCACGTTCAATCGAAAAAAAAAAAAAAAATCCTTTTCCTTCTTTTCGCGAGTCCACAAATATTTTTCTCAAAGTCACCCCCTCTCCCGCAGTGATGAAAATTCTTCTCTTTATTTCTCCTCTCCTTCATTTCCTCATAATTTCCTGAAACCCTTCCTTACCTCCTCCAGATCGGCGTCGCCGGCGGCGGCGACACACGTAATAGTCTTTCTCCCACCTAACGCATGATGAATCTATTATTACCTTCGAATGATGGGGTCATCACTTTCTCTAGTGGACAATGATAATACTTTGACATACTTAATATCTCTTACGCAGATAGACGGTGGGTTATCTTGTTCATTCAAGAACAGCTCTCATTTGATTAAACGAAACTATGGCATAGCATTGAGCAATTTAATATGATCTATATTCGATTCAAGCTTAAGTCAAGTGGTTTTGTTCAACTGACATGGGTGTCCATGTTCTTTTTTGCGGTTCTCTTTATGTCCTTCCTGGCTTACGTCACATCAACACAACACCAATAAAACACCAATGTTGACGATGTACAACATACACATGTAATAATCCATGTAACATTTGTACAATTATTAATTTAAAAATTTCTACGCTAATGAACAACACCAAGAGCTTGACGTACTTAAAGGATTTTCTTTCGACTTAGGACAGGTGTGTGTATATATATATATATATGTATATATATATATATATATATATATATATATATATATCAATAACCACAATGCACTTTAATTCTAAGCCATCAAAGGCCAGTATGGTTGAAATTGAAATGTGGTACCGCCCAGGACTCGAACCGGGCAACCTCATGACAAGTGCGACAGTGACTTTCCAACTAGGCCATCAAGAGAGAGATCTCTTGATGGCCTACTTGAAAAGTCACTGTCGCACTTGTCATGTGGTTGCCCAGTTCGAGTCCCGGGCAGTACCACATTTCAATTTCAAGAATGCTGGCCTTTGATTGCTTAGAATTAAAGTGCATTGTGGTTGTTAAAATGTATCTCTGATCACTGGGACCCATTCAGTGTTGTACAAATACATATATATATATATATATATATATATATATATATATACACACATACATATATGTGTATATATATTATATATATATACATATATATATATATATATATATATAATATATATATATATGTATATATATACATATATATGTATATAATATATATATATACAAACACACACACCGTTAGGGGTATTGGCTGCATGTTATTGTGGCAAAGTATCATGCAGTTGATACTTTAGGTTCTATATGAGGCGCCCCTACGGACCAAAGTCACACATCATTTTGTCTGTGATAGAGGAAATCTCTGCTCATAGAGAAATTATGACACTTTTATTATACTGCGACTCTCCCTCCGTTATGTTATCCCCCCACCCCTTGTTACTGTCCTGTACCATTTCTTTGAATATTCATTTCCTTTTTTCGCCTAACCCTGTGGTGGGGGGAAAGAATGTTGCCATCAAATCTTCCCACTTGAGTCATCCGAGGCGACAAAAACGGTAAGGGGATAGGACTAGGCATCCTTATCCCTGTAGCCCCAAAGGGAACATTCATAAAAAAAGTAAAGGCATAAGAAGGTCTAGTTTTCTAACCAGTACTCTAAGGCTTGGGTTTTTTAATGTGCGTGGATGTGGTACAGATGAGAGTAAAAGGGAAGAGATAGGCAGTATGTTTGTGAGAAGAAAGATGGATGTGTTGGCACTGAGTGAAACTAAGTTGAAAGGGAGGGGTGAGTGTGAGTTTGGGAGTGTAGTTGGGAGGTTCTCAGGAGTGAAGAGAGGACAAGGGAGAAGAGAAGGGGTGGCTATACCCCTAAGTGAAGAGATATGTAAGCGTGTAGTAGTGTGGAAGGAGGCTTCTTCAAGGTTAATGTGGATGAAGGTGAAGCTGAGAAGGGAGATGTGGGTTTTTGTAAGTGCATATGGGCCTGGTAGTGAGAAGAGTCTAGAGGAATGGGAGGCTTTTTGAATGGACTTAAATGAGTGCAGAGAGGGATTAGGGAGAAATATCAATGTAGTGGTATTGGGAGACCTTAATGCTAGGGTAGGAGTGGTTGGAAAATATGGAGTTACAGAAAAAAATCGTAATGGAGAGTTGATGGCGGAGATGACAAGTATGATAAGGGTTACTAGGCTGGATAGAGTGAGAAATGAGGAGGTGAGGAGGAGAGTGGGGTGGAAAAGGAGTTGGGAGATAGGGTTGATGAAAGAGTATTGGGATGGTTTTGGACACATGGAAAGAATGAGTGAAGAAAGATTCGTAAAAAAGGTGTGGAAGGCAGAGGTGGAAGGAGTGAACATGAGGGGACGACCTAGGAGGAGATGGATGGATTGGGTAAAAGGGGCTTTGGGAAAGAGGGGAACGTCTGTTGAGGAAGGACGGGAGAGGACAGAAGATAGGGGTGAATGGAAAATGGTTGTGTATGGATGATGTTGTGATGCATGAAGGGGAGTGGATGGGGGATGGGGGGTGGAGGAGTATGTGTGAAAAATTACGCAGCCCGAAGAGATTTCTCCCCGTCTTCTCCTTTTCTGCATGAGGGGACGGAAAGGGGGAGGGGGTTGCTGATTTAATGAAGCGGCCTTGCTGTGGATGTGCTGTGTCTTGCGACACTGCTTTTGACCCAGGGCAGTGGACAACATGCGAGGATGACCCGTCATCCAGGAAGTGCCAAGATAAGAGGGAAGGAAGAGGGTAGAGGGGAGTGGAGTATATTGGGGTTGGTATGGGTGGGAGTGGTTTATGCCTTTGTTTTTTGGCTACCTCCTTTGTAGGGGGAAAAAGCCTTTGGCATATGTATGTATGTATATACAATATATCCTAAGAAAAAAAAAAGGCATAAGAGGGTCTGGGAGGAGTTTTCCAACCTTAGGGTTCTAGTTGGAAAACTTCTCCCAGACACTCTTATACCTTTGATTTTTTTTACTTATTTATTCTATATATCTATTTTTATAGGAATATTCCCTTACGGGCTACAGAGGGTAGGATGCCTTGTCCTAACCCCGTCCTGTTTTGTCGCCTTTTACCACTAAAGTGAGAACACTTGGTGGCAGTATTTGGCGAAAAAAGGAAATGAATATTCAGAGAAGGGGTACAGGACATTATTTACATAGAGTCGGGGGACAGCATAACGGAGGGACAGTCGCAATATAATAAAGTAGCATGATTTATCTATGAATAGAGATTCCCTCTCTCACAGACAAAATGATGTGTGACTCTGTTCCGTAGGGGCGCCCAGAGCAGCTTTTAACCCCACAATAACATGCAGCCAATACCCCAAACGGGGACACGCACGCACGCACACACACACACACACACACACACACACACACACACACACACACACACACACACACACACACACACACACACACACACACACACACACACACACACACACACACACACACACACACACACACACGCACTATATATATATATATATATATATATATATATACATATATATATATATATATAATTATATATATTATACATATAATTACATATATGTATATATAGACATATATGTATATATATATATATATATATATATACTGTATATTTGCTGCTCTCTGTCTTTCTCTCTATCTCTCTCATCAAATACGCACATGCAAGACACAAACCGAAACTTCACAGCGAGCGCGCTGCGGTTGTTACTCTGCGACAAACTTGAATCACAGTTATGTCTGAATCTCGGTCGCTGTGCACTGACTTGCTTCATCACTTGTTGTCAGCTTTGTGCAAAGGCTTTTGTGGGTGTGTTTGTGTGTGTGTGTGTGTGTGTGTGTGTGTGTGTGTGTGTGTGTGTGTGTGTGTGTGTGTGTGTGTGTGTGTGTGTGTGTGTATTTGTGTGTGTGTGTGTATTTGTGTGTGCATGTGTGTGTGTGTTTGTGAGTGTGTGTGTGTCTATTTTTCTGTCTGTCTATCCATATAATTCTTTTCCACCACACTTCCTTGGGCCAATCTTGAGCTAAAAACGAATCTAAGGCCGCTCTGAAAAATTCCCAGCCTGATCTCACTTTAGGCAGCCTGTCGTGCTGCGATGTCTATAAAGATTAGTCTTCCGTGAGTTTACTCTGTATAATGTAGATGTAATATTAAAAACTACGCACTACAAACTTTCGGAGCCTTGAACGTAAACAATTAGTAATTCAAGTCACTAGCTTGTTCAAGATAGTTTTTCTTCAGTTGAACATACTATTTGCATGGCGTCTGCTAGAATTAAGTTCCTTTAATACAACATAGTTATCAATGAGAAATTGGAGATGTTCTTAAGCCCGTGGGCCACCCCTGAGTAAACAAAACATTCTAAGGGTAATCTGTTGGCTCTGTTGCTCACCACACTGCCTAGTGTAGGCCTTATGGTCTCTTGCAGTCTCCTTCATTCTTATGTTCTTATGTTCTTATGTACACTGATGGGGTTAATTGATAATGTTAAGCCTCGTGACTCTAAGATCTTCCCATCGACTAGAACTGATGTTTGAGTGTTTAGCCATAGGCAGAGTAAAGCCCCCTGGTGGATAGGATTTGACATTCAGGCTGCTAAGTGCACATATATGATGGGACCAAATTTCGACACTTGCTCTGCAGGACACCACTGCATCAGGTGACTTTTTGGTACCGGGGTGATTGAAAATGAAGACCTGAGGGAGGACTTGTGGCTTGTCTTAAAATAATCCTTATTATTTTTTTTTTCAGAGAAGCTGTTCGATCTGGGGACGACACGACTGATAAGGCTGTTTTTTTATTTATTTTTTATTTTTTATATATATTGATTAATTGATTGGTTATATATTGAGTGATTGATTGGTTGATCCATTTATTTATTCATTAATTTATTTATCAATCATTAATTTATTTTTGTAGTAAAACGACAGAATGACACTCTAAACTTATAAATCTATGTTCAGATTACATTAAGCTAAGAAACCTTTTGAGTTACATTTGAGTACTATTTCAAATCCTCCGTGCGACTTTATTCTTGAAAGAGATTTTGGTCTTATGACATCTCTATTATTCCTTACATTTCCACTGTTCCTTTATAAGTTCCTTTCCTTTGAATCCTTCCATAGAGAATGGTACTTTTCTGTATATCCAAACTGTCGCCGGGGTGTTTCATTTATCTCTGGGTGGCTGGGGTTGATTTGGTCTCACGTGGATAATCTCTTGATTTTTTTTTTTTTTTTTTTTTTTTTTTACAAAATTCACTTACTTTTCTATCACCAAATGTATATTCATCTGAAATAATAATAAGGCGCACTTCATATGTTTTGTTGTGACAAAAACCTGAAATATTTTATGACGTATTAAGGTTGGCCAAGTCACTGAACACGATCTCACTATATCCAAACTCAGTAATGCTAGCGTGTGTTGGGCGACTGTCTAGTTTTTGTCATAATAAGGTTTATGTAGGTTGTCAATATGATTGAGTAACTAACTTCTAACACCGTTCCACCTCCTCTCCACTTACTCCATTGTTCCTCCCTTCTTTCCCATACTCCCTTATTCCTTTCTCCCCTCTCTCCCTCCCTCCCTCCCTCCCTCCTTCACCCATTCACTCCCATACTCCCACCAATCCTCGTATCTTCGCTATCCGTCCCCACACCTGACCCAACTTCTCAGGAGGTCGTTAGACTTGAGTGCCCTGGCTGGGGACAGAGTCACGTGATCATGGTGGGGTCGTGTATCAAGAGAAACTCCAGAGAACTTGATGCTATAGGTTTTCCTAAAACCTGGCTGTCTATAGATGAGCTTGTAGACTCGTAAAACTTCTCTGGGACTCACGGGTTTTACAAATACTTTGTCACTAGAGAGGGAGGTGCTGCCATCTATGTCGCCTTACAGTGCAGTACACAAATTGACACATCTGAGACCGAAAACGTTGAATACTCGTATGTGTGGGTGGAGAAGCCATACCCACATCACATACATTGACCACGCATTCGTTATGGTTATCAGTCACCCAGTGAACCTTTCCACGATGATATAAGGCTTTCCTATGGCAAGCAGCCACAAAACCGTTAAAATTGACGAATTTTCGCCAAGAATTCCAAAGTAGCCTACGTTAGCTGAAAGTATGGGACAGTGGTTAGTAGAATGTAAAAGTGAATAAGTGTAGTATTTCTTATCATTTGTAACATAAATGCATAGAAATAGCAAATATTCTTCAAGTGAAAAGTTGTTAGGGTTAAGGACATCTTGGAACATCTGTGTTACTTCCGACTTCTTCAAGGTTCCATTTCTCTGATGCATTGTTCTTGTGATAAATATAGGCGACTTTATCACTTCGGTATGAATGATTCAATCTGTCTATTAAATATGAGATTCTTAGTCAATCAAACTACTCACGGCAAATTCGACAGCTGACCAAGTGTTAACTGATTGTCAAATCTTAAAGAGAATATTCGCTCGCTGGACTTGCTGCCTTATGTGGGGAGAGTCACTTTGTTGAACCACTAGCACTTCCCGAACACCGTTTCAGAATGCTTCGTTCTTTTTTTTCGAATCGTTCGCGCACAGACACACACACACACACACACACACACACACACACACACACACACACACACACACACACACACATACATACATACATACATACATACATACATACACATACACATACACATACACGCACACGCACGCACACGCACACACACACACACACACACACACACACACACACACACACACACACACACACACACACACACACACACATACATACATACACACATACACACATACACACACACACATACATACACACACACACACACACACACACACACACACACACACACACACACACACACACACACACACACACACACACATACATACACACATACATACACACACACACATACGCACACACGCACACACACGCACACACACACACACACACACACACACACACACACACACACACACACACACACACACACACACACACACACACACACACACACACACACACATCCACACGCGCACGCGCACACACACACACACACACACACACACACACACA
>NC_134777.1:48643191-48655691 GCF_046742065.1 Oratosquilla oratoria | reverse complement strand
AAAATAATATGTAAGAACAATCTCCGCCGTCCAATGTATAATTAATTCAACTTTATTTCTTTTTATCCAACCTCAATATGGAACAGGTCTGATGTCGGCACTCTCTATCACTGTAACTTATTGTAACATTGCAATAGGCAGTTCCACTTTTCTCATTCACCAATGGGGGATAACCACAGAGGAATAGAATCAATTTGGGTTACACAGAAGAGAAAGTGTATGGTGGCTACGGTGGGCTTTTTGGAGTAGGACAAACCGTACCGGATGGCATTTATGTTGTTATGATCAGATCTGGGTTGCCTTTCGTAAGAACAAGGGCATTGGCACACGCGTACGCAGACAGACAGACAGACAAACAGGCAGACAGACAGACAGACAGACAGACAGACAGACAGACAGACAGACAGACAGACAGACAGACAGACAGACAGACAGACAGAGAGACAGACGGACAGACAGACAGACTGATAGCCACACACACACACACTCACGCACACACACACACACACACACACACACACACACACACACACACACACACACACACACACACACACACACACACACACACACACACACACACACACACACACACACAGACACACACACACAGACACACACACACACACACAGACACACACACGCATACGTGCACGCACACACACAAACACACACACACGCACACGTGCACGCACACACACAAGCACACGCACACAAGCACACAGGCGCGCGCGCGCACACACACACACACACATACGTACACACGCAGATGCACATACGCACACACACACAAACGCACACACATACACACACACACACACACACACACACACACACACACACACACACACACACACACACACACACACACACACACACACACACACACACACATACATACACACACACACACACGTGCTCGCACACATACAGGCACACGCACACAAGCACACACACACGCACAAACACACACACACACACACACACACACACACACACACACACACACACACACACACACACACACACACACACACACACACACACACACACACACACACACATACACACACGCACATACGCACACACGCAGATGCACATACGCACACACGCAGATGCACATACGCACACACACAAAATACATACATACATACATACATACATACATACATACATACATACATACATACATACATACATACATACATACATACAGCATGAAGAAAATGAAGGTCTATACTTCCAACGTAAGAACTCTCTCAGAAGACCACAGGCTGAAGAGTTTAATGGATGAACTAGACAACAACAAGTGGGACATTGTTGGACTGAGCGAAGTCCGAAGAACGGAAGAAATGCTGATACAATTACAAGATGGTCACCACCTGTTCTACTAAGGAGGTAAGGCCAAAGAAAGATCTAGTGGAGTAGTAATCTTGATAAATTGAGAGGTTGCTGGTAACGTAGTCAAGTTCAGTAGTTTATCAGACAGGGTACCTTGGATTGTGATGAGGCTGTGAAAAAGGTATACTCTAAAAATAGTTCAAGTTTATGTACCAACTTCACAGAGTTCAGACGATGAAACTGAGTGCTTCTATGATGATTTAAGTCAGGTAAAAGGATAAAGAATAAAGTAAGGCGTATGTAGAAGCGAAAATCTCGTTATGATAGGAATAACCGAGACATGGTTAAATTGTGGAGAGTTTGACGCTGAGTTTAATATTACAGGATTTAAACACTTTCATCAGGATAGAAACCACAAAAAAGGTGGGGGTGTTCTGTTGTACTTTAAAAGCAATGTTCATGCTTGTGTTTTAGAGAAAGTGAAACAGGATGCATATGATAGTTTGTGGGTTGAGTTAACCCAAACAAATGGACAAAAAATGAATATAGGTGTAATATATAGGCCAAAGACAGTATCATTAGCAGACGACAAACTGTTATTTCAAGAACTTTCTAGTTTCTGCGACCGGGATTTATTGATAATGGGTGATTTCAATTTTACTGACATTGATTGGATGACCCTTGAACATGGCCATATAGGTAGTCGCTTGTTTGATTTTCTTGGTGACAATTACTTAATTCAGCATGTAAAAGAGCCCACAAGATATGGAAACTTACTCGATCTTTTGATCACTAGCCGCGAAAGCATGGTAAGTAATGTAGAAGTCGGTGAATCTGTTGCAAATAGCGATCACAACATAGTCAGATTCAAACTCCTAAAGAATTTTAGGATAGATACTTGTGATTATAAAAAACCCGATTTCAGTAAAGCTCAGTACATAGGACTACGTCAGGAGCTTCAGCTTACAGATTGGGAGGCAAAATTAAACGAAAGACCTGTAGATCAGATGTGGGAAATATTTCAAAATACGCACACAAAGATGATACAAACTTACATTCCAGTTAAGGTCAGACGTCCCCCAAATCAGGCTCGCCCAAAGTGGCTCGACAAAGAAACTGAAAAAAGTATTGCTAAAAAGAGACAGGCTTATAAGAAATATAAGTGCTCGGGTGCATCTAATGACTATGAAAGTTATGTATCAATACAGAGAGATTTAGAAAAGACAATAAGAAAAAGAAAACGACAATACGAAATGAACATCGCTGAGAAATCCAAAGAGAATCCCAAAGAATTCTATAGTTACATTAGGGATAAAGAGGTTGTTAGGAATCACATTGGTCCACTATTATCTGCTGACGGTCAACTTGAATATTCAAATGAAGGAATGTGTAATATCTTAAACAATTATTTTAGCTCGGTATTCGTAAACGAAACACCTCAAGGTGAATTCCAAACTGAAACCTGTGAAAAGTCTAGGGTAAACTTACTCACTACGGTAAATATAACAAAAGAAAAAATTAAAAGGTGTATAGACAAACTCAAAGTTAATAAAACACCAGGGCCTGACGGTTGGCATCCAAGAATCTTAAAGGAAATGAAAAATGAGATTGTTGTTCCATTAGAAATTATTTTCAAGAAATCCATCATATCCGGAGATGTCCCAAGAGAATGGAAGCTAGCTAACGTTACTCCCATATTCAAAAAAGGTGACAAAAAGAAACCAAATAACTATAGGCCTATAAGTTTGACTTCAATCGTAGGAAAAATAATGGAAACTATCATCAGAGATGCTATCGAACATCATTTAGAAAGTAACCGTTTGATAAATGATAGCCAGCATGGTTTCAGACGGAAACGTTCTTGCGTGACTAACTTACTCGAATTCTACAACACAGTTATCTCGAATTATGACAAAAGAAACAATATAGATTTAGTATATCTAGACTTTGCAAAAGCTTTTGATACCGTCCCACACGAAAGACTACTTACTAAATTAGCTTTGCATGGAATAAGTGGTAGCCTATTAGATTGGACTAGTAATTGGTTGAATGGTCGAAAACAGAGAGCTGTTTTAAATGGAAAAACTTCTGGATGGAAAAGTGTTGCAAGTGGAGTTCCTCAGGGTTCCGTTCTTGGGCCACTTCTATTCATAGTATATATAAATGATATAGACAATGGACTAAAATCTACTGTTTCCAAATTTGCTGATGATACAAAACTGTGCGGAGTGGCAAATGATCACTCAAACTAATTAGATATTCGAGAAGATTTAGATCAATTACAGCAATGGTCTGAAAAGTGGCTAATGAAATTTAACACAAGTAAATGCAAGGTAATGCACATAGGTAAAAATAACAGCAAGTACGATTACAAGTTATTTGGAAATTCGTTAACAAAAGTGGATAGTGAAAAAGATCTCGGCGTAATTATCAGTAACGACCTCAAATCATCCAAGCAGTGTATTTCAGCCTCTGAGAAAGCAAATAAGATTCTAGGACTGATTGCGCGATCTTTTGATTTCAAAAGTCCATCACTCATTAACAAGCTATATAAATCGTTAGTTCGTCCACATTTGGAATATGCTGTTTCCGTATGGTCACCGAATCTCATTAAAGACATTAACAGATTGGAAAGAGTACAACGGCGAGCCACAAAACTGATTCCAAATATAAAAAATAAATCATACGAAAATCGAATAAAACATATGAATCTGTTTTCCCTAAAAAAGCGTAGACTCAGAGGTGACTTGATACAGGTCTTTAAAATTCTAAAGGGAATTGACAACATCAAAAGTGACCAAATTTTCACATTGAATGAGAATCAGACAAGAAACAATGGTCTCAAACTGTCCGGAAATAGATTCAATTTGGAAGTAGGTAGAAACAACTTTGCCAACCGTGTAGTTAATTAATGGAATAAACTTCCTGCACAGGTAGTGCAATGTAGTTCAGTTCAAAGCTTTAAGAATCATTTAGATAAATACCTAAGTAAGATGCTGTAATGATTATAATTTATCTTATATTATTTGTTTTTTGTTTTGTTATCATTTGTCTGTCTGATTTTGATTTATTATTAGTTATATGTCAATTTATCATTATTTACTATCTACCTGTTTGTTTATTATTTAACTATACCTATGCATTTATTTATGTATTTTATTTGTTATTTACATTATCATAGTTTTTATTTATTATTTTATTATCAATATGATTTTTTTTTTCGCATCCGACCTAGATATGGATCAAAAGGTCTCCTGTCGGCATGCTCCGCCTTTGTAATCCTTTGTAAGTACACGTTGGTAATAGCTAACTTTAATGCTAAAGTGGGGAATAAGATGGGAGATGAGTCGTGCATTGGGAAGTTTGGAGTTGGTGAAAGGATAAAAGAAATGACAGAGGCGAGATGTTAATCAATTTTACAGAAAACTACAACATGAGGACAATGAATACTTTCTTTCAAAAGCGTGTATGTCGTAAATGGAGCTAGAGAAGTCCAAATGGAGCAACAAAGAACGAAGTAGACTTCATATTAGGAGATGAGGGCAAGAGCGTTAGCAATGTTAGGGTCATAAACAAAGTCAACGTAGGTAGGGACCATAGATTGGTAGGTTACACAGCTAAATTCAATTTCAGAGTCAAGAGAAATAAACTAGTTTTAAGAAAGAATATCAGCCTTCCGAAGGTTAAGGATAATAATAAGAAATTTCAGTTAGAAATAGAGAATTGATTGGAAGCTCTAAAAACTAACTAGTGCACCATCGAAGATATGATTTTGAATTTAGTGAATATCATTAGGGAATCAGCAGAGAAAGTAGAAAGTTCAAAAATATTAGAGAAAACAAAAACTTCAAAGCTACAAATGCCCTAATTGAAAAAAGAAGGACCATGCAGATTAAAAGCAGGAGGGACGAAATAGAGGGAGTAAAACTAAACAAGCTTATCAACAAAAGGCAGAGATTAGAGAAAAGAAAGAGAAACATGAATGAAATAGAGAGGAAACTATTCAGAAAGGCAAAAGTATTAAAGTGATCGAGCGCAGACATGCTTTAGGAAGACATTAAATGAGATAGAAATGAAGACATCATTAAATACAGAGACAGAATGGTAAAAAGAGTAGAAGAATTTTACCAAGAGCTTTATTCGTCGACGACAGTAGATGAGTCAGCAAATTCATCTGTAGACGCTAGTAATGTACCAGATATTACAAAGGAAGAAATAGAATTTGCCTTAAAAAATATGAAACGAGGAAAAGCACCTGGGGAAGATGGTATATCGATAGATCTTTTGAAAGACGTAGGGAAAGAAGTTCATATTAAGTTAGCTCAGTTGTACTCTTAGTGCTTACCCCAAGAAAGCATTCCTGATGCATGGTGTAATGCTATAGTGATTTTGCATCATAAAAAATGAGACCAGAAGGACCTTGGTAACTATCGACCGATTAGCTTGTTATCAAATGTATATAAAGTATTCTCCAAGATCCTTACAAATAGATTAAGTCAAGTTTTAGATAGAAACCAACCGACAGAACAGGCAGGATTTAGGAGCGGATATTCGACTCCAGACCATTTGCAGGCAATAAAACAACTAATAAAAAAAAATAAAAAATAAAACGACAGAAGACAATATACCTCTCTGTTAAGCTTTTGTAGATTACGAGGTCTTTGACTCGGTAGAACAAATAACAATACTAAACTCGCTATGCAAGCAGGGTACAAACGAACAGATTGTAAGAGTTACAGGTGAAAAATGTAATCACACATTTGTCAATAACGTAGAAACCACTGTTGGAGTAGAAAAGACTGGAAACGGGGAATCTATATATTTCGATTGCAAACTGCAATCTAAACTGTATCTACTGAAGAGGATTGCAGTTTGCAATCGAAATATATAGATTCCCCGTTTCCAGTCTTTTCTACTCCAACAGTGGTTTGTACAAGATTGTAAGAGTTTTAGAAAAGATTTATGTGAAAGGTATCGCTATAATTCGACTAAATAAAGATACAGAAAAGATCAAGATCGAGAAAGGAGTACGGCAAAGCTATACAATTTCACCCAAATTATTTACAACTTACTTGGAAGATATTTTCAGAAGGTTGAATTGGAAAAAGAAAGGTTTGAAGATAAATGGGGAATATTTGAACCACCTAAGATTTGCGGATGACATTATTCTTATTTCAGAAGGAGCAGAAGACTTGCAAGATATGCTAAGTGACCTGAACAAGGAGTCTCAAAGTAGGTTTAAAAACAAATGAGTAAAACCAAAGTAACGTTCAACACGAAAGTTGAAAGTAAAGAGATTATAATTGATGGTGAGAGTCTTGAAGAAGTTGAAGAGTATAATTATTTAGGTCAGGGGTGAAAGTAACAAAAGATCATGATAATGAAATAAAAATACGTATTACAATTGGTTGGAAAGTGTTTGGTAAGTATAATAAAATCCTGAGAGGCTCTCTGTCTTTATGTTTGAAGCGTAAAATTTACAATCAATGCATTCCACCAGCAATAATCTACGAGTGTGAGACTTGGAAACTGACGAAGGCGATGGAAACAGAGCAAATTGGGTGAGAGAGCAGACTAGAGTGAAAGATATTGTGGAGGCAGTAAAAAAAAGGAAGTGGAATTGGGTAGGTAAGTTGGTGCGAACGAGTGATGAGCGATGGAGCAAATGTGTTACTGAGTGGACACCGCGAGATAGGAAGCGTGGAAGAGGGAGACCAGACTTAAGGAGGAGAGACGAGATTGAGAAGTTCACAGGAGTGACGTGGCAGAAGTTGGCGTGGTCGTGTGAATCTTGGAATGCTACAAAAGATGCCTTTGTTCAGCAGTGGACTCAGGATGACTGATTTGATTGTTTGATATATAATATATATATATATATATATACATATATATATATATACATATATATATGTATACACACCGGTATATATATGTATGTGTGTATAAATGAACAAAAAAAAAAGAAAAATGGAGAGAAAAAAAAAGTAAAAGAAAACAAAGAGGAAATCAAATAAAAAGGAAAGGGAAAGAAGAAGAAGAAGAAGAAGAAGAAGAAGAAGAAGAAGAAGAAGAAGAAGAAGAAGAAGAAGAAGAAGAAGAAGAAGAAGAAGAAGAAGACTCAGAAGAAGAAGACTCAGAAGAAGAAGAAGACTCAGAAGAAGAAGAAGACTCAGAAGAAGAAGACTCAGAAGAAGAAGACTCAGAAGAAGAAGAAGAAGAAGAAGAAGAAGAAGAAGAAGAAGAAGAAGAAGAAGAAGAAGAAGAAGAAGAAGAAGAAGAAGAAGAAGAAGAAGAAGAAGAAGAAGAAGACTCAGAAGAAGAAGAAGAAGAAGACTCAGAAGAAGAAGAGTCAGAAGAAGAAGAGTCAGAAGAAGAAGAGTCAGAAGAAGAAGAGTCAGAAGAAGAAGAGTCAGAAGAAGAAGAGTCAGAAGAAGAAGAGTCAGAAGAAGAAGAGTCAGAAGAAGAAGAAGAAGAAGAAGAAGAAGAAGAAGAAGAAGAAGAAGAAGAAGAAGAAGAAGAAGAAGAAGAAGAAGAAGAAGAAGAAGAAGAAGAAGAAGAAGAAGACTAAGAAGAAGAAGACTAAGAAGAAGAAGACTAAGAAGAAGAAGACTAAGAAGAAGAAGAAGAAGAAGAAGAAGAAGAAGAAGAAGAAGAAGAAGAAGAAGAAGAAGAAGAAGAAGAAGAAGAAGAAGAAGAAGAAGAAGAAGAAGAAGAAGAAGAAAAAGAAGTTGTTGACGCTGATGATGACAATTACGACAACATAAACAACAAAAACAACAACAAAAACAATAGCAACAACAACAACAACAACGACGACGACGACGACGACGACGACGACGACAACGATGATGGTGATGGTGATGATGATGATGATGATGATGATGATGATGATGATGATGATGATGATGATGATGATGATGATGATGATGATGATGATGATGATGATGATGATGATGATGATGATGATGATGATGATGATGATGATGATGATGAAAAGGTCAACTTTAGTTTTTGTGTCTAGTGACAACGTGAAGTTGAAGCAACAGAGGAGAAGGGGGTTGGGTCGGTGTCGCACTGGTGACTGACAGACGACTGCTTTCCTTCCGGGTCGGGGTCGTCGACAATTCGATCAAGAGAGGAAGCTCGTGGGCGTGCGGGTGTTAGAATGACGGTCACCATTTCAGTCCCAGGTGCCGCCCCTTAGCTAAATAGAATAAATTGGGGTTGACCACAACAACATCTACAGTGTCTGTATCTATAGGTAAAACAATCACCCAGTTTTTAATATAGCGGGTGTGTTACAGTTATCATTAGTTTGAAGACAAAACAACGCAGAGTCTGCTAAACTGAAACTAGAGAAACGATTGTGACCAAAGTTTCTAATCACGATTCCTCTATCTAAGGGCTCTTAGGAGAGAGCAGATACTGACCAATTACTCAACTCAGGCAATGCTCAATGCTCAGACTCATATTCTATACCATATATATGTATATACATACATATATATATATGTATATATATATATATATATATATATATATATATATATATATTCTTTATCAACCACAGTGCACTTTAATTCTAAGCCATCAACATCGGAAGAACCGTGGAGGCACATGCAGAAATTGAAACGTGGTACGCCCAAGGACTCGAACCAAGGCCAGCACGTGACCAGTGCTTGTAGTGACTTGACCACTACACCATCAAGAGAGATATAAGTTAAGCGCAATTTTTCTTACATATTTGTATGCTCGAGTCACATACACATACACGAAGGTGCACTGTGGTTGATAAAAATGTAGCTCTAGTCACTGAGACCCATTCAGTGTTGTACATAAATATATATATACAGAGAGAGAGAGAGAGAGAGAGAGAGAGAGAGAGAGAGAGAGAGAGAGAGAGAGAGAGAGAGAGAGAGAGAGAGAGAGAGAGAGAGAGAGAGAGAGAGAGAGAGAGAGAGAGAGAGAGAGAGAGAGAGAGAGAGAGAGAGAGAGAGAGAGAGAGAGAGAGAGAGAGAGAGAGAGAGAGAGAATGAGAGAGAGATGCCGAGGAATGTCACACACTCTCTCTCTTTCCCTCCACCCCCAGGCAGGTGCTGGGGCTGATGAGCCTAACAAGGCGTGACAGAGTGTGACGGGCGGCGACAAGCGGAGGAGTGCGTGGGCGTACAGGTAACCGGGCGCGAAGGTCACTCGCTCACTGCATCTTCGCCATCTCCCTTTTCTCTCTCTTTTTTCTTTCTCTCTATCTTTCTATCTTTCTATCTTTCATTCTTTCTTTCTTTCTTTCTTTCTTTCTTTACTTCTTTACTTTTTATTCTTTTATTCTTTCATTCTTCCTTTTTTTCTTTCTTCTCCTTCTCTTTCCTATTTTCTCTTTCCTATTTTCTCCTTCTTCTCTTTATCTTATCTCTTGCTATACATTTTATTCTTTTCTGTTGTCTATTCCCCTCATACCTTCTTCTTCCCTTTCTTACCATTTACTCTATTGTTTCCTATCTTTTTGAATACATCTTTTCTTTCTTTTGTTTTTTCCTTCTCTTCCTCCCCTTCTCTTTTCTTTCGTCCTGCTTTTCTTACTCTCTTTCTCTCTCTCATTTTCTCACAAACCTTACTCATTTCCTCTGAATTCGTCTTCTTTCGGGGTGAAAAATAAAATAAAAAAGGACCTAATTTCTTCTCTCATAAAGCCTCAAGAGTCTTGATTTGTCAGTATTCTGGTCTTCAGACACCTCCACAGTTTAGACTGACACTTTTCTATGTAAATGTATTTATGTTTTCCTTTTCCACTCTTGCCATTGTCTTTGCTACTATTTTCCCAGTGTACCACCGTGGAGGTATAGTTTCTGTCTCACTGACATTGACTTTATACTGTATCAGCTACTGGTGAGTACTACTTGCCATGGCAGTATGAATACAAAGGGCAAAGGTGATGGATTTTGACGCATTCATGCATCTTTTATTGTAATATCTTTATTATTTCTTTATATAGTGAGCTTATATATAAGAGTACAAGCACGTACACACCCACACCCACACCCACACATAAACCCCCCCCCACACACACACAAACTGAATTAGCTTGCCTGCTAACTCACAGCATAACAGGGTAGCACCCCGCTCTGTTATACAAGGAGTTGGGAATGTGTGTATATACGGTCACAGTATTACCATATATGAGCTCTGTGGTCTCATTCGGAGGGTAATAACTACCAAGTACAATTCTAACAGGTAATCCAAACCATGATGAAGCTCATAATGAATCACGCACAGCTTGCTGATACCCACTCGGTTACCTGGAGTAGTATTTAGCGTCGTGTCTTCCCATACTTGTAAGGCCATGAGTTTCTGGTGCATTCCCTGAAGTGAAAAGCTTATATATACATCAGGGCCAAAGCTGGTCCCATGCCTTGCAGAGAGACATGCATGCGTGGACTCGGGAAGATGCGGTAGGTGTGGGTGGCCAGTTCCTTTCCGCCCCGCCTTGACTTCTCAGCAGACCCGGGTACTTCGTTCATATAGAAAACACGTGGGCCACAGGCGGAAGAGATGAAAGCTAAACCAAGTGATCCCTCTGATATATCCTACGTTGATTTCTATTCAATAAGGATAACCCTTGAAATATCATTTACTAATGGAACTTCACTGGTTTACTGGGGGTAGGTGGTTTGACAGGCAATCGTCTGGCGTTAACCAAAACAACATCCATAGAATAGATCCATGTTCCCAGACTGAAGGGACTCAGTGGAGGTTTAAACTTTCTAATTCAAGGTTCGCTCCTACAATGAACAGATTTGTCCTGTGCCAGTCATAACAAAACACAGGGTCGAAAGAGATGATTCGTGGCAGTTTGGATGTTGATACGTCTATGAGGTTTTGAAATATAGAGAGAAAAGAGAGGGAGCCAGAGCAATCGCCAAAGATCCTCTTGACAGTTTACTACGTACGGGGGAAGAGGGATTTTTATTATTATTTTTTTTTATCTTATTTTATCTATTTGTTTATTTACTTATTTTATTTGTATTCCTCTATCTTACTATGTATATTTATTCATCAGTTTATTTGCCTATCTTATGTTATGACATAGACGATCTATATAAGAGAGCTTGTGGTCAGTCACTAATAGACGATTAACATAGTTTTGAGCGCCTTGGACTGAATAGAATCACTTGGCGGAATCTAGATTCAACCATATAACAATATAAGGATCGCCAGATATTACTTTGGCTCTGAATGATTAATCCCTTCAGTACGGGGACATTTCCGTAATTGAATGAAACTGTCTGGCATGAGGTAGAACGAAACCTGCACAATATGTCATCAGGTTGAAGGTGCCAATCTAGATGCATCTATCTAATTTTGTTTAGAGATCACACTCAAGCTTCAGCCAAGATCCACTCAGCTTTAACCAGAATTAAACATACAAAGTTATGCCACTTTGTTAAGTCCAGACTGCTTGGGTCAAAAGTATACATTTTCACAAGTGATAGCTTCAAGTCGACGGTTTGGTGTCCTTTGAAGTCGAATTACCACATGACCTGAGTCGGGAGAGGAAGGTCACACTTCTTGGGAGGGTCGGTCGGGTGAGGTCACGAAAAAAAAGGGACAAAGAGGGGGAGTGAGAGAGGGAGAGAGGGAGGGAGGGAGGGAGGGAGGGAAAGGAAAGGGTCACATGGTAGGGGAGTGATTGGGAAGGTTTTGTAACGGGAGACGGAAGGGTGAGGGGGAGAGGAGGAATGCAGGAAGTGATGTTTAGCGTCCATTCATTGCCACAGCAGCTTTCAAACCAGGCTGTGCTCTTGCCAGGTGTTTTTTTTTCTTTTCTTTTTCTCGTCTGATTTATATTTCCTCCCAGACGGTATTGGCCTTTTTCGGCTGACCATAGTCTTTTCTGCTTTGACTTATTTTTTTTATTTATTTATTAGCTGTTTTGGTTTCCTCTCGGCTGTTTTTCTTCATCACATACAGGACTCGTTTTGTGCGATGGTACCTGACGAAGGCAATCGCGAGGTGCATAGGGACGTGAGCCTACCACGAAGGACACATTACTATTATTTCACCGGACGAGCACTTTAACCTCTGAACCATCACAGCTCCATGCAAGAAGCAAGAGGAGAGAAGAGTAAGAACAAGTTAAAGAGGAACAGTGATCACAAGGT
>NC_134777.1:48615691-48630691 GCF_046742065.1 Oratosquilla oratoria | reverse complement strand
AAGAAAAAATCTGTTTCATCTCATGAATCCAATATTTAGACACCCACTTGGGAAGAGAAAAAATTCTAATTCTTGCTAAAAGAATCAGATTTTGAATAATCAACAAGAAAAAAATATAAGAAGATAAAATAAAAAAATGGAGACGGTAGAGGATAATAATACTAAGGCCAATTAAAAAAAAAAAAAAAAACACGACGGAAGCACAGGAAAGGGAAAGCCAAAATAAAGTGGAAGAATGGGTGATGTAAGCATTGGACTGAAAATATGGGAATCCCTTCTTAAGCTTGTGGCAGACAAAAATAGATGTGTCACAATTATAGAATGTGAAGGAGAATACATTATAGTAGTAAAGGATGGAATGGCCGGATGGAGGTCGGTGACCAGCGGAATTCTACTAAAGGTAATTTCTATACTATCATTCGTAATGATTTACATAAACCCTTCGATCTTTCTTTTACTATTTCTTTGACTCCAATTCTTTGGCGCGGTATTGTCCCCAAGGACAGAAACGCCAGTTATATCTGACGAAATAATTTGGCGCTAAACAAAATACTATATTGGCTGGCTTCTTCTGTAAATCTATTGCCAGCGTATTTCTCTACTTGGATCAGTTACGAAGCGAACAGGTCTTTTCGTTCGTAAGAAACTCGTTCACATCAGAAATCTAAGCTTCAAAGACATGTGCTCCTTCCTCACCTATTCAGACCTCATCTACTGTAATACCTGAAAAGAGACTACTGAGCGTGAATAGCACACTCGTGTATACATGTTTGTGGCTACTTGCGAATTATCAGTAATCAGTATTGACAGAAGTAAATTCATCATAGGCGACTGATTTCCTGTGTAGACGACGACATGCAACATAGTTGGATTTTTCTTTTTCATCATCCTGTAATGTGAATTAAATTAAATAGTCTTTTACCTCACACTTTCAAATTTACATTTTCAATCTCGTCCACCTTGCTATAGACCAAGAGGGTTTATGCCTTTAGATAATTATGTGTATACACAGCTGAACACACACGGACACGTGCCTACACGCATGTACTGTATATGTGGCTATGTGGACAATGTACTTGTGTATGTGCATGGCCACATACGTGTGTATAACGTACGTTGACGTGGTTGCGCATGCGTGTGTGTGTTGAGTTGTGTCACTTCAGAGGAGCCGTGTCCAAAGAGGTCCTCAACTGTGACACTGTCACTTTCAGGTGACAACAGCGCTGCCGCAGTCGGAGTCGCAACGGCTTCCGCGGGCCCCACATCCGCCTCGGACGTCCTCTATCCACTGCCTCTTTCCTCAACCCCACTTCTTCTTCAATTCCTTCTCAAACTACTCCTCTATCCTCGCCCCCCACAACCCACTCTTCTTCTTCGACTCCCATTCCTCCTACTTGGATTCCTCAAGCTTCAGTTCCGCATCTTTCTCCTTGCTCTTTCCTTCACCTCGGCCTTCTTGCTCTTCTTAATTTCTTCTTCCTCCTCCTCCTTCCTCTTCTCCTCCTTCTCATCTTGGTTATCTTGCTTCTCCAGGTTCTCATACTCCTCTTTCTTCTTCTCCTTCTTCCACCCCTTCTCCTCTCCTCTTCACCTTCTTCACCTCCTTCTCTTTGTTTTCCTACTTCTCTTTCTCCCTCCTCCCCTTGTCTATGTAATGTAACTTTTAACTTCTCAAATTTCTTTCTCCATTTCAGTAACTGGGTATTCTCCATACATAGCATCTTCGAACTGAGATTACATTTCTCTCCTGGCCTTTTAAACCTACTGAAAGATTTTGTACATTTTGCACTGGCTACAAGACACTTTTACCAGTCAATTTACCATTATAATTACCATTACCATTACCATGACCATTACTGTTACCATTACCATGCCCATTACCGTTACTGTTACCATTACCACCACTACCACTGTCATTACCATTACCGCTACCACAATATATGTATCTAATATATTGTCAATAATATAAATAGTACATTTTTTAAAAGTTAATGTGTTAATAATGACCTGTTTCCACGACCTCGCCGAGGGACCCAACCTGAGCTTTCAGGCTTCGGAGAGGAGGGTAAATGTCTCACTTGTCCTATTTATACTCTGTATCTCCACTTTTTTGTACTCTTCTGTACTCCTTGATAATGTGAATATATCACGAAAGCGCTTGGACTCCGTGTGTTTTTCCTCTTCCTATTGGACTCTGCATGTATGTATGTATGTATATATATATATATACATATATATATATATATATATACATATATATATATATATACTTGTATGTACGTAAACACACAGAATGCACACTGTTGCACACCTTATTCTCACAGTTGCTATTTTATGAACATTGTATCTACTCTGTGGGTCAGTCCCTTTCTCCTTTTTCAATTTATCTTTTATACATTTTCGTCTGCTCGGAATTTCCTGTCCCTGCCTTCATCTGGGACCGTCTCCCTCCTTCATTTCTACCACAAGGAAATGCATTTATTATGATTTTATTCTAATGTAATTTTATGTTAATTTCGCAAGCAGTCATTCTGTTTTGTACCTCATATTCCTATTCTTTTTTTCTTATTTCTTCTGTGATTACCACAGTTTGCATCATGTGACTTTCCAGTCTTGAAATTAAGATCATCAATGTCACCATAGATACTGTCATTAATAATAGATTAGGTCATATATATCATTATCACTTTCACCATCACTATCACCATCACCATCATCATCACCATCACCATTTCCACCACCAACACCATCACAACTACCACTACCACTACAATTACAGTCACTGTCGTCGTCATTGTCACCATGACCATTACTATCACCATTACCATTATCTTCACCGTCACCATCACCATCACCCTATGGCAGAAGTAACCATGACCAAGCCATCATAATCATCACCATTACCATCACCATCGTCATTAGCATTACCGTCACCGTCACCATCACCATCACCGTCACCATCATTCTCCCTATAACCATCACCATCACCCTATGGCAGAAGGAACCATGACCATAGCCATCATAACCATCACCATAATTATTTCCATCACCGTCACCATCACCATTACCATTGCTATTACCATTACCATCACCGCCGCAGTCGCTGTCATTGCCACCATCACCATCACCATCACCATCACCGTCACCATCACCATCACCATCACCATCACCATCATCGTCAGCATCACCATCACCATTGCCATCATTATCACTATTACTATCACTTTGACCATTACCATCACCATCTCCCTATGGCAGAAGGAACCACCATATCCTTCATAACCATCACCACTACCATCACCGATATCATCATTGGTACTGTAATAGTCATTACATATTTTCTTGTAATTGTTATTTTTGTTGGCATCATGACTATTAACTAATTTTGTCATAATTAATTATCAGTACTACTACACTGAACTTTACCTGTGTTCTTGTCTTACTGTTCAGACTTATCTTACCAAACCTTATCTTTATTCTTATGTCTACTAATCCGCACTTTTACCTTTATCCATATAATTATTTCTATTTTACCCTCTCTCTTATCCTTGTCCTTGTCCTTATATTTATCCTTGCTCTTACCTTTACCCCTCTCCTTACCATTACCCTTCCCCTTACCTTTACTCGTCTCTAACCATATTTTCACTTTTATCTCCATTATCCTTAACATTTTCATCATTCATGTCTCTCTCCTTATCCCTATCCTTATCCTTGTCTCTATTAGTATCCACAGCCTCCATTATTATCCTGATGTATTTTTTATCTTTATCCTTATCGTCATCATTAGTACCTCTTCATTATATGTGTTCCTTCTTTCGAACTCGAATCCACACTCCACATCTCCACCACCATCCACCCCCTCGCTTCTTTTTCTATCACCTTCAAATGAGTTATCATTTTTCCTCCTTGCTCTCTCTCTCTCTCTCTCTCTCTCTCTCTCTCTCTCTCTCTCTCTCTCTCTCTCTCTCTCTCTCTCTCTCTCTCTCTCTCTCTCTCTCTCTCTCTCTCTCTCTCTCTCTCTCTCTCTCTCTCTCTCTCTCTCTCTCTCTTTCTTTCTCTCTCGCTGCCTCATTATTAGTTTTCTTGATCAACTTCTTTACCAGAATTTGAGACTTTTTCTTCCTATCCTCCTTCCCTCCTCACCCGTTTTCTTTTTGGGTGTTTCTTCTTCCTTTCTCTCCAAGCGAATAATCTGTTTTTCTCGTACTTTATTTATGTCTCTATTGATTCTTTCCAACGCCCCATCAACGTCTTTATCTTTAATGTTTATGCGTATTCGCATTATTTTACGCTTCTTATTTTGTACATTCCTTCCTTCAATACCTTTATGCCTTCTGAATTGGACACCCTTGAAGAACTGAATCAAATAGTTTGTCTTTTATCTTGTATGCGTCTGCTGTATCACATGACCGTCACCAAAATAAATAGAAAATCTTCAATGAGAGGGTCTAACACCAAATGAATACAGCAGCTTAGCTCGAGATTAAACAAAATATATAAAGTAGAACAGCAAATTAACCCGTTTGTTGGTATACATATACTATGTGCTATATTCGAGTTGCCATTAGGCGATTGCATTCAGCCAAAGAAACCCTCCAACTACTAAAAGGGCTGAAACTTATCGTGTTTAAGACACATCCTCTATCAAAGCTCATGTTGGTTAAAACGCATCTAATTCAATATTAATTCCATTAGCCTTGGAACACTTTCTACCTGGAGAAAGTCGGCTGTATCAAGAGGATGAAGGAGTTCATCGAAGCAGTAAAGAATGCTGATCCCTTTTAGCTTCTATTATCCCTTCTCTCCTTTAACACGTCTATCACTCCACCTCTTCGCAGCGATACTGTCCTGAAAGATAGAAGCGCTGGTTATCACCGACGAGATAATTAATTCTCTTGAGGCAACGGACTATTATTAGCTGAATGAAATAGACCGTCATTATGTGTCCTTCATTATGCTTTCGTCCTTTCCCTTTCTCTTCTTCTCCCTCTGTTCTTCTTTTCCTTTATCCCTTCTCCTTTCCTCGCTTTTTCCCTTTTTCTCTTCTCTTCTTATCCTTCTACTCCTTTTCCCACTTCTTTTCCTTCCCTTTCTCCTCTTCTATCTTTCCCTTTTCTTCCTTTCTTTTCTGTCCCACTTCTCCATTCTCTCTCGCTATCCCTTCTTCCTCTCTTCGTTCCTTTCTTCCTTCTCTTTCCCATTCTCCCCCTTTATACTTCCTCTTCGCATCACACGCAACGTTTCAATCCCTCTCTTCCTTCATCCTCTGGCCACCATCTTTATCATCTGACTCTCTCTTCTTCCATTTCCAAACCAACTTTCCTTGCCCGTTTCTCCACATAACTTTTCTCGTGCTTCTCCTCCGCGATGGTGGACCAACTCCACCCTTTCTTCCACTTTCCTCATCCCTTTCCGCCTCCACTTCCCTGTCTTTATTCCCTTGTCCTTACCCCATGTCCTCTCTACCCTCTTCATTTCTCCTTTTTCCTCCTATTTCTCCTCCCTCTCCTCCTTTTTCTTCTCCTTCTTTCCTTCTTTATTTTCTTTCTTTTCCTCTCCTGCCATTTCGTTTCCGATTCCTTACTTCTTTTCTCTTTGATCTCCTTCTCTTTATCACTCCTTCAGTACCAATCCAGTCTTTCCTACACTTCCTATTTCTACCCTTTCTTCTCGCCCTCCTTCATCTTATTCTTCCCCTCTTTCTCCTTTTCTATCTCCATCTTATTCCCTTATCTATTTTTCTTCTTTTCTCCCTCCTTTTTCATCACTGTTTTACCGTCTCCTCCCAGTCCAATTTCCTTTGTGCTTCTCCGCAAACGTCCTTCTTCCCAAGGTCATCATTCTATGCCTCATTTCTCTCTTTTTTCCTTAACACTTCCCTGTTCTTTTTAGCCTCTCAATAACCTCAAATTCATTGACTTGTCCTCTCTTTTCTTCCTTTCATCTCAATAGATATTTACTTAGTCTCTTTACTTCACTTTTAGTCCACGAAAAAAATTGCCTGGATAAAATCATCTGGAGTCAAGTAGATAATAATTCATTATTGGAGCTACTGCGTTGAAGGGCATCTTTCATTTCAGGAGCTTTAGAAATAAGTTAGCTAAAACCAAATTGGTCAAGTGAACCAGTGTGTTGTAAGGGTTGGAATCATCTGCATGAAGTCGTTCCTTAAGCTAAGGTCGATAATAGTAGAAGCAGATGTAGAAGGACACTCAGAAGAAGAAGACGAAGACGAAGACGAAGAAGAAGAAGAAGAAGAAGAAGAAGAAGAAGAAGACTAAGAAGAAGAAGACTTAGAAGACTCAGGAGAAGACTCAGAAGACTCAGAAGAAGAAGACTTAGAAGACTCAGAAGACTCAGAAGAAGACTCAGAAAACTCAGAAAACTCAGACTCAGAAGAAGACTCAGAAGAAGAAGACTCAGAAGAAGAAGAAGAAGAAGAAGACTCAGAAGAAGAAGAAGACTAAGAAGAAGAAGAAGAAGAAGAAGAAGAAGAAGAAGAAGAAGAAGAAGAAGAAGAAGAAGAAGAAGAAGAAGAAGAAGAAGAAGAAGAAGAAGAAGAAGAAGAAGACTAAAAAGAAGACTTAGAAGACTCAGGAGAAGACTCATAAGACTCAGAAGACTCAGAAAATTGAGAAGACTCAGAAGACTCAGATTCAGAAGACTCAGACTAAGAAGAAGAAGAAGAAGAAGAAGAAGAAGAAGAAGAAGAAGAAGAAGAAGAAGAAGAAGAAGGTGGTGATAGCTGCGAAGCGACTGAGAGTCTCAACCTCTCCAGCCCGGGGGGGGGGGGTATTTCAGCTGTATAAAATCCCACTTTACCTTAACCAGAAAAAAGATATATGTAAAGAGCGGCGCCTTAGAGAGGGGACGAAGTAAGATTCGCTTCTTCCTCTTTTTTCTTGGCCACCTCCGTTCCTCTCTCCTTTTATCCAATTGTATCCCTGTTCTCTATTCGGCCTCCTGTAGCCAGCTTCCTTTTCGTCCATCCCTGTCCTCGTTTATTTTACTCTCTGTTCCAGTCATTTGATTTATTTCTTTGTTTCCTGTGATTTTCTTGTCTTCCTCCTTCCTTCACATAACTCTGGTCACTTGACGACGCTCAATGAAAAATATTATTCTGGTTAAAACCAGACCGCTTTATTCAAGTGACCGGGATGTCATCAAACTAGGTTTAAGCTCTATGGATTAACTCTGAGTCGTTGACGTTCGATGGGGACTTTGTTAACCCAACGTTGGATGATCTAGGTTACCTCTATAATTGGGTTACCTTTGTAACTTGGTTACCTCCATATTACCTCCTCACTGAGATGCAATGTTTCTTCATTTCCTATCATCCATTTGGAGATGTTTTTTTTTTCCTTTTTCTCAAACTCTTCTCCTTTCTTCCCATTGCATTTACTTCAGATTTCTTCCCACATCTCAAAACCAAATTCTTCGTTTTCTCTTTTTCCTTATCTCTTTCGTTTTATCTCTTGATCTTTTTTATCTTCTTTGTCTATCTCTTGTTTTCCTTTTGCTCTCTTCTCTCCTGTCCCATGACATTTTTTTCGTCTTTTCACTCGCTCCTTCCTTTCTATCAAACATTTCTTCATCTCTTTTATTTATTTTCCCTTTCCCGTACATTTTTGCTATTCCTTCTCTTCCTCCTCTTCTTCCTTCCTAGCGTCCTTTTGGTCCTGTCCCCCCTCGGGCTACTCGCACTCGTACCTCTTCTTTCCCTCTTCGTCCTCTTTACCTCTCACCCTCCATCCTCCCCTCCTCTTTCCTCCCCCTCCCCCTCCCCCTCCCCACTACCTTCCTCCATCACTTCCCCCGCGGACCGATACCTGGACTTCATTGATTTGTTGGTCACTTTGGTGAGATGATGGCGGTAGAGGGGGAGGGGGGAAGAAGGACTGTGTGGAGGAGGAGGAGGAGGAAGGAGGAGGAGGAGGAGGAAGGAGGAGGAGGAGGAGGAAGGAGGAGGAGGAGGAAGGAGGAGGAGGAAGGAGGAGGAGGAAGAAGAGCTGGAGGAAGATGTGAAATCATTGGGGGGAAATGGAGGATGGAATGATGGAGTAGGAATAGTAGTAGTAGTAGCAGCAGGAGGAGGAGGATGAAGAGGATGAAGAGGAGGAGGAGGAGGAGGAAAAGGAAGAGGAAGAGGAGGAGGAGGAAAAGGAAGAGGAAGAGGAAGAGGAGGAGGATGTGGAGGAGAGGAGTAGGAGAAGGGGAAGAGGAAGATGTGAAGTCATTGGAGGCGGGGGAAATGTATGGTGTAATAATGGAGTAGGAGGATAAAGAGGGGGAAAGGAGGAGGAGGAGGAGGAGGAGGAGGAAGAAAGGAAAGAAGAAAATAAAACAGAGTGAACAAGAAAGAGGAAGGAAAGAGAGAAAAAATGAAAATGAAGATCAAAATACGAATATGGATGAGAATGTCGAGAAAAAAGTGGGGAGACGGAGGATAAGTGTGTGTGTGTGTGTGTGTGTGTGTGTGTGTGTGTGTGTGTGTGTGTGTGTGTGTGTGTGTGTGTGTGTGTGTGTGTGTGTGTGTGTGTGTGTGTGTGTGTGCGTGTGTGTGTGTGTGTGTGTGTGTGTGTGTGTGTGTGTGTGTGTGTGTGTGTGTGTGTGTGTGAGAGAGAGAGAGAGAGAGCGAGAGAGAGAGAGAGAGAGAGAGAGAGAGAGAGAGAGAGAGAGAGAGAGAGAGAGAGAGAGAGAGAGAGAGAGAGAGAGAATATACTAAAGAGCCCACTGGAAGAGGAACGAGAGGTAAGGGGAAATGAGAGGGAGGGGGAGTAGAAGAGGGAGGCGGGGGTGAGAGGAGAGGGAAAGAGGGGAAAAGAGGGATGAGCAATGGGGCTGGAGCGACGGAAGTGGCTTCCTGACAGGAGGGTGAAGGAGAAGAGGGGAGAAGGAGGATGAGAAGACATTATCTCGTGTAGAGGGAGGCGTTGGTGGCTTTAAGGGTGGCGCAGGGGTCGAGAGCGGTGGCAGCGACAGAAAATGACGCCAAGGGTAAGGTGTGAGGGCGTCTCAGGAATCAGAGGTGAAAGGGGGAGGGGGAGGGGCAAGGTGAGCGACGGAAAGGAGGGAGGAAGGAAAGAGGGAGGGAAAGGGGGAGTAAAGGAAACAGGAAGTGAGATGAAATTTCGAGAAAATTGTAAGAATAGCAAGGAAGAAAGAAGGTAGACGGGAAGGGAGGGAAGGAGGAAAGAATTGAGGGTAGAAGGGGAGGGGAGTGGGAAATTGAGAGGTTATGGTAGAAGAAGTGAGAAAAGGAGCATAAGAAGGAAAGACGAAGAGGGTGGGAGGGAGTGGGAGGGAGTAGGTGGGAGCAAGGACGGTGATGGGAGGAATGCGGAGGCATTTCAGGGAGGAAAGGTGAACAAATGTCGCGGGAGAACTGCCCGAAGGAGATCGAGATGGTGACCGTTCGCCTTCATACTGTACATAGTACAGTCAAACTGGAAGGAGACTCTCTATTCTGCTGCATTATTGTATCATACAATACAGTAGAGTGTATAGTATAGTGTAATATATTCATAGTATAGGATAGTATATATATAGTATAGTATAGTTATAGCATAGTATAGTATATCATAGTATAGTATAGTATAGTATAGTATAGTATAGTATAGTTTAGTATAGTGTACATTACAGTATGGAACTGTCTGGCCTAGTGCAATGTAGAATTGAAAATAAAAGAAAATGTAAAATAAATATGTTATGCCACAGAAATATACAAGGTTGTATAGTACCGTAAGAACAATAGGATGCAGTAAAGCCTACTGAAAGAATCAATTCTTATTTGCCTATCTGAAAGCGATTACATTATCTATCACAGAAAACGGTTTCAACAATACATTAAATCCATTTTTTTTTGCCGGATGACATATATATATATATATATATATATATATATATATATATATATATATATATATATATATATATATATATATATATATATATATGCAACGTTTGTCGGAAATAAACTTAGACTGAGGCTTCAGTGTATCCTATTCCCACTCAGATCATACATATATATATATACATATATATACATGTATATGTATACATATATATACATATATATATATATACATACATACATATATACATATATATATATTCATATATATATATACATATACATATATATATATATACATATATATATATACATATATATATATACATATATATATATATATATAGATATACATATACATATACAAACAGCATACATATTGCTCAGCGGACCTTTGAACCAATATAAATATGGCAATATCTATGATCTCGCCTCCACTCGGCCTCGTTCACTTTGTTACTTGTCTTTCCTCAAGGTCATTCTCATCTCCCCAGTGACCTTATGTCCACCTACATACTTCAGTTATATACAGTTTTCTTCAGATGCCATTTGATTACCTATCCAAAGTTTCTCTAGAACTCATTTCGCTCTGATTAAAAACCATCTACTTCCTCGAAGCATATTATCTTTTAAGTATATTATGGTTTCTTGACACACGGGAAATGTCTTCTCCACAACCATGGTGCCAATCCTCAGACATTCACATCCTCTGCCACGTTCATATATTATAGTTCTTAACTCCTCTGATACCAAGTCCCTACCTTCTGCCATTCTGGCATACCAGTGCCCCAAACTATTCTGATATTATCTCTCCACCCTGTGCAATACTGACATCCATACTGACTGTGTACCACCAACCAGTATTGTTGACATAATCACACTAGACTCAGATCCACTGTTATCATATTACTTAAAGTCACGCTGACAGATCCTACCCTGCTGACACCATTCCCTTGTTGATACTTCACACCAATATCACTAACGTACAATCACATTCTCATCTCACACCTCCTGCTATGCTGACAATACCTGCCTGTATTGATTGGTCACTTGCCCGTCTTCGTTCTCACTTGGCCGATTTGGGGTGGTGCAGATGGAAGAGGAGGGGGAGTAGGAGGAGAAGAGGAGGAGGAGGAGGAGGAGGAGGAGGAGGAGGAGGAGGAAAAAATGGAGGCAGATTAGGAAGAAGAGAAAGAGGAGGAGATGAGGAGTAAAATTTAAGTAAGAAGAAGAGGAGGAGGAAAGGACAAAGTAGAATCGTTGGAAGGAGAGGACAAAGAAGAGAGAGAAGAGGAGGAACAAGATAAGGAGAAAGAGGAGAAAGAGGAAGCTGAGCAGGAGGATTGGGAAAGTTAGATTGAGGGGAAGAGAAAGTGGAAAGGACAAGAGAAGAAAATTGAGCAGGTAAGAATAGTGTGAAAATGAGTAATGTTTAAAAGGATGAGATAGAAAATATTAAACAGAGTATTTAGTATCTCGTTGGTGATAACCATCGCTTCAGTCCTTGGGGACAATATGAATTCATAGAGGTGGGAAACGAGAGATAGTAGTAGAATGAAGGAACAATAGAAGTTATAAGGGATCAGCATTATCATTATTAGTGTTGTTGTTACTATTGTTATTACTGGAAGGGAGGGGGTGGATGGGAGTGCAGTATGTGGGGATGGAATGGGTGGGATTGGATTTCATGCCTTTTTTTCTTTCTTTTTTTTCTGCTACCTCCCTTGTAAAGGGGAAAAGCAGTTGGTATATGCGTTTTGTTGTTGTTGGTAGTGGTAGTGGTAGTGGTAGTGCAGCAGCAGCAGCAGCAGCAGCAGTAGTAGTAGTAGTAGTAGTAGTAGTAGTAGTAGTAGTAGTAGTAGTAGTAGTAGTAGTAGTAGTAGTAGTAGTAGTAGTAGTAGTGGTTGTAGTGGTGGTGGTTGTAGTGGTGGTGGTTGTAGTGGTGGTGGTTGTAGTGGTGGTGGTTGTAGTGGTGGTGGTGGTTGTAGTGGTGGTGGTTGTAGTGGTGGTGGTTGTAGTGGTGGTTGTAGTGGTGGTGGTTGTAGTGGTGGTGGTGGTTGTAGTGGTGGTGGTGGTTGTAGTGGTGGTGGTGGTTGTAGTGGTGGTGGTGGTTGTAGTGGTGGTGGTGGTTGTAGTGGTGGTGGTTGTAGTGGTGGTGGTTGTAGTGGTGGTGGTTGTAGTGGTGGTGGTTGTGGTAGTAGTAGTAGTAGTAGTAGTAGTAGTAGTAGTAGTAGTAGTAGTAGTAGTAGTAGTAGTAGTAGTAGTGTCATCATCATCACCAGGATTGTTGTTGTTATTATTAGTAGTAGTAGTGGTATCATTATCATCATTATAATTCTATGAGTGAAAAGTAGGCTCTGGAATTTCACTGAAGTTTCTAAGATATTGTCTGCATAAATCTTATGTAATCAATACTACGAATTGAATGAAAAAGAAAAAAGTGAAAAGAGTCGGGAATACAATGAAAGAATAGTGACTGAAAATGAATTAAGTTGGGGAGAAGGAGAGGAGAAAGACTAAGTCGGAAAAAGGAAGAGAAGAAAAAGAGCAGAGAAAGGTGTGCGAGACCATAAGAAGAACAGGAAGAAAGAAGAGTAAACTGAAAGAGAAATAAAGAGAAAAGAATGAGAAGGAGGAAAGTAAAACGAAAAGGTGGGGGGTTATGACCAAATTAGGAAGAGACTGAAGATCATTAAAGATGTGGGAAGACGAGGAAAAAGAAGAAGAGAGGAATGAGGGAAACACGAGGAATAGAAGAGAAAAAAAAAGAGGAGAGAGAAAAAAGGAGCAAAATTCATGAAACATAAGTGGTAAGGGGATGAAGAAAAAGAGGACGTGAAGAAAGACGAGGAAAAGAAAACACACCAAAAGTTACGAATGAATAAAAACAGGAGAATACAAGGAGGATAAAAAGAAGAAGAAAATGATTATAACGACGACGACGACGACGATGACGACGACGACGACAACAACAGAGAGAGAGAGAGAGAGAGAGAGAGAGAGAGAGAGAGAGAGAGAGAGAGAGAGAGAGAGAGAGAGAGAGAGAGAGAGAGAGAGAGAGAGAGAGAGAGAGAGAAAGAGAGAGAGAGAGATAAAGAGAAAAAAAAAAGAGAGAGAGAGAGAGAGAGAGAGAGAGAGAGAGAGAGAGAGAGAGAGAGAGAGAGAGAGAGAGAGAGAGAGAGAGAGAGAGAGAGAGAGAGAGAGAGAGAGAGAGAGAGGGAGAAGGAGGATGTAGGAGGGAAGGAGGGGAGAGGGCTTAATTTCCCCTCAGAGAGGAGGACTAGAAGGACATGAAGGGGAAAATTGGGTGCTTGATAAAGGGCCGGAAATAATAAAGAGCCGAGCGACAAAGACAGGTAATAAGAAAAGTAGGGGTAATAAAATACACTGGGTAATAACTCAGATGTAGTAATGAAAAAAGTATAGTAAAATATTACCAACTATGGTTCGTTAAACGTAAAATAGAGAGAGAGAAAAAAGAAATGTTCCATTACTTGTGGAAGGCCTTCCGGAGAAGTCAGAGTTCTTGACTGAGATCCAGAGGTCTCGAGTTCGATCCAAAGCTTCGAATTTTGCTTGAGATGAATGCTTTGATCAATGCTTTTTCAGTACTTGTATTAATTCAAGTCAGCAGTGTGATCTAGTCATATCTAATATAACATTTGCATTCTTTCAACCTAATTTGTGAGCCTCTCCTTGTTTGACCCTCTTATACTATATCCCAGTCCTGGCAAGAAATGAGTAAGCTATGAATACCTGAGGTGTTTTCATATTTAACTCTTTTGTGAATATATATATATTGAGACATTCTGACAGGTTGACGTGAGTGGAGTAGGAAACACGGAAGTCTTAGTCTTGAGTTTATTCCTGACTAGTTTTGCAAGTATACTTTTTGAAAGCATACCTGCGAAATTAGTTATAAACTCAAGACTAAGACTCCTGTGTTTCCTACTCCGCTCACGTCATATATGTGTATATATATATATATATATATATATATATATATATATATATATAACATAATATATATACATATATATATATATATAATATATATATATATATTATACACTTGTGTGTGTGTGTGATTGTGTATTCTTGAGAATATAGTAGAAAAGACGCGGAACTGTAAAGGTGACGTGTTCTACTGTGCATTTCATTGGAACACAGTGTGTAGTTTCTGGGAGGGAGGAGGATAGAGTCAGAAGCAAGAGAAGATAGAGGAGGAAGAGGAGGAGGAGGAAGAGGAGGAAGAGGAGGAGGACAGAGTCAGAAGGAAGAGAAGATAGAGGAGGAAGAGGAGGAGGAGGAGAGGAGGAGGAGGAGGAGGAAGAGAGGAGGAGGAGGAAGAGGAGGAAGAGGAGGAGGAGGAGGAGGACGAGGAGGACGAGGAGGAGGAGGAGGAGGGGTGGGGGTGGGCAGAGGCACCATTGAAGGGGAAATGGAGAATTGTGCGGTGGCGAGAATAAGTGAGTCTTTGGCCCGAGGGAGACGAGGAGGGGCAGGTGAAGGGGGAAGGAAAAGGGGGCGAAGGAAATCGTGGAGGAAGAAGGCAGGCGGGGGGGGGGCAAGGCGATGAAGAGAGCAAGAGGAAAGGAAATGGAATGATGGGGAAATGTAGGAAGGCAGTGAATACATGGTGAGTGAGCGAGAAGAGGGGAGGTGGGACCGAGAGGAGGGGAATGAGTTTAGTGAAATAGAAAGTCATGGGGAGATGGGAGGACCAAAGGAGGAAACGGGAAGGTATGAAACGAAGGATGTCTGTGTGTGGGGCGGGGGGGGGGTATAAGAATGGGGCAATTATGAAAGACGACTTGGAAGAGAGAAAGGGAGAGAAAAGTAAAATGCAATGATTAGAAATGAAAAATTAATGTGAGAAAAGGAGGGAGGGGTTAAGGACCAATAGAGTGAAAGATAAAGGGAAATTGGAAGAGAAAAGAAGGAGGGAAAATAGGGTAATCGACAGAGGGGACGAGGCTGAGGTGATGAGAGAGGAAGGGTGGGCGACTACAAAGGAGGAGGAATGAAGAAAGGAGGAATAAGGGGGTCGCGGCCGGAAGGAAGGTGAACCGGCGAGGACAAGGGCGGGGGAAGTAGGCTAGAGGTAGAGAGAGAGGCAGAGGTAGAAACAGAAGGGAATAGAGAGA
>NC_134777.1:48614186-48615191 GCF_046742065.1 Oratosquilla oratoria | reverse complement strand
ACAATCACATTCTCGTCTCAGACCTCCTGCTTATGCTGGACAAATACCTGCCTGTATTGATTGGTCCACTTTGCCCGTCTTCGTTCTCACTTGTGGCGATTTGGGGTGGTGCAGATGGAAAGAGGAGGGGGAGTAGTGAGGAGAAGAGGAGGAGGAGGGAGGAGGTAGGAGGAGGAGGAGGAGGAGGAGGAGGAAAATTGGAGGCAGATTAGGAAGAGGAGGAGATGAGGAGTAAAAATTTAAGTAAGAAGAAGAGGAGGAGGAAAGGACAAAGTAGAATCGTTGGAAGAAGAGGACAAAGAAGAGAGAAGAGGAGGAAGAAGATAAGGAGAAAGAGGAGAAAGAGGAAGCTGAGTAGGAGGATTGGGAAAGTTAGATTGAGGGGAAGAGAAAGTGGAGGGGACAAGAGAAGAAAAATGAGTAGGTAAGAATAGTGTGAAAATGAGTAATGTTTAAAAGGATGAGAGAGAAAATATTAAACAGAGTATTTAGTATCTCGTTGGTGATAACAATCGCTTCAGTCCTTGGGGACAATATGAATTCATAGAGGTGGGAAACGAGAGATAGTAGTAGAATGAAGGAACAATAGAAGTTAGAAGGGATCAGCATTATCATTATTAGAGTTGTTGTTACTATTATTATTACTGGAGGGGAGGGGGGTGGATGGGAGTGCAGTATGTGGGGATGGAATGGGTGGGATTGGATTTCATGCCTTTTTTTGTTTTTTTTGGCTACCTCCCTTGTAAAGGGGAAAAGCAGATGGTATATGCTTTTTATTGTTGTTGGTAGTGGCAGCAGCAGCAGCAGTAGTAGTAGTAGTAGTAGTAGTAGTAGTAGTAGTAGTAGTAGTAGTAGTAGTAGTAGTAGTAGTAGTAGTAGTGGTAGTAGTGGTGGTGGTTGTAGTGGTGGTGGTTGTAGTGGTGGTGGTTGTAGTGGTGGTGGTTGTAGTGGTGGTGGTTGTAGTGGTGGTGGTTGTAGTGGTGGTGGTTGTAGTGGTGGTGGTTG
>NC_134777.1:48601686-48604186 GCF_046742065.1 Oratosquilla oratoria | reverse complement strand
AACACATTTTGAAATCGTTCACTGTAAAAATGCAACAAGCATACCGTCGCTATGACGCAGCTGTGACAGCTGTGGTTTAGCTGTGATGTAGCTGTGACGTAAATGTGACGCAACTGTGACGCAGCTGTGACAACTGTGGTTTAGCTGTGATGTAGCTGTGACGTAAATGTGACGCAACTGTGACGTAGCTGTAACATAACTGTAATATAGCTGTGACGTACATACATACATATACCAAAGGCTTTTTTCCCCTTACATGGGGGGTAGCTGTGACGTAACTTTGCTAAAGTTGTGACGTAGCTGTGACGTAGTTGTGTCGCTGTGTCGTGTCAAAATTCCAAAATCCCTCTATTGTCATGCTAAAGCCGGGTTTGCGGAAAAATTGTGTCTATTCACGAACTTGATCAGTTCTGGTGCTTAGGATTGTGATGGTAAGGGAAAGTACTGAGATGGATTCAGTTTGCTGTTGACGCTATATCTACCTCCAGTCTATTGAATTGATAAAAAAAACGAAGACTAACACATAATATTCAAAGTTATGAGTATTCTACTACTCATACAAATAAACGAACCTAGAAGAGTCTATTCATGGATTGTAGTTATTTGTAGAATGCAAGAATGATACAAGAGTCCAGAATATATATTCCGTAGTGGTGTAAATGAGTATAAACATCAATGAAAATAGCCAGGAACGTGACACAAAGCAGTGTAAAAAAAAGGAGATATTTACACCAGGAATTACTCAGTGGTAACCGGGGCCCTGGAGGTCTGAGCATACAGGGCAAAGGTGATAACGTATGCCGCAGGTTCGCGTCTAGAAACATTGTTTAAGAATACTTTTAGGTTAAATCTACGTCCCGATAACCTAACGCCTTTATTTCTTATCTGGCCAGAATATAGTGAAAGTATTCTAAAATTTAGAGTTATCAATTCCTTTTCAAATCTTGAAGACCAACATGAATGCCCATCCCCTCCGAACATTTTTTTTTTTTTTAATGGTTTATTTCTTACATTTGGTATTACTTTTAGGGGTCAGCGCTGTACCTTTCATCATTTGCCAATGTCCATAATGAAATTCCAGGATCATACTGAAACAATATATTCCAAATATGGGTGGACTAATGATTTATACAATTGGTTGATGACATATTTTTGAGGCAAATTCCTATGTTATTTATAGTACTTACTATTAATTACACTACAAACTTTCCTTGTCTTCTAGCCTCGCTTTCATACCCCCTATCATTACTTTAGTCTTCTCATTCATCCCTTATATCTATTTATTTACTATCTACAGGAAGACTCTCTGCTTCGATGTCCCTCGTCATATGATCCATGTGCACTTATTACTACCACCATCTACTCCTCGGCTGATTTTCTTTTAACCCAGAACAGTCTTGATCTTTCATCTCTTTTAACTGTAACACGTTCCCACTCGTCCGCAAACATGATAACCACATCCTCCTTTGCCTTTCCTGTTTTCGCTCCTGTCCTCTTTTCCTCTCCTTGGCCCGGCCCTCCTCGACTTTTACTTTTTCTCTCTTAATACATTTGTATAATTTTCTGTTGACCACAGACATCCTGTACACTGCTTTTTTCTCACCATGCTTAATTTATTGTGCATTTTATAATTCATCTTCAAATGCCTCATCTTAGGAGAATTAACTTATATATCCGTAACTTCTCTCGTTTGTCTAACGACGATGGGTCTTCTTTCTACACTATGGTTACCTCATACCACGCAGGTCCTCTGTCGTGGCACACCAACATTCCCACAGTTTAGTAATATGCTGCATCTACATCTATTCTTAGCCTACTTACTGATCCAGACCCCCTTTCCCCACCACGAATATCACCACCAACACTACCAAACTTCATGAACTCAAAATAGCCCTTGGTGACGACACGATATTGTTCGTAGGGATTATTGGTTAGATATCGCTGCACACATAAATATACACAAATGAGAACAAACGCTTATTAACATACGTGTTCTCATGCACACAAGGGTGCACTCGCACTTATGCACTTTTGCACGTATATATATATATATATATATATATATATATATATATATATATATATATATATATATATATATATATATATATATATATATATATATATATATGAGTGCAAGCGCACACATGTGTGTATGAGAACGTGTGTTAAGAAGTGTTTGTTCTCATTTGTGCATGTTTATGTGTGCGGCAATTCACGTGTGTGTAAAACATGCTCTCATGTTCTCATGTATGTACATACTCCCTCCACCCTCCCCACCGGACGAAAGCGCTCAACCTCACCCTTTGGGTCACGAGCGATGACGTAATCACCTCCATGTACTACGTCAGAAAACTCCATGAAGACTGACCGCCTCGTAATCCTCACCTGAAAAAAGATAAAAATGTATGACCCAGCGGGCATTGGTATGTTCTTCATGATGCTATCACAGAGAAAATATATGATGAAGGTTGTAAGTGTTTGAGGCCTTGCAGCTCTC
>NC_134777.1:48594186-48596686 GCF_046742065.1 Oratosquilla oratoria | reverse complement strand
AGCACACACACACACACACATACACACACACACACACACACACACACACACACACACACACACACACACACACACACACACACACACACACACACACACACACACACACACACACACACACACACACACACACACACACACACACACACACACACCACACACACACACACACACACACACACACACACACACACACACACACACACACACACACACACACACACCGACACACACACACACACACACACACACACACACACACACACACACACACACACACACACACACACACACACACACACACACACACACACACACACGTGATTGTCGTGAAGGATAGAAGCGCTGGTAAACCTCAGTCCATACAGTTCTATATACTCCATTGGATTAAGCCTGGGTGGTTGCAACAGTATTTGTCGTCGAGTTAGTAGGCACAAGTTATAAAGATAATAGAATATATAAATAAATGAAATATGACTAGATAAATGAACGAATAAATAGATAAATGAATGAAAAGATAGATGAATAGATAAATAAACAAATAAATAAACAAGTAGATGAATAAAATGAATAACCAGACAAATATATAAATGAACAGATAAATGCATAGATAATATGATATAGGCAGACAACGATTGAACGATTGTGCCTAAGACTGAGTGAAAGGTTGAGTAAAGTGGTCGACTCACATTCTCAGGCCCGGCTCTGAATCCCTTGACCAGCGTTTCTTAACCTTTTTATCCTTGCGTAACCTTCAAAATAAAGTGCATGTCTCAAGGAACCCCTTCGCAAAAAAAGAAGAAAAAAAAAAAGAAAACATATATCATATCTTTCTCATTTTATTTTCATCGTAATAATAGGTTAGATAGGATGATGTCTATATTACATTATTACAATGGCCATGAATATGCCGTGCGTGTTTAATTATGTTACGTATATGAAATTAAATAAAACAAATCAAAAGTGCATTAGCTTATCTCACTTGTTCTCGCGGAACCTTTAGGGACCTTAGGGTTCCGGGGAACCCTGGTTGAGAAACACTGCCCTAGACTGTCGGATGGCCAATTCTATGGGAAACTCCAGACCCCTCATGCCCGTTTAAAGGTAAATTTTTAGAAGTGCACATCTACGCGATATAGAAATAGAAAATTAATTATTGATTTTGTAAATTATAGTACATCAACGTAACATGGGATTTTCTTGACGGAAATCAATAACAAAAAAGTTGCTAAAACCGATTTAATAACGAACAAAGTCGCGGCGGTTGTTTTGATAGATGCCGAAGTCGAAGAAATGAAAGGATGATAAATTCGTTTATTCTAACCTAACCTACCTAACCTCCTAACCTAACTAATCTACGTAACCTAACCTATATTTAGTAATTCGGTACCTCAAATACTTAAGATCAACTGGGTTGTCGTCGTCGTCACAGATGTTGACGGCCTGATTGTTATTGTACTTCGGGCAATTTAGAGACGACGGCAGAACCCCGTGTTCTTTCAAAAGTCTAAGGAAGCCCTATAGTTTTCGTAACAGCGCTTATTAACGTCACCTGGAGTTGGAGAACACCCGGTCTACAAGTTGAAATCCATCGTCTAACTGACAGTGACTGGACTGGACAGACGACAACATGGCGTCTGGACTGTATCCTAGAGGCTTTGTTCGTTACTAGATTTCCTTGTAGCAAGGTTTTTTAGTTATTTATCTCCCCCAAGAAAATCGCATATTACGTTCATGGATTATAATTTACAAAATCAATATCTAATTTTCTAATGCTATATTGCGTAGGTGTCCACAACTAAAATAATACCTTGGTTAGGTTACGTAGGTTAGTTAGGTTAGGTAGGTTAGGTTAGCATAGACAAATTTATCATCCTTTCATTTCTTCGACCTCGGCATCTATCAAAACAACATGGCGTATCATTCAACCGCCGTGACTTCGTTCGTTAATAAATCGGTTTTAGCAACTTTTTTGTTATTGATTTCCACCAAGAAAATCTCATGTTACGTTAATGTACTATAATTCACAAAATTAACAATCAGTTTTCTATTTCTATATCGCGTAGGTGTGCACTTCTAAAATTTTATCTCTATTAAAGGTTTAACTGATCAGTAGCATCTCTTGTAGATATTCCCTTACGTAACGCTTTATCTTATTGTTCAATGACTGAATTAAAAGTAGTTGGTTGGATGCACTTGATAAATCTGAAAGGGTGGGTGGGGGGAGGGGGGCGAATATTCCGTTGACCGGGCTACCTGACCTAGCCTAGCCTCTCAGCGGACTCTCCTGCTTTGCCATCTGCCGGGCCCAAGACTTGATCGTAGGCCTTGCCTATTTGTTGCTTCCTAGCCCTAAATTGATCTAAATTTACTGTGGGCTGCCTCCTTCCCCACAACACACATACATATATAGCCTATTCCGCTTCAAGAGACCTTGGAAACACTTTAGAACTTACCTTAGGTTTTGTGTGAATGGTGGTTTATAAAACTAGTGATGGGT
>NC_134777.1:48586686-48589186 GCF_046742065.1 Oratosquilla oratoria | reverse complement strand
AACATTACAGACACCACTTCATTCAGAGTGTAATTAACCAATGGGCGGACTTCTTCCGCATCTAAAATACAGCTGGACAAACATCTCGAGATCGTTGTTCTAGTTTGAGGAAGATCGTGAGATGAACTAAATAAGCCTTGACTGATAATCAGTGTGTATATATTGTTCATGGTATCTATGCGTTCGGTATAGTCTTGAGTTTGTTTGATGAGTGGCTCAATGGGTTAATTATTGCGGGCACTGCCAAACGTGCTTATATTTTTCAGCTGAGGGAAATCTTTTCACAGTGAGACAATATTGAAAACTATCAATCAGGAACGGTCCTATTGCTTGTTTACCTCTAATTTCAACGTTGGCCAGTGACTGCCGCTTGTGTGTATGGATGCAAGTATACACATAGATTCACTTTTAGCTAACCACCATAAACAAAGGATTATAAAGGAGCATGCCGACAGGAGACCTTTTGATCCATAACTAGGCCGGTGCGGAAAAAAATATTATAATGATAAATAGATAAAATAAAAATAAATAAATATTATAACAGTATAAATAATAATAAATGAAATTGATAAATGCTTATAACGGAAAGCCCGAGATGCAAAACCCTTAAATAGTTAAGTGAATAGAAAAAAACAAACAGATAAGAATACAGCAATGAAGTCTTTATCAAACTATAATTCAAGTTCTTTGTTCTGTATCACATTCAATAAGATACATTATTTGTTCCCTTCAATGCCTTTTACAGACTTTGGATTAGTACTAGAAGGTTGTCTTCGGCAAAGTTACAATGTCTCGATCAATGCCTATGTTCTGATGATTTATTTTTTATTTTTATTTTTTTTTATTTTTCTTATAAATTTCATTCCAGCTAACGCTAAGCGGTTCTATCCAGCTAAGGAAAAGTGAGTGAAAGGGATGCCACTACCATATGTAACCACGCCACACTATGTGCCAGCTCTATCTTATAAGTGCCAACTTCCTCCGCACACATCTACTCATGTTACCATCAACCTCTTTCTACATAGAACAGCTCTTCCGTACACCTGCTGGGATCCAAAGAGGACAACCAAGCCTGACCCATGGTATAACAGGACAACTAGATTTGCTATCGTTTAGATACCTGGAAAGATATAGTTAAACTACCTGGTACAATAACACACACACACTCGTGGCGCAGTGGTTAGATTTCTCGCCTACCAATACGGCGGTCCGGGTTCGAATCCCGCCCAGGGGGTGAAATAATTTCAGTATCGCTGCGCTGCTGGTTGTTACTCCAACTCTCGTGGGCGGGGAGTTGCGTGTGCGTGTAAGGTCACAGTATTACCCATAGATCGGTCATACAAACTCGGAGCTCTCATCCTGGAGGTTAGTAACTGTTGATCATGATTCAACACGTGATTCAAGACACACACACACACGCACACACACACACACACACACACACACACACACACACACACACACACACACACACACACACACACACACACACACACACACACACACACACACACACACACACACACACACACACACACACACACACACACACACACACACACAGACACACAGTGGGAAGTGAACTTCAATATCAAGAAGTGTAGCATAATGGAGTTTGGAGAAAAGAAAAACAGAATTTAAAAAAGATACAAAATTGATGAAGAAGAAATAAAAAAGTGCACTCGGAAAGGGACCTTAGAATAATAACCAGCAAAGACATGGCACCGGATAAACATATAAACAAAATAGTCGGTGAAACCTACAACCTATTAAGGGCAATGAAAGTGGCATTTGACTACTTGGATGAAGAAATTATTAGAAAAATATTAGTTACATTGATTAGATCAAAACTGGAATATGCAGTGACATTATGGACACCCAGTAATAGAAAGAATATAAGGAAACTAGAAAGAATACAGAGAGCAACAACAAAGTTGGCACCAGCTCTTTCCAAATTAACATACGAACAAAGATTATCGAAATTAGAACTACCAACACCAGAGCAGAGAAGAGAAAGAGGTGATCTACTGACTATATTTAGAATCATGAAAGGAATGGAAATCCTTGACAGGAATGATTTACTAAAAAATGACAATGGAAAAACAAGAGGTCATGAAAAGAAACTCAAAAAGGATAACTATAGAAGAAATCGGAATAAGAATAGCTTCCCACACAGAGTGCTGGATATATGGAATAATTTAGATATAGAAACAGTGTGAGCAAATACTATTTAAGATTTTAAGAAAAAACTTGATGCTGAAAGATACAAAGACGGGTAACCACGAGCATAGCTCCTTCCCGTGTAATACAACTAGGTAAACTTGGTTAATACACACACACACACACACACACACACACACACACACACACACACACACACACACACACACACACACACACACACACACACACACACACACACACATATATATATATGTTTGTGTGTGTGTGTGTATATGTATATATACAAGTGTATATATATATATATATATATATGTGT
>NC_134777.1:48574186-48579186 GCF_046742065.1 Oratosquilla oratoria | reverse complement strand
ACGCCAAGAATTCGTTGAAGTTTTATTTCTGACGTTTCATGAAACTAGGACTTTTTTAGTGTACACAAATAAGACATTGACAACTTATATATTCGCACAACTCACCCCGTTCCTCCTCGGTCAGTGTTGTTGTTATTTCGCTTTCGTCTGGCCTCGTGGAGATATAGGCTGCTTACTACACTCGCCAACTTGATAAAACTGTCCCAATGATTTCTACATGGGAGTGAAGTAATCTACGCAGCCTCAGTTGTCCTCCTTTCCTTTTTGTCAAGTCCATTATGGAGCACCTCTGTTTTTTCCCAATCCAGTGTTCCATAATGGACTTGACAAAAAGGAAAGAAGGACAATTGAGGCAGCGTACATTACTTCACTCCCATTGTAGCAATCATCGGGACGGTTTTGTCAAGTTGGCGAGGGTAGTATGCAGCCTAATTCTCAACGAGGCCAGACGAAAACGAGATGACAACAACAATGACCGAGGAGGACCGGGGTGAGCTGTGCGAATATATAAGTTGTCAATGTCTTATATGCGTACACTCTGAAGAAGTCCTAGTTGGACGAAATGTCAGAAATAAAACTTCAACGGATCCTTGGCGTTTAAACTCACCACCCAACCACGCATTCTGTCTTCACACCTCAATGTATATATATATATATATATATATATATATATATATATATATATATATATATATATATATATATTTATATATACAGTATATACAGTATATATGTACATATATATATATACATACATATATATATAAATATATATATATATATATATACATATATATATATATATATATATATATATATGCGTGTGTGTGTGTGTGTGTGTGTGTGTGTGTGTGTGTGTGTGTGTGTGTGTGTGTGAAGGAACACAACAATACAAGAAGAAGCAAATATAAAAGATAACAACGACTAGAATGATAATGATAAGAATGGAAGATAAACATCAAATGCATACCGCACAAATATGTATTTGCCCAGCTGACTTCTGAAAACTCAATCTGTTGATCGTAAGCCGCAAGAATCGTACGTTTGGGTACTGAGGACGAGCAAGGACCCAAGGTCCAGCAGGATTCCGAGATCTAGCAAGACTTAAAAGATAACCGTCGTATAGTTGTTCGAAGGGAAATGTTGTAGATGAATTCTTACGTTACAATTGGTGGTGCACTACGCATGTAATGTTCTGACGAACACAAAAGAATTCTACTTAGTATTTGGGTGGTCTTTGAATTGAAGAAGCTAAATTGATTTTTTTTTTTTTAAAGTGATCTTGCTCTAACATTTTTGGCTTTTACTTTGAATCTTTATTTATTCGTTTATTCATTTATACATTTTTCATGGTAGCTCTAAGTATTTTTTTATTTAGCAACTCGATAATACCTTTCTACATATTTTCTTTATAGCGTTAGGTGACTTTATTTAAATCAAGAGTCTGTCTATCATAGTTGTCGTAGGTCAACGCCGCCGCTCTCGCTGCTGCCACCACCACCACCACCACTTAGAAGAAGAAGAAGAAGAAGACTTAGAAGAAGAAGAAGAAGACTTAGAAGAAGAAGAAGACTTAGAAGAAGAAGAAGAAGACTTAGAAGAAGAAGAAGAAGACTTAGAAGAAGAAGAAGAAGAAGAAGAAGAAGAAGAAGAAGACTTAGAAGAAGAAGAAGAAGACTTAGAAGAAGAAGAAGACTTTGAAAAAGAAGACTTTGAAGAAGAAGAAGAATACTTAGAAGAAGAAGAAGAAGACTAGAAGAAGAAGAAGAAGACTAGAAGAAGAAGAAGAAGAAGAAGAAGAAGAAGAAGACTAGAAGAAGAAGAAGAAGACTAGAAGAAGAAGAAGAAGACTAGAAGAAGAAGAAGAAGACTAGAAGAAGAAGAAGAAGAAGAAGAAGACTAGAAGAAGAAGACTTAGAAGAAGAAGAAGAAGAAGAAGAAGAAGAAGAAGAAGAAGAAGAAGAAGAAGAAGAAGAAGAAGAAGAAGAAGAAGAAGAAGAAGAAGAAGACTTAGAAGAAGAAGAAGAAGAAGAAGAAGAAGAAGAAGAAGAAGAAGAAGAAGAAGAAGAAGAAGAAGAAGAAGAAGAAATAGTGCATTATCATCCTCTTTTCCACTGGAAAGTGTAAGGGATGGGCAATGAAGAGTACCGACGTGGGTGTGGGGGTAAAGGAAGACACGAGTGAATGCACAAGTGAGTGAAAACGCGAATAAGTGAGTGATCGTGCGAGAGTGAGTGAGCGAGCAAACAAGTGTGTGTGTGGGTGCGTGGAAACGCAAGGGAGTGAATATGGGAGCCACATATCTCAAGCTTAGCAAAATGGCACCGATAACACAGGCCTCTTCTCAACAGAAACTTGGTCTTGGTAAGATAGTGTCATCCTGTCTGCCCAAGCGTTGTCGCCTTGGCCTTCTTGTCAAGTACTACATGATGCAGTCGCATGCACCACTGTGCGAGCCTTTATCCCTTCGACTGTGAGGTGACGGGGGGAGACGGGTTCCTGAGCTGAGTAGAAAGGCATCTCCGTTGCCTGCGACATCGTCGAGATGTAGTATGATGTGAAAAATTACGCTCATTTTGAGTTTTTTCCCCACCATGGACCTTTGTTCTATTGGTCTAGCTGCCGCCAGGTGATTTTAGTCAGTGTGCTTTCCAAAAAAAAAGCCGAACTTAGTACCAGAATTAGTACTGAACTTAGTACTGCAAACCACGACTTTGTCTCTTAAATCGAGCTTTCGTCATCCTTAAACGACGGGATAGTGGTGCAGTCGTTTGCGTCATCCTCTCCTGACCGGAGATGCCTATGACCATGTTCTTGAACTTTCTGTCAGGAAGATCATAATGACGCAGTTGCACGAAACACTGAACATGCACTTAAGATCTCGTCGAGACTACGTATTTCCTTCAGGTTAACAGAAGTACCTGCAGCTAACCAAGAATTGATCTCTTGTGAATTTCTTAAACGTTTTGTTTCTTGGAAACCCTGTTGATATGTAATGCAGTAAGCATTTAATCGTAAAATGCTAAGCTCCTTCGTTATCCAGGGAGTAAGATAACTGAATAAAGTCGCATAGCGGCAGCTAGGATATGGAGATCAGTGCCACCTGTCACTGAAGAGGGGTGACCTCTTTTAACATGGTGACGAGTCCTTTTCGGATATATATTTTTTTTCATTTTAACCAAGAGCGGACAATTGTATGCAGCTTGGGGCCGAACTACGAATAAGAAAATTCTTGGCCAATTGAGATTCCATCCCTCCGAATTCGATTGAAACCACCTGTCTTTGACCAGGACAAAAATCTATCAGATAGTCACATGCATACATACATACATACATACATACATACATACATACATACATACATACATACATACATACATACATACATGTATGCATGCATGCATACATACATACATACATACATACATACATACATACATACATACATACATACATACATACATATATACATACTCGTACCAAAGATCCCTCCCATCTTAGCACCTCGTGGATGAAAATTCATCACGATTTTTTCCCACACTACTCATGTCAAAGGCAATGCAGCGAGACACAGCGCATCCACTTCATGAGCTGACAGGCGAAACTGGTCTACCCCTACCGCTTCCTTGTCTGGAAACCACCTCTCCTTCCTCGTTTACTCTAAAAGCTTACGGAGGAGACAAGAAGAACGTCCCTTTGGGGCAGGTCATCCCTTTATTCATTTACAATCATTCTTCATTCTCTCGAATCTTGAATCTCTTTCCTTTGATAACGTCAGCCCGTCTTATGAAGCTAAGGTCTTGCTTGTACACAAGTCATAATCCCTTCCTCCAGTTAACATGTTTGACAGAACTTATTTGAACGTCGAGCCAATTTTATTCACTTGAGGAACAAAATGGAGTCTCAACTGATATAGACCTCGATCCTATTCTTAGCCGGAACGATATCGAATCTACCCTGTTCACACTGAATGACCTAGACATGCATGATCTAGACTAGAGCAAACTGCCTAGATTTGATCCCATCAAGATGTCTTTGTCTGTTCGATCTCTTTATTTGAACGAGACTATCATCGTCTCCGTTCATCGAATAAATAGTAGATCTAGTATGTTTGAATTTTCACACCACCTCACGACTATTTCTTTATTATTTTATTTATTTGTCTATTATTCATTGATTTATCTATTTTATTTTATTTTTTCGTTTTTTATTTATATATTTTTAGCTCTGTTATGTACTATCGTCATAACTGTGAAGCAGCAGTTGACATATCCTAAAGTGAAAGAAAGATGGAACCAGTTTATCGCCGCATCTATATCTAAAAACAAAATAAAGATATATGAGCTCAGTGGTTGTAGGTACAATCACATATCATATAATATTCAAAACACATTATAAAACGCCAGAATAAATACTAATACCCTGGCTTATAGCTTACGTGTGTTCAATAAAACATTCAGCAATAGAAGAAATTAGCAACATAATATATAACTAAAATCTTGTCTTTAGTATATTTGGGCATATAGATTTACAACACCGTACTATTAAGTCCCAACGTTTGCCTCTATGCGATTCTATCAAGCTTAAGCAGCGTTAGGGTAGCGAAGGTGCTAGATATTCGGCAAGTTGGACTTGTTACAGTGAATTTATGCACTCGTATACCACCATAAAAAGCACACACACACACACACACACACACACACACACACACACACACACACACACACACACACACACACACACACACACACACACATATATATATATGTATACACACACAGAAACATACACACACATACACACTCACACACACACACACACACACACACACACACACACACACACACACACACACACACACACACACACACGCACACACGCACACACACACACGAACACACACACACACACACACACACACACACACACACACACACACACACACACACACACACACACACACACACACACACACACACACACACACACACACACACACA
>NC_134777.1:48556686-48564186 GCF_046742065.1 Oratosquilla oratoria | reverse complement strand
ATGCAATCGACCTTGTTCTCGACCAACAGGTTTCCACCTGGCGTGGCGTTCAAATGCATTTTTTTCTGTTGTCTATGTTTTACTTATGAACTTGAGATCTGAGCCTACACTTACATGAATATATACAGACTTGATTATAGATATCCAGTGGAAATCTGCGAAAGGATCTTTAAAGATAGAAAGATGAGAGATTAAATGGTGGGAAAAATAGATAAAAAGATAAACAATAACATAAAATGGCAAAAAATAAATAAACAACTGGTAACTAACTAAATAGATAAGATAAGATAAGAATAAAATAAATAAATTATGGATAAGGGCACCATCACATATTAATTCATTCGACTGGAAAATTTAGAAATAAGTATTAGAAAAATATATAAATAGATAAAAAGCAGCACTGTCTAGTTTTAATGAAGTTTAATTCGGTCTGAGGGAATTTATCGACTGAATAATATCACCTCTGACGAGTCTAATAACTACGAAAAGCCGTTCAGTCGCATGGAAGATTTTCACCATCAAAACAGCATCTTCAACACGTTCAATACTGACTTTCTTTTTCCTAATACCAGGCTTTTTCTCATCCTTCAGCGGTCCCAAAATTGAACTGGGGTCTTGGTTGAAATTTAATCCGTTTTTCTGAGGTCTTCTCCTTGAACTGAAGAGAATCACCTAGTGATGAATTAAAAAAAAAAAAAAAAAAAAAAAAAAACAGCTCACGTCGCCGTGTTGTGGCAGTTAAACCTCGTCTTGCCGAGAGCCCGTGATGACATTAATCTATTCATCACTTCGCAACGCACTTCTGTGGCAGCGTCCGTGGAAATGCATAGTTACCAACTGCATTAGTGAGCCAGACAAAAGCTTTCGCCTTGACACGAATATAGGGAATTTCCACGTGGCGGTGAGTCATCTATAAACAAACATATGAAAAGGAAGATAAAAGGGAATTAGTGAGGGTTGACAAACTTTTAGGTACGTCCTGAATGCAAAAAGATTTTACGGAGTCATTTGTCGTATTACTTGGACTTCAGGATGCCTATTTCAACTAAATGAAATCGTCTAGTGATAGTCTAAATGAAATAATATATTACAAAAAAGGAAGAAAAATATATACTGTATATATATACATATATATACACATATATATATATATATATATATATATATATATATATATATATACATATATATATATATATATATATATATATATATATATATATATATATATATATATATATATTAGTATAGGGGGGGAGCAGGTTCTCAGTAATACACGTGGAGTTAAAAACGACAGCATTGCTGTAGTTGTTCAGTTTTTTCTTCGTATTCTCGATTTTCCTGATAAGAGATTTTCCATTAACTGGGTGAATTGAAACTAGGTCTCTATATTCTTCCATTTGTTCTTATTTGACATCGACGTTTCGTCTTAAACAAGACATTATCAAGATATAATTGAAATAAAAAAAATTACATGGTAACATTAAAGGTACTAGACAATATCAAGATATAACACACACACACACACATATATATATATATATATATATATATATATATATGTATATATATATATATATATATATATATATATAGAGAGAGAGAGAGAGAGAGAGAGAGAAACAAATGTAAAGTTCCTGGCAAGTCGACGTCCAATCTGATATTTTATTCTGATTAACGGTAAATAACTTTATCCATATATGGGAGAAAGATCTAGCAGTTAATGTATTAATTATACAAAAAAATCTTTTCTCATCTGAAAGATATCAGGGAATAGCACCCAAATTAGAATGTAAAAAGCGGAGGTGGACGGAGTAAACTTGAAGGTAAGACCGAGAATGGGCCGGATGGATACAGAGAAAGGCCTTAGGTGAAAGATGAATGTCTATCGAGGTGGGAAGTTAAAGGCAAGAGATAGAGTGATACGACCCGATTTTATTTCTTTTTGTCTGCTCTGTAATTTCTAGAGTGACTGAAAGGATTTGACCAGCTTATCTCTCTCTATCTCACTTGTGTCTACGTCATTGTCCTGTGACGCCAGTCTTTGCCACAAATAGATCTGCTCCCCATCTGAGTCACACTGGCTTTCATGCCGATGTAATGTTGTGCATTTGTTCATGAGCCGGCATAAAGAAGTCACTCCCTCCGAAATACGTAAATTTTTAGTCAAAGGGCCGCTTTTCAACTGAATAAAATAATTTGGAGTTGCCCTAGTCATCACATTCAAACAGATCGCGTTCCTAAGTTGAACGGAATCATCTGGTGCCAGGAAAAATCAAACCTATAAAGACGTCTCCACGTTGGTGGTTGATAATAACAATAGTTTCGTCTGTTTTTCTCTTCCCGGGTGAAACTTTCCTCTCTATTGAGACTGCTGCCAGGCTCTTTCGTTCATCTCCGTAGCGTCTCTTATAGCAAAGAGGCTACAATCTGTCTTGATTAGTCCTTTTCATATTGAATTTTTTTCTGATTTTATCTTCTTTGAATAAAATCACCTGAGAGCAAACATCTAAGATGTATGTCATGGGCTGTGAGGATCGAGTAGCTCTTTATTAAAGGAACGTAAACAAATCTCCAAAAACCAGTCGGGACAAGGCCTTCCCATTCTACAGAACAAGCGACTGTCAAAGGTTAAAATGACTGACTGAATTAAATTCTACTGGACTTATTTATATCTCTCTATATATATGACAGGGGACAGCCAATGCTTCAGTAAACAAAAAATTTATAAAATAAATAGAGAAAAAATGAAATAAATAATAAGTAAGAGATAAGTAATTCTACAGATGAGCAAATACTCAAATCAAAAAATAAATATATAGATAAGCAACCATATCAAATTGTTTTGATTAGAAATAAATGACTGAAATAATAAGATCATCTAGATAAATGTATATATGATAAACAAATAAGAAATAAGTAAGCACATAAATAAGTGAAAGAATAGGTAAATGAACAAGTAGATAAATAAATAAAAACAAATATAAAAAGTAAGTATATAAATAGACAATTTAATGGATAGCAAAGATAAACAAATTGATAGATGAATTAATAAATGAATAAATGAATGAATAAATAATTAGATAGATGTGAAAAAATGAATAAATAGACATACAAACAAGATGATTGATAAATGGATATATGAATAAATAAATATAAATGAATTAATAAATATAGATAAATGAATATATGAATAGATGAATAAATGCAATAAGTACCTAAAACCCTACCAGAAATGCCTCTCCATAAACAAACTTAAGTAAAAGGGATTCTAAAAAAAGACTTTGAATGCAACGAGTCCACTTCCTTTAGTATTGCCCCGGAGATCGTCGTGTCCGTCATGACATCCAAAGAAGGGAATTCCCCAGAAAGGGATTTTCCCTTCCTCGCCCCCCCCCTCCACCCCTCCCTCCCTCCCTCCCTCCCTCCCTCCTTCTTCGGGTTGTTTTCTCCTTCTCTTTCTCTACTTATTGTCTCCGTTTCTCTCTTTCCCATTTACCTCATCGTTTCCTCTTTTCTCCACAACATTTTCATCTTTGTTATTTGTCTATCTTCGTCTTTGGTCTTCTATTTTCTACATCTGTTCCCTAACTCGTGTTCATCTCTGCGCCTCTTTCCTTTCTCCATTTCCATTTCTATTCCCATCTCCATCTCTATCCCCATCCCTAATTCAGTCTCTATTTAATTCATCTCTACCTCTACCTCCACCTCTTAATCTACCTCTATATGTATCTCTATTTCTATCACTATCTCTATCCCTATCTCTTATCACTATGTCTATCCCTATCTCTATCTATATTTCTATCTCCATCCCTAACACCATCTTAACCTCCACTTCTGTCTTCTTTTATATCTCTACCTCTACGTTCACCTCTACCACTACCTACGTCCCTGGTCTTGGTCTCGGTCTCGTTCTCGTTCTCGTTCTCAGTCTCGGTCTCGGTCTCGTTTTCGTCTCGGCCTCGATCCCGCTTTCTGTCTCGGTCTCCGTCTCTGCCTCGGCCTCTGTCTTGGTCTCGATCTCGGTCTTGCTCTCGGTCTCGTTTTCGTCTCGGCCTCTGTCTTGGTCTCGATCTCGGTCTTGCTCTCGTTCTCAGTCTCGGTCTCGGTCTCGTTCTCGTTCTCGTTCTCAGTCTCGGTCACGGTCTCGTTTTCGTCTCGGCCTCGGTCCCGCTTTCTGTCTCGGTCTCAGTCTCTGCCTCGGCCTCTGTCTTGGTCTCGATCTCGGTCTTGCTCTCGGTCCCATTTTCTGTTTCTGCCTCGTTCTCTGTCTCGCTCTGCGACTATGCACGTGTCTGTGTGTCCGTGTCTGCGTCTATGTATATACCTGTGTCTGTGTATCTGTCTGTCTGCCTGTCTGTCAATGTCTATCTCTCTTAATTTCTCCTCCTTTAATCTTGTCATTTCTTCTTTCCCTTTCTCTTCTCTGTCACCGTTACTTTCCCACTTTGCCTCTCTCCCTCCATTTCTTATTTACTATCCTTCCTCCTTTCCATCTTTACATTCCTCCTTTTCTCTTTTATCTCTTCTCTTTTTTCTCTTTTCTTCTCTTTTCTTCTCTCTCTTTCTCTCTCTCTCTCTCTCTCTCTCTCTCTCTCTCTCTCTCTCTCTCTCTCTCTCTCTCTTTCTGCACCTTTCGATTCTTTAGTCATTTTCCATCATTCCCTTTCGTAAGCTATCTTTCTACATTTTCTTGCTGTGTATTTTCCTTTTTATTCCACATTCAACATTAGTCTCTCGTTATTTCATAACTCATTTCTGTGTGTCTGCCAGTACGTATATCCACACATACGCTTAACTTTCTCTTCTCTCCCCATACTCCTCTTTGTTCAGACACAAATCCTAAGAAAACCAAATACATTTTTTTTTCTTTTGCCACGGGACAGAAACAAATGAATCACGAAGTGCGGAGTAACGCCGAGGCTCTTCCACTTCTTATTTACTTCTCTGTAGATAAAAAAAAAAAAAAAAAAAAAAAAAAAAAAAAAATTAGGTACCGAAACAGTCATGCAAGGACCAATACGTCTGTTATTGTTCGTTTGTCCATGTAACTCTATGTAATTACTCCTCTGTGAGGCACCACGCCGTTAAGTGACCTGGCAGCAGGACATGTCCTTTGACCTTGCGCGAGTGCATTGACTAAAATTCTATCGTGTCCGGAGTTATTTAAAAGCAACGATATTACTACCATTATCGTTCTCGTTATCACTCTTACCGTCATCGTTGTCATTACATTTATTTTCATCACCATCATTATCATCACCATTATCACTGTCGTCGTCGTCACCACCATCATCATCATCACCACCATCACCATCATCATCACCATCACCATCACCATCACCATTATTGTCATTATTATTATTGTCCTGACAACCTAAGGTAATTTTTCGTCATCCGTTTAGTATTTCTTATGGAAATATTCTCAGCTCAGGTGTCATCATTTACCTCTAATATTGTAGAAAAATTAAATCAGTTACTCCTTAGAGGGGTATTTGGTTGTCGAACACGTTGTTCGACAACCAAATACCCCGTTCACACGTTCACACATCACTTTAAACACGTGTCTGTCGAACCGCGTTCGACGAACCGTTAGTGTAAACCCCCTCTTAGAATTCCCCCTTTGTAGATTAAATACATTCAGATGTCATGAGAAATTTCATATGAATCGTTTTTGATGTTTAGTATCAGTTTTGCAGGCAATATTTTTTTTTTGTCAATGACTTTAAAGAAGTTTGAAAGTCATACATTTACAGCGTATTCCAAATGCGTTGCGACTATTGATATATGTATATTATTCATTATTGTTGGACTTTTGAAGTCAAAATAGTGCACTATCAATTCTAAATTTTGAATTGTCCCCTATAAGGCAGAAATATAATACTTCCACGATTTGAAGTCGTCACTAGTTAGTGAACTAAAATCCTTTTTATTCTCTCTCTCTCTCTCTCTCTCTCTCTCTCTCTCTCTCTCTCTCTCTCTCTCTTTTCCAGTTAACTTGTAGTTGTAGTCATGGCTTTTAGTCGATCAGATACTCTTTTCAATGAAACCCCTGATCAGTTGTTGGGTGTTCATTTGGGAGATTAAAGCGTAGTTTCAAGGTGCCCTTGAGATTCTCAGGAATTGAAGCGTCTTTCTTGCTGGTCATTAAAAACGTGTACACTGACGGGTACACGAGCTCAGACAAAGATTAATGTACATTCATTTATTTATCATATGCTTTCCTATACTAAACTCAGACGTAAACATGCACTCATACATAAATATGTTTGTAGGTAATGGTGAACAATAACCCCCGTTTTTTTTTTTTTTTTTTTTAGCTTTGGCGACGCGTAGTTACTTCTATCACTAAATCGACAGGTTGCTCTTGGATTCGGCACAGGGAAAGAATGACCGGTTTATTGTTGACGTTAATAAGAAAGCCTGAAGGTTACCGCTTAACGTTATTTGCAAAACGGCCTTGAGCAAATACAGAAGTTTTTGGATAAGGACTTTAAGACACACTCTAAGACACACACTGAGTCACTCACACTATGACAGGCAGACAGATAGACAGACAGACAGACAGACAGACAGACAGACAGACAGACAGACAGACAGACAGACAGACAGACAGACAACCCCCACACACAGATACACATACACGCACACACACACACACGCACACACACACGCACACACACACACACACACACACACACACACACACACACACACACACACACACACACACACACACACACACACACACACACACACACACACACACACACACACACACACACACACACACACACACACACACACACACACACACACACACACACACACACACACACACACACACACACACACACACACACACACACACACACACACACACACACACACACACACACACACACACACACACACACACACACACCCCCCCCCCCCCCCCCACACACCCACACACACACACACACACACACACACACACACACACACACACACACACAACTCGTGGCGCGGTTGGTAGTTTCCGGCTGCCACTACGGAGGTCCAGGATCGAATCCCGCCCAGGGCTGAAATAATTTCAGTATCGCTGCGCTGCGGGTTGTTATTCCAACTCTCGTGGGCGGGGAGTTGGGGGGTATGTGTGCGTGTAAGGTCACAGCATTACCCATAGATCGGTCATATACGAGCTCTGAGCTCTCTTACGGAAGGGAAATAGCTATCGATCACGAGTCAAACCCGTGATCCAAAATCCATGGTGAATCACACACACACACACACACACACACACACACACACACACACACACACACACACACACACACACACACACACACGGGATACTACGAGCATAACTCCCCTTCCCGTAAAATACAACTAGGTAAATACACACACACACACACACACACACACACACACACACACACACACACACACACACACACACACACACACACACACACACACACACACACACACACACACACACACACACACACACACACA
>NC_134777.1:48544186-48551686 GCF_046742065.1 Oratosquilla oratoria | reverse complement strand
ATGGTGTGGATAGTATGTAGTCTCATTTTCATCGATTTTTTATTCAGTAGAGCCGCATGGGAAGTTGTGAATTAAGCTCCGCCAATGGGACTCGAACCCTTGGATGTGCTAATCAAGGCAAGGACGCTAACCACTAGACTGTGGCGATCGTACAAAGAATCAATGCCCCGACGACAATCGCCTGGCACTCGCCTAAGTAAAAACTTGATGAGATTGAGACTACATAGTACTACACCATACGAGTATCCTCGGGGAATTGGTTATGTTGATGGTGATACTGATGGTGATTACGATGGTTATAGAGATGGTGTTGTTGATGTTGATGTTGATGTTGATGTTGACGTTGGTGTTGACGTTGGTGTTGGTGTTGGTGTTGATGTTGATGTTAATATTGATGCTGATGTATGTTTATGTTGATATTAATGTTGTTGTTGTTGTTGATGATGATGATGATGATGATGATGATGATGATGATGGTGATGATGATGATGATGATGATGATGATGATGATGATGATGATGATGATGATGATGATGATGATGATGATGATGATGATGATGATGATGATGATGATGATGGTGGTGGTGGTGGTGGTGGTGGTGGTGGTGGTGGTGGTGATGATGATGATGATGATGATGATGATGATGATGATGATGATGATGATGATGATGATGATGATGATGATGATGATGATGATGATGATGATGATGATGATGATGATGATGATGATGATGAGGAGGAGGAGGAGGAGGAGGAGGGTGAGGAGGAGGAAATGAAATTGTATCGGCTGACAGGAATGGGAGGATGAAATAGGAATTGGTGGAACCACGGTGAGAATAAACGGATCGTGTTGAAATGCGCTTCGATCCTCGTGACAAAGAAAGAATTGCATCGCGGTGGATAAGTGATTGAATCCTGTTGAAAAAAAGGTGATAGGGTTGTGTTAAAAACGCGATTGGATCGTGTTAGAAAGGTGACCGACGAGGAATTAAAAAAAATGAAAAAAAAAAAATAAGAGCAGGGTAGAATTAAGTGATTGGTTTGCTTAAAAAAGAATTGAATCGAACCTCTCCCCCACAAAAAAAACATAAATAAGAGCGTGAAATAGAGGGTTAATCTGGGCCTTTGATGTGCTTGCTCATATTTACACTGTATCACTATGGATTTCGGTATGTGAATTTATTTAAGTTTCTTCCCAATAACAGAAACGTTGAAACGTTTTCTAAAATACTAAAAAAAAAAAAAAAAAAAAAAAAAAAAAAAAAAAAAAAAAAAAAAAAAAAAAAAAAAAAAAAAAAAAAAAAAAAAAAAAACTACTTTTTTTTTACATACACTTGGTCACATACTCTTTATTATAGTTACCAACAGTCATTTCTTTTCAACCGGGTCAAAACACGTTGCTGTTAAGACATAACATGATTAACACTTCTTCAGTTTCAGGTGAGAAGCCAACAATTGAGGGCGATTAATTGCGGCTCATGTTTTCACCTTTACCCTATGTTCTTGGACTGCCAGGACAGCAAGATTGATCGTTAGTCGACAGGAATCGCATCTGGCTCCTATGGGTGACATCTTTCATTCAATCATCCACCAAGGAACTTTACTCAGACGAGATTCTCTATCCCCACCTCCAAAAAATGTGGCTTAACGAATGCGACAAAGCAGTTACTTTAGGGGCGCCACAGTGATAAATGAAATAAGCTGGCGGCAGGCAGGACAGAAGTAAAGCGCCACCCGCTATGGAAATTGTCAGTGGATGTAGACATAACCCTTTTGCTAGCGAGAAGGTGGCATGGATATGAATAAAGTAGTCTAGTGGGAATCCAAAAAAAAAAGAAAAGTGTCACTCGGGAAGGAAGGGTTTCTAACAGAACGTCTTGGCGCCTGGCACCAGTTCCCAGGCAGGTCTTCTGGCTGACATGAGTTACATCTTAGGTATCTGAGCTCACGGCTCGAAGTAAATGACTCACTTCCTTTGCCATTGCAGGGATTACCTGTCGTTGGAACTTAGAGTCTTCAACATATTGACGTACTTGGTGGTTTCTGTTCTGGCTAAGGGCAGCGGAGAGGTTGGACTCTTGCCTGAGGAGCCTCTCGACCCATCTCAAATCTCTTCAAGCCGGAAATCGTCCCCTCAGCTGCATAATATTGCTTGTCCTAGTCAAAATAAAATGTATACATTGGGTCACCGTGTTAACGACGTCTGTTTAGGTCCGAAAACCCTAACGACAAGTTTTCTTTCGGCTGAAATGGAACAACTTCGTTCACCAGGAGAGTGGCACACCATAGACAGTGGGAAATCTGCCCCCGAGAGAACTACCCCATTGATATAAAGTTACAATAAGTAAGGGAAAATTATTTTTAATAAGATTAATTAGGACTATATTTTTGTATTATATTTGTTGCATAATAATAAGAACTATATGTACATATGTATATGTATATGTATATGTTCACTATAAACCCACTATCGGAGAAATAATATCGGAAGTACAGGAAAACTGTATATTTCGACTACTATCTGTAGTCCTCATTCTGCTAAAGAGGACTACAGATAGTAGTCGAAATATACAGTTTTCCTGTACTTCCGATAATATTTCTCCGATAGTGAGTTTATAGTGAACATTTACAAATGTGTTATAACATACCAGTTTCCAGTATATGTATATGTATATATGCATATGTACATATATATGTATATATATATATATATATATATATATATCATATATATGTGTGTGTGTGTTTGCATATGTGAATGTACAGTATATGTACATACATTCTACGTATTCTTTCCTCGCCAGAGCCAAAGGATTTCATTTATAGAAGTGTGGCCACCAGATCGCAAGTTTACTTCGATGGATCCCCGACTCCAGTGACATCGATCGTAAATATTGTTTGAATGAAGGTAGACGATTCTGTTCGGTGGTGGGATCGCCGCCCCCGGACCAAATATTCAACTCTCCTGTTAAATCCTAAATCAACTTTGTATAGTTTGTCTTTGGCTGACACTAGTTATTTTTATTCGGGTGAGGAAAGACCCAAATATTTGTTTCATCTACGCTCGTTTGGTACATTATCAATTCCAATACGTTAATGTGGGGAAGGGCAAGGCAAAACGCAAAGAAAATGGGGAGAACGATAATTCCCTTTAAATTGATTGTAGCCTGCATTATTCATATGCACACATATGTTATCTGTCTGTCTATATACCAATTTTTTTTCCTTACTAGGGAGGCAGCCGAAGTCAAAAGGCCTAGACACCTCCACCCATTCCACTCCGATCCACCACCCTTTCCTCCCTCCTATCTTAGTTCTTCATGTACAGATGAATAAATCCTTGTCTACCCATACACACACCCATACACGCCCACACCCACACCCACTCCCCCACACCCATGCTCCCCCCCCCACACACACATACACGCACACACACACACACGTGCACACAGAGCGCGGGCGAGGAAGTCTGAGATCGTTTGTCTTTCAACGTCGCCGCTGCTGCTCTCGAGATTTGTTCCCTCAAGGTGGCGACGAGACGGAGGGAAAAGGTGCCAAGAAGGTGCCAAGAAGGTGCCGAGATGTAGGCCAGAAGTGCCTAGATCAGGGGTTCTCAACCTCTTTTCCCGTCACACACCCCGAGAGTCATCAGACCATCGACCCGTACCCCTATTAACCTGAAACAGAATATAAAATGTATTGATACTAATTGAACACACAATGGCGCAATGGTCAAATGGTTCAAACTGTGATGACTTTATTCATCAGATAAGCATTGACATTAAAGATAATGTACAGTGATACGACACATGCTGGAGTGCAGACCTGGGGAGCACTTGTGACTATATTCGTTGGAGTCCTGACCCGCCTAAGAATTGAGATAAGATTAAGTCAATAGAAACTTTATGACCACTTTGGGACAAACCCTCAGGCGAATAAAATCGACTTTTGTTATAAACAAAAATGGTGCAATATGTCATAAGGGTGAGGAGGATGTAATGAAGATAAGAGTTCTTGGCCTGACATCACATGTCATGACATGTGTCCATGTGGTATAATACGTCAGCAAACGTACGAATGCGTCTAATTGTATCAGATTAGTGTGGTGGTGGTTGTGGTTGTGGTAGTTGTGGTTGTTGTTGTGGTGGTTGTGATGGTGGTGATGGTGATTGTGATGGTTGTGGTTGTGGTTGTTGTTGTGGTGGTAACATTACTACTATCGTTACTACTATCGTAACTACTATCGTTACTATTATCATTATCATTATCATTATTATTATTACTATTATCATTATTATCATTATCATTATTATCATTATTATCATTATTATCATTACTATTATCATTACTATTATCATCATCATCATTACTATTATCATCATCATCATTATCATCATTACTATTATCATCATCGTCATCGTCATCATCATCATTGTTATCATCATCATTGTTATCATCATCATCATTGTTATCATCATCATCATTGTTATCATCATCATCATTATCATCATTATCATCATCATCATATCATCATTACATCATCATCATCATCATCATCATCATCATTATTATCATTATCATCATTATCATCATTATCATCATCATCATTAGTTATTATGGTTATTAATTATAGTTATTATGGTTATTATAGCTATTATAGCTATTATAGTTATCATTATCATCATCATCATTATTATTATCATTACGATTATAATCATTATTATTACGATTGTTATAATTATATTTACTATTATTACTATTATCATTATCAATACTATTATCATTATTAATACTATTATCATTATCAATACCATTATCATTATCAATACCATTATCATTATCAATACCATTATCATTATCAATACCATTATCATTATCAATACCATTATCAATACCATTATCATTATCAATACCATTATCAATACCATTATCATTATCAATACCATTATCATTATCAATACCATTATCATTATCAATACCATTATCATTATCAATACCATTATCAATACCATTATCATTATCAATACCATTATCAATACCATTATCATTATCAATACCATTATCAATACCATTATCAATACCATTATCAATACCATTATCAATACCATTATCAATACCATTATCAATACCATTATCATCATCACTACCATTATCATCATTACGACCATTATTATCATTACTACCATTATCATTATTTTTATTACGATTATTATTATATTTATTACTATTATTATCATTACTATTATATTTATTACTATTATTACCATCATTATTATCATTACGTTTATTATCATTACGTTTATTATCATTATTATTATTATTACCATTATATTTATTATTATTACCATTATCATTACTATCATTATTATATTATTTCTATTAATACAATTATTATTATTGTTGTTATTATCATTATCAATATCATTACTATTATTACTACTATTATCAATACTATTATCATTATTATTAGCCTCATCATTATATCGTATATTATATTATTATTGTTATTATATATACACATCCACGTTTACATTTGTACATGTACATATTAGTGTATCCAGGAAGAATATTTTCTTGTTTACAGAGGAGATTAAATAATATTGCTGTTTCTGCATTGTTAATCTCAACAAAAACAATATACATAAATACATATACATATATACATACAATGGTGAAATAAACTTGAGTATAATTACAAAGTTAGAGGCAACACACCCTCCCAGTTAAAGCAATGATTAAAATCCCTTAAATGAACAAATAATGCGTTAGAAATTTGGCCACTCCTGACGTTATACTGATGTTGTTTTAACCTTACTTTTAATTCTTTTCCAGTCTGACCTATATAGCATGTCATATTTTTCACATGGAATTGAATAGATATATCCTTCTTCCTTATCAGGAGAGTTTTTAATCAAAAGGCTTCTAACTGCATTGGAGTTCTTAAATGCTAATTTAATGTTGAAAGTCTTAAGAATATGAGGTAGTTTGACGAAATTCTAGTGAAAAGGAAGAACAAGTGAGTTTTTTCTAATAAAGGTTTTACAGATATTTTCCTCATGGAAATATTTTTTGCCTTTTTACAAGAATTATCTACGAAGTGCTTAGGATATTTTAATTTCGAAGCTGTCATATATTCTTAAGAATTCATCATCCAAAAACTACGGACTACAAACTTTATACGCTATTAGGAACGTTGATGATACCACTGATATATTTTGTCCTGTAATGAGACGAATAAAGATGTACATATGAAAGGACATTGATATCTACAGAAAACCCATCAAAGTTGAAGAATCATTCATTTCTGTAAACCATTACATCAAAGAAAGGTAAATTATTACTTTCTTCTATTTCCATGGTGAATTTGATCGAAGGGACCAAGGCAAGTTTAGATAAGAACAAAGTAGGATCATTATTGTCTGGCCAAATACATATATCATCAATGCATCTATACCATGTAACATTATGGGGGAGAATTTTAGGTAATAACTTAGTTTGAAAAAAAAAATCCACATAAAGATTACTGAGAACTGGAGAGTGGGTTGCCTATAGCCATATAAAATTTTTGCTGGAAATATTTCCCGTCAAACACAAAATTTAAATCAACAATACATAATCTATTTAAATCAATGATAGTGGTGTAAGGTAGTGGCAACTCATGTTTCTTCAGTTCAGCTTCAAGGAACATCAGTAAATCAGAACAATTTACTGTATATACATACATATACATAAATATAAAGAGAGAGGGAGTTTTTATCGACAGGAACGTATAGGAACGTAAGAGCAACACAGTTCTTGGCATTTTTAGCTGTTCAAGCTGCTGCTGTTCACTTTTGATGACATCAGCTGTCGTCAGGACCTCGTGTATGCATCGTCGGCAGACTACAGCTGACGTCACAAGATGCAATTATGAGCATCAGCAAGGCTGCAGAGCAGGAGGTAAGAGGAGGCAAACGGGGTTTCCATGTGCTCAGCCAAGGTTTCAGCATCATCAGCAGAAGCTTTGTCCCGTCGTGGACGGGTGTCTCTGGTGGTGTCTATCATTATGGGACTAATCAATTATCTCTTTAAAAAAAAAATAGGCTTGAATGCACGTGTGAACGCCAGAGTGTATACGTGCACACACACACACACACACACACACACACACACACACACACACACACACACACACACACACACACACACACACACACACTGATATTATTTCAGCCCCGGGTTCGACTCTCGCCCGGGGCTGAAATAATATCAGTATCGCAGCGCTGAGGGGTGTTACTCCAACTCTCGTGGGCGGGGAGTTGGGGGTGTGTGTGTGTGCAAGATCATAGCATTACCCATAGATCGGACCTACGAGCTCTGAGCTCTCTTCCAGGAGGGAAATAGCTGTCGATCACGAGTCTAACACGTGATCCAAAGACCAAGTGAATACAAGTGAATACACACACACACACACACACACACACACACACACACACACACACAGACACACACACACACACA
>NC_134777.1:48536686-48539186 GCF_046742065.1 Oratosquilla oratoria | reverse complement strand
ATCCCCTCAGCTGAATAAAATCATCTGGCGGCAGCAAGAACTACATCCAAACCTTTAAAGGAGGAAAAAATTAATACTGCCCACTTGACTTCATCATGTAATACAAAAATATGTAAATATTAGGTGATTATACACGTATACACACCGACTTGGCATGATAATGAAGAGCTCCGTGTTTTGTATCAGCACCTTCCTCTTTTGGGAAAGGAGATATGTGTGTGTGTGTGTTTGTATGTGCGTGTGGGTATGTGTGTGTGTGCGAGCGGTCGTGCGTGTGTGTAAGGTCACAACATTACCTATAGATCGGGCCATATTTGTGCTTTGAGCTCTCACCTGTGAAAATAAGCTATCGATCACGAATCCAGCACGTGATCCATGACCATGTCACACACACATACACGGCGTGACGACGACGACGACGACGACGACCATCATCATATTGAAGCATACACACACACTCACTCACACACACGCACAGATATACAAAACACAAATAAACAAACAATGAAACAAAAACAAAAGCAAACAAATACACATACGCACACGAACACAGACATACACACACACACACACACACACACGCACACGCACACGCACACACACACACATACACGCACACACGCACACGCACACGCACACGCACACGCACACGCACACACACACACACACACACACACACACACACACACACGAATAGATATGGGAATTAATCTATTGATATATAGGTCAATAAAAAATTGCTGGTGGAGGAGATGGAGGAAGTGTTGGAGGATAACTGTTGGAGATGGCGACAGAAAGCGTGAGGTGGGCAGCGACATTAGTGACGACTCGGACCAATTGGACGCCGGTGATTGATTTAGGATATTTTTCCATGCCGGTCCTGATGAAGACTTGATGGAGGTGCTCCGGCCCTGGTCACTCGTGCTGATAGCAGTGAATGCCTGTGGTGATCGTTTTTGGTGGTTATGATTATTGCGGTTGCGATTGTGGTAGGTGTGGTAGTCGTCACTACCACAGTGGCGTACAGGGTAGATTTAGTCCTGGTTAATCTACGATGGTTTTGTTTAGGTGAAGAGCAACCTGAGAAATAATGGGATTCATGTTTAATGGTGCTCAGATGAGAGGGAGGGTGGGAGGGGTGTGGAGTGTATTTAGGGATGAAATGGGTGGGAGTGTTTTTATGCCTTTCCCTTTTTGGCTACCTCCCTTGGAAGGGAGAAAAAGCCTTGGTATATGTATGTATGTATGTTTAATGGATGGAGAGGAAGGTGGGGTTCCTTGGGTGGACATGGTTGTTGAAGTAAGACCAGTCTATGTTGTTTCGGTTGTAGAAATTACTATAGGTGTCAGTGGCGTTTCGCGAGGTTTTAATTACACTTAAAAATTATGATGGCTGTGGCTGATGATCTTCGCCATTGTGCCTTGTAGTCATGACTGGCTCTCGTGATTATTAGTCCTTCGTAGGCGGTAGCAACAATGGTTGTTCATCTCTTCAGCTGCAGTTAGAGTTGGGACTACAGACACTGTGGCTATGATTTCAGTAGATGTAACTTTTGTACCGATTGCAGTAACTTGTGACGTTGTGTAACTGTGTAACTTGTGCGTTTACGATTGTAATGCTTATTGTAATGCACAAACTGTGGTCGCCAGGAGCGTGCTGCTGTGGTTCGCCAGAGCACTACGAGTATAATGAAGTTCATGATCGTCACATTACCCAAGATTAACCCCGATTGCTAAATTGCATATTATCTATTTCTATTAGTACTTCTGAGTGTGATATGGGGTTCAATCCTTTGAACTTATTACAATAACGCGCTCAAGAATTCTCATAAATAATATATCAGCGTTTATGTTTGTTACATGGAGCCTTTCTAGTTCGATGGCGTGATAAGTTGTGTGACACATCACGGCTGCAGTGCCAGAAAGCGGCGGAAAATATATCATATCTAAACCTTTACAAAAATATTGTGAAACTTATCACTGGTGGCATTTGGTAAGCACTAAGTGATTCTAACTTCTTATTTAGTACAATTATTTGGTTACTGTTTTTTGTATTAGTCTGATAATCATATAATAACAATGAGGTTTTGTCAGGCCCACTAGCGTCCCAACACCTATACCTCGCAGACATGACATTGGAACCCCGGTGATAATGATGATAGTGGGTGCTGAAAGTTATACTGGTGTTTGTGTTGCATATGATATTTGCACATGAGGCGGTCTTTTTGTGGTGGTAAAAGTTTATTGTAGTTCTCACGATTGTGGCGCGCACACACACACACACACACACACACACACACACACACACACACACACACACACACACACACACACACACACACACACACACACACACACGACTCGGTGGCGCGGTTGGTAGAGTTCCAGACTGTCACTACGGCGGTCCAGGTTCGAATCCTGCCCAGGGCTGAAAATAATTTCAGTATCGCTACGCTTCGAGTCGTTACTCCAACTCTCGTGGGCGGGGAGTTGGGTGTGT
>NC_134777.1:48509186-48519186 GCF_046742065.1 Oratosquilla oratoria | reverse complement strand
ACTTCTTTCCCTGGGTTCGAAGACAAGAGGTGAAACTAGATTAAGTTAAATTAGGTTACGTTAACTTGGGTTAGGTTAAGTTGGGTTAGGTTAAGTTGGTTAAGGTCGGTCATATTGGGTTAGATTAGGATTCCTTCACCGTGACCTTTCCTGTTATTTATTTCCTTGGATTCGAAGACATCTCTAGGGTCTGACTGGGGCGAGGTGGCCCCGATCGATTAAGTTAAGTTAGGTTACGTTAACTTGGGTTAGGTTAAGTTAGGTTAGGTTAAGCTGATTAAGGTCGGTCATATTGGGTTAGATTAGGATTCCTTCACCGTGACCTTTCCTGTTACTTTTTTCCTTGGATTCGAAGACAACTCTAAGGTCTGATTGGGGCGAGGTGGCCCCGATCGATCATTAACCCCTTTAGACACGGGCTCTCTTGGCCAGCTATATTGTTAAAAAATTTAGTCCATAAGACATGTTGATACAATGAGAAAGTAAACTCGGAAAAGGTCGAGCTTTGCAGTCAACGAGGTCTGAGAAATATAAAGCAACTGGTTGCTAAAAATTAAGTCTATAAGACATGTTGATACAACGAGGAAGTAAACTCGGAAAAGGTCGAGCTTTGCAGTCAACGAGGTCTGAGAAATATAAAGCAACTGGTTTGGTTTCAAATTCAAAAGCTTCCAATGACCACGGCGTGCTCATGCAGCCCGAGCACATAAGGCAAAGGTGACGGGTTCGGTCACAACTAAGCGGCTCTTGGCGTGAACCCTTCACTATTTCTTATGTTGCAATACTGGAGAGGAAAACTTCAGCCAACTGATCTGAGCAGTGTGGGCATAGTATTCAGGCTTGCGTCACGTCGTTGAAGGGAGGGAGGGAAGCAATGAGGGAAGAGGGGAGGAGAGGAAGGAAGGAGGGAAGGAGGAAGAGAAGTAGGAAGGATTCAAGAGCACGCCATTGCCTCTTCTGAGTCATCATTGCTGTGTTGCAACAACATTGCCTCTCTCTCTCTCTCTCCCTCCTTCCCTCCCTCCCTCCATCTCTCCCTCTTCTTTAATTCCCCTTTCCTCGCTAATTTGGTACATTTTTCCTCCTACATCCCCTCCCTCCCTCCATCATTCTTACATTCTCCCCTCCCTCCCTTCATCCTTTTTACATTTCCTCCCTTTGTTCTGCTTCATAACACTTTCTCTTTGTTTCTCCATCTTCCCTTTCCATAATTTCCTTGTCCTCACGTTCATATCTACCTTTCTCCCACATCCTCTCCCTTCATTCTCCTTTCTTCCTTTCTCCCTCCGCCCCCTCTCATTTCTACGAAATTAAGATCAAAACCAAGAACCAATCCTCACTTCATTCTTTGTTCGTCTTCTTACTTGTGCTTTACCCCACAGAATGTTATGCACTGAATATGGTATGCTTAAGGATTTAGTTCTAGGTAAAGTGGTTCCAAAACAAACAATATTATTGACACAATATCTTGACTCGATATTAACGCACTACCTTACGAGGTTCCATAGTGATTTCTACACTGCCAATGACACAATATAATTATTCATTGCTATTATCCCCCTACAGTGTCAATAGTAATATAATGATTCATTGCTATTATCCCCCTACAGTGTCAATAGTAATATAATGATTCATTGCTATTATCCCCCTACAGTGTCAATAGTATTATGTAATGTGTTTTATTGCACCCTATCAATTTTCATGCGGGGGCACTAAAGCCAGACGACACTGTTCGGCTCAAACTACCGTTACACGGTCAAGATTAAACTGAAGTTGTTTCAAGAAATCTCTTATAGACTCTTTCAGAAGTGACTGGTGGTTACCCACTCTTTTGTGTGCGTTATTCAGGGATTCGTGTGAACGTTTGTGTAAAATTTGGTAAAAAAAAAAAATCCTTTGAAGTATGGCAAATTTGTAGTTGTATAAAAATGTATAAATTTGGTCAAACTTTTGAGGAGTGAAAACCTAAGCCATATAAGGTTGATTTAAAAAAGAAAAAATTCATACATATGTTCAGACTTATTTAATATCTGTTGCCTGCCTATAACCATACGCGTCGTAGCTTAACTAGCTGCTGAATTACTCGCAGAAACTAAACGCCATTAGGTGTTACTGATTTGCATGAATATTTCTTCATGAAAGTTGGGTACTTTCAACTCGCCAACTTCAGCTAAATGGTGGCCTCAGAATTCAAAATGTTGAAACTATCATTCAACCCTTTAAGCCTCTTGTTACCTCAGAATTCAAAAATGTTAAGATTCAAAATGTTAAAACTCTATCATTCAACCCTTTAAGCCTCTTGTTATATAACTTGTATTAATACTCGGTGCAATACAACAAAAATGCACTTAAAGAGCACCTTCCGAAATGGGTGACACATTTTCTTTGTTATGACGGCCGCTAATCTATTCCATTCATCTTTTTAGCTCTCAGTAGCGGTTAATGGGATTCTCCAGACAAGAATTAAGCTTTAGCCTTCATGGTTAACCATTTCAGCCCGGTGCCTTAGCTTGTTTTCGATGTGGTCAACGTGATGACCACATTTCCATCAGCTGAAGGATCTGCCTTCACCGTGCAGCGTCCGGTGCTGGGTCTCGCTGAGCTTCAACCTCCTCTCGGAACTGTGCAGGTCCCGGCTCGATCCCTAAAATGACGATTTTCATGATGGTGACAGTAAGGGTAATGGTGATAATTATGGTGGTGGTGGTGGTAGTGGTAGTGGTGGTGATGGTGATGGTGATGGTGATGGTGATGATGATGATGATGATGATGATGATGATGATGATGATGATGATGATGATGATGATGATGATGATGATGATGATGACGACGATGACGATGATGACGATGACGACGATGACGACGGTGACGACGATGACGACGATGACGATGACGACGATGACGACGGTGACGATGACGATGACGATGACGACGGTGACGGTGACGGTGACGGTGACGGTGACGGTGACGGTGACGGTGACGGTGACGGTGACGGTGACGACGACGACGACGACGATGACGATGACGATGACGATGATGATGATGATGATGATGATGATGATGATGATGATGATGATGATGATGATGATGATGATGATGATGATGATGATGATGATGATGATGATGATGATGATGATGATGATGATGATGATGATGATGACGACGACGACGACGACGACGACGAGGACGACGACGACGACGACGGTGATGATAATCATCATCATTATGATCATCATCATCATGATAACAATGACGATCACACACACACACACACACACACACACACACACACACACACACACACACACACACACACACACACACACACACACACACGATTCGGTGGCGCAGTTGGTAGAGTCTCCGACTGTCACTACGGCGGCCCGGGTTCAAATCCTGCCCAGGGCTGAAATAATTTCAGTATCGCTGCGCTTCGAGTCATTATTCCAACTCTCGTGGGCGGGGAGTTGGGTGTGTGTGTGCTTGTAAGGTCACAGCATTACCCATAGATCGGTCATACGAGCTCTGAGCTCTCTTCCGGGAGAGAAATAACTGTCGATCAGGAGTCCAGCACGTGATCCAAAGACCAAGATGAATACATACACTCGCTAACATAGAAGGGTGAAAATATGACAACTACAGAAAGGCACAGGAAAGGTAAAGGTAATAATAGTGCGCGCACGTGGACAAGAGCAGGTGCAAACATGAAAGGGGCTTATATTGTCCCACGCGTTAGCACGTGCAAAGTAAGAATTAGTAAGATTTCGAATTAATAAGTTATATGTATTGATACTTTTTGGAGAGATAGACAATTAGATTGATAGATACATAGGTAGGTAAATATATATATGTATATATATATATATATATATATATATATGTATATATATATATAGATAGATAGATAGATAGATAGATAGATAGTTGATAGATAGAGAGAGAGAGAGAGAGAAGGGGCGATAAAGAGGGGGAGGAGTGAGTCAGATCACAGTGCAGGTGGCTCCATTGTATTCAGAAATTTGAATGAATTCACTGGACGTGTGACCTCTCTTTATGGACCTCGATTTGGAGAGGAGGGACGGAAGGTGTTGTTATCAGACTCTCATAGCAGGTGTGCGTTCGAGCGCCGAGGTGACCCTCTGTGGTCGGGTGGGAGGCGTGTCATCGCCATAATAAAGTCACACAAGGCCGACAAAGGGGCGGGCGCCGAGTGACAAACAAACTGACTAGCAATTGTTTATTTTCGTGAAGACACGACAGGATCACATATTTTCCGAGTGATAAATGACACCTTAATGTCATTTGTCTCTTCAGGTGTTTGGGATTGTGGAAACAGATGCACGCACACACAAACATAAGTAAGATTATAAACTAACGAACACACGCACACACAAGCATTCACCCCAACCCCCAAACCCCCAACCCCCACACAAACTGTCGACACTTGCACACACACACACACACACACACACACACACACACACACACACACACACACACACACACACACACACACACACACACACACACACACACACACACACACACACACACACACACACACACACACACACACACACACACACACACACACAGATATTTGCACACACGCACAAACACACACACACACACACACACACACACACACACACACACACACACACACACACACACACACACACACACACACACACACACACATATATATAGAAACGAAGTAACCGATAAGGCTGTTTGAACACTACCTGTTTCACCATGCAAGTCTCCAGTACAAGTTGATGGAATTGCTCATGCCAGGGCTCAGAGTATAATGGTGTTGGTCAGACATTTCATATTTACATAAATATAAATATATAAATATAAATATAGATATAAATATAAATATACGTCACCACCCTACTACTCATATATATATATATATATATATATATATATATATATATATATATATATATATATATATATATATATATATATATATATATATATATATAATGCAAAGATGTTTTGGCTGCGGACGTTTCGGCCTCATGAAATTGTCAACCCGGACGTTTCGACCTCGGACGTCGGAGTCCTCGGATGTTTCGGCCTCATATATACCCTTTTGAACACCTGCTAAATATGTTATTTTGCTTTATAACATGATGTCAATTGAATTTCTATTTGATTAGTTTGTTATAGACAAAAATATTGTATCTAAATAATTTTTTCACTTCCAAGAAAAGTTATAGCTTTGCAAATGAATTTCTGTCAGCCAAATATATAATAAGTAAGAAAATTATCTGTATTTTCCATTCTATGCTGACAAAAAGGATTAATTTTTCCAAAAGTTGTGTCATTATTGACCTGAGATCAGCCGCAATGGGGAGACCTGACCTCAAGATATTTGTTTTGGCGTTAATCATTGGTTATGAAATTTTACACGAAACTGAACATTTATCTGTGATGAACTGTGCCCAGGAGGTACGTGGTGTTCGGGTAAAAGAGAGGATCAAGAAGACGAATGTGGATCTATAATCTATAAATTATTCCTAAATGCCTGCGGGGTGTTGGTCATAACTTGTGTATAGGGAATTCCAGGCGCTAAGTTATGAAATATTCATTATGTAATACACACGCACACACACACAATATATATATATATATATATATATATATATATATATATATACATATATATACATATATATATATATATATGTGTGTGTGTGTGTGTGTGTGTGTGTGTGTGTGTGTGTGTGTGCGCGTGAATATCCAATAAAATATTAAAGATTATGCATAATCTTCTTCCTTTCAAAGACGTTTAAACGTCCTCTTGGTTAGTAAAGAAATCAGTATACCTAATGTTATTTGATATCATGTCATAAAGCAAAATAATATATTTATCAGGTGTTTAAATATGTGTATATAAATGAGGTCAAAACGTCCAGGGTCGACATTTTCATGAAACCGAAATGTCCAAGGCCGAAACGTCCGGGACCAAAACGTACGCAACCGAAATGACCGTCATTCATATATACTGTATATCTACTATAATAAAGAACAGATAAACAAACAGACAGCCAGAGGCTGTCTGTTTGTTTGTTTGTTCACAAATTCCTCCTGGGGTTTTTGAGACCTCATAACCATATATATTCTGATACCCTATCACTCCAGGTTCTTGGGTAACTATATTTCATAAAAAAAAATGGGTTAGGGTTAAGGGTTAAAGTTAGGTGGGGTATGGTTAGGTTAGGGATTATTCACGAATTCGCGCACACACACACACACACACACACACACACACACACACACACACACACACACACACACACACACACACACACACACGCACGCACACGCACACGCGCGCGCGCTGGAGTTCCGCGGTACACAGTTTGAGAACCACTGCTCTTGACTAACAGCGGACAAAATCCACCAATGTCCACGTAGCGCCGGACAGGTGACCTGATTTATAATAGATGTTAACTTTCTCATTATTACAATGATTATTATCTTTGTTCCAGCCGCCCTTCATTTTCTTGGTCTGGTGGTTAATATATTTCTCACTGAAGCCATTATTGATTAGTACTTGGGTGGAACGCTCGATTTCATTGTGAGTGAGTGCTCCTCTGATGTAGGCACCGAAGGTCGAGTCCTTATATCTTTGAGGAAACTCACTAGAGCCGTTAGGACAATGTCCGGGGTTTGTGGGTTTAGTGTGTATTTCTATAGAATATCCCCAGAGCTACTGAAGAAGGACATTAAACCCAAAATCGCGATATAGCGAACATAACCACCTATTGTGAAGCCATAAATCTCATTTCAAAGGAATATGAGTCCATAGTAAGGCATATGGAAAGTACCTTTAAGAAAATAATGAATGCACAATTAGCCATCACTTTTAATAAAATGTATATATAATATATATATATATATATATATATATATATATATATATATATATATATATATATATGTGTGTGTGTGTGTGTGTGTATACATAAGTATACATACGAACAGTTCATGTATACATACACACACACACACATTTATATATATATATATATATATATATATACATATATACATATATATATATATATACATATATACATATACAACACTGAATGTGTCCCAGTGATTAGAAATACATTTCAACAACCACAATGCACTTTAATTCTAAGCCATGAACATCGGGAGACCGAATGGAGGCAGATATGGAGAAATTGAAATGCGGTATTGCCAAGGACTCGAACTCAGCAATCACATGACAAGTGCCGTAGTAACTTACCAGCTATGCTATCTTGATAGCGTAGTTGGTAAGCTACTACGGCACTTGTCATGTGATTGCTGAGTTCGAGTCCTTGGCAGTACCGCATTTCAATGTCTGCATGTCGGCCTCCATTCGGTCTCCCGATGTTGATGGCTTAGAATTAAAGAAATGCATTGTGGTTGTTAATGTATATATGTAAATTATATATATATATATATATATATATATATACATATATATATATATATATATATATGTATATATATATTTGTACAACACAATGGGTTCCAGTGAACAGATTTACATTTGTCAACTACAATTCACTTTATTTCTAAGCCATCAACATCGAGAACCTCGAGGAGGCATACATGCAGAAATTGAAAAGTGGTACAGCCAAGGACTCGAACCTCCGCTAGCACGTGACAAGTGATAGTGAAACCGATTGCGATATCAAGAGAGATCGAGATCTTGATGGTGTAATCTGTTAAGTCACTATCGCTTGTCACGTGCTAGCCGAGGTTTGAGTCCTTGGCTGTACCATGTTTCAATTTCTGCATGTATGCGTCCTCGAAGTTCTCGATGTTGATGGCTTAGAATTAAAGTGAATTGAGGTTTATATATATATATATATATATATATATATATATATATATATATATATATATATATATATATATATATATATGCTAATAAAAACACGGGTACGTGTGTTCACTTATGCAAAGTAGACCACTTGGAAAATGAAACTAACGAAGCAGAGAGCTTTCCTATATTACATCTTCAGTGCAAGAAGTACATAGTTAATAGAAATACATAGATTATATATACATGGAAAAGGAACAAGGACAGTTTGCATAAGGGTAGAGGGCATTTACCCCCTGGAAGGCGGTAAGTCAGGTTGCAAGGTTCAATGCGTCCACTAATGAGGGTGGGGCGACATTAGGTCACAGTCGCAGGGTTACATTTTACCTGTTATTATTTTGCTTATTTCTTGACAGATAAATTTGTCAAGTTAATATAAGCCCTTGTGTAGGTTGGTATTTTGATCACTGTTGGTATGGATCAAACTACACTCTATTTAGTTTCTTATTATTATGTTGTTAGTATAATATTTTGCATGGGCATTACCCTAATCAACTGGATGATTATTCAATTCAATATGACTGAAGATTCCCCTGGAATTATTACCATCCCCAACATTTTTCTTATATTGTTCAATTCTAATGTTTGACCTATGTAAAATTGATTACACATTTTGCAAGGAATTTTATAAATGCATCCTTTTTTAACTTCAATACTATTATTGATGAGCAAATGATTTACTGTACTATAATTTTTAAAAACTACTTTTACGTTAAATCTTTTTAATAATTCTGTAACACTTAACAAATTTTCTTGAAATGGCAAAATTAAAACATTATGATAACTAAAAGGTGATTTTGGCTGAGGAGTTAAAAATGATTTCCTTGCAAAATTGTAAGCAATATTAAGGAAAAAATGAAATACCCTAAACAATTCCTTAATTGCCATTGTCATTGTCAGTCATTGTCATTATCACTCCCATTGTCAGGGTCATTGCCATCGTCGTCGTTACCGTTATCACTATGATAACGGTTGTACATTTCCCCACTTTAAGGACCAATAGGTTTCTCACAAACTTGCTCCTCCTTTGATCTTATATTCCTCTTCCTCACTCGTCTCAGGCTGCTAATTGACACAGGCACGTCACTCTTCCCGCTACCTGACCTCGCTGACCTCGCATGACCCACGAAGTCCCGCGATCATGACCCGTCACGCAGAGGTACACGTGGGACAACCCAAACCCAACCGAAGTGTCAGGGGGCAGTGGTGGGTGCCAACAATGGCTAGAACTCAGAGGTGCCAGTGACCGGAGAATGGAAAGGGGCTGGAGGTGTGTGTGTGTGGGGGGGGGCTGCTAGTAAGAACACCCGCTGTTCCAGAGGGATTGAGGAGGTGGGTAGTGGGTGGTGGAAAGTATTCGTTGGAGGGGTGACCCGTCAAGAAGAGGGAGTAGAGGTGAATAGACTTCAAGGGACCTGAGAAGGAGAGGTATTGGAAGGAGATCGGCGGGTGGGGCGCAAGATGGAAGGAGAGAAGGCATGGTCAGTCTGGTGAAGGACCTAGCCACGGGTCTCTGAAGATAGTGTCGTATTATAAGCCCCAAGCCATGCTCGCTTCACCTTTGTCAAACCTTATCTTAAACGGACCGCGTTTATCAATATTGCCTTTGGTAAAAGTCTGAGGGAAGGGGGTGTTGGTAGTTAAGGTTGGGAATAATTGACCTCACAGAAACTACCAGAGAGGTGAGACTAACGGCCATTAGACATTCTTGTTATTTAAAATATTGTATAGAACTTGAATAAATAGACCTCAAATGAATGTTCCCTTGCTCATGTGCAGTAACACACATGTAAGCGTGCTCACATACGCATGCACACACACACATACACATACACATACACATACACACACACACACACACACACACACACACACACACACACACACACACACACACACACACACACACACACACACACACACACATATATATATATATATATATATATATATATATATATATATATATTTATTATCTCTCTTAATAGCGTAGTTGGTAAGTTACTACGGCACTCATCATGTGATTGCTGGGTTCGAGTCCTTGGCAGTACCGCATTTCAATTTCTGCATGTCGGCCTCCATTAGGTCTCCCGATGTTGATGG
>NC_134777.1:48494186-48504186 GCF_046742065.1 Oratosquilla oratoria | reverse complement strand
TCGGTCCAAGTACAGGTCAGGTACATTTACTTTTACTTTTACTTGGACCCAGTCACATATTTTAATGTACCTGTACTTGTACAGGTCGGGGAAGGGTCCAAGTATATTTACTTGTATTTGGACTTGGATACAGATTATACATATATATATATATATATATATATATATATATATATATATATATATATATGATGTAAGCGGAATAGGAAACACAGGAGTCGTAGTCTTGAGTTTATTCCTGACTAGTTTCGCAGGTGTGCTTTTTTTGAAAAAGCACACCTGCGAAACTAGTCAGGAATAAACTCAAGACTAAGACTCCTGTGTTTCCTATTACGCTTACATCAACCTGTCAGAATGTCTCAATATATATATATATATATATATATATATACATTATATATATATATATTCATATATATATATATATATATATATATATATATATATATATATATATATGCTGGTACATTGTGACAAGTTGATGAAGTTGATATATATATATATATATATATATATATATATATATATATATATATATATATATGTGTGTGTGTGTGTGTGAAGGGACTCGCAGTATCCCAGTTGATGCTGTCTTTAATTCATGATTAGTTGGTCGTGTGTTCGAGTGTCGATACCCACTGCAGGCTTGCTGAATTGGTTCTTGACATCCCTGGCGCTTGCCGAAACTGTCACGACATTACCCAACCAAAGGTTTCTCTCTTCCCACTGTGTGGGAACGGGATGGTGGGTTATAGTAAGTGTATAAAATGGTACATAAAAATGAGGCCGAAACATCCGATGTCAACCATCTTAACTATATATGTAAGCAGTTTAACTATACTGATTACGATTGGAATAGACATTGGATCTCACACTCATAAGCTGAACTAGCTAAATTTGTAGATATCGTTCAGCAACTGACTAATAACCCATATTTGGTATTCATTACTATTCTGGCCACGTCAATTGTTCGTTCGGAACCGTATAGCGATAAAGCCCCACATCATGCGCTGCCCCTTTGCTTATTCCTATTCCTTGATTGATGAAAACTATATCTTTCCAAAGCAAGTTAAACCTCCCTCCAATATTTGCCATTAAAGACATTACTGTACAAGTAAAACACATTATAAGAAAACAGATACCTTGTTATCTTTCTCACAGAGAACGAGTTATCTAACTCCAGCCGATTTTATTCAGGTGGGTAGACCTCTGGGAGTGGATGGATTGAGGGTGTCTTATTCAACTCACTTGTAAATTTTGTGGTTTTATCCTAGCTAAAACCAGGCGACTAGATTCAGGTGAAGGAAAAAGTCGAATTCATAACCAGGTGAAATATTCTTTAGCTCAGATACATTTTTTTTTTATTAAACAGATATCCAAGGAAGAGCGATGGGAATATAAGATCAATTTGATATATTCATAGAGCAAAAAACAACGTGTGTAAGTGAGAAAACACACTAAATATCTAGCCAAGTATTTCAGCTATCTGGTTATCACTTCCCCATTGTCGGAAATCAAACATAATCAAGTTCATGGAGGAATACTCCCAAGTTCCTACGCTCCACAGTGCCATCACATTGTTAAACTAAAAAAAAAAAAAAAAAAATCACATTGTTAAACTAAAAAAAAAAAAAAAAAAAAAAAAAAAAAAAAAAAAAAAAAAAAAAAAAAAAAAAATTGCAACCGACGCTGTCAATAAAAAAAATATGACACATAATACAAAAATTATATAACTGTATTAAATGTATTTTTCTATATAACCGCACTAAATGCTAGTCGCTGCACTTAAACTCAGGTTCTGAGAGTGCAAGAAGAATATTTCTAGATGATGTGCTGGTCGGCAAGAAGAAAAGACCTTGAGACCCGCCTTGCGGTCCATCGCGAACGTGAAGATCAATGGCCCCGACATCCAGGTGTGACTTCGAAAAGGATAAAAAAAAAAAAAAATCTGTAATGATGATCGGAGCCCATTGTCAAAGTGACCCAATGTAAGGGATCAGTGTACACATTTTATATAACAGATGTATTAATTTGTTTATGGGACTCATTTGGAATTGAAGAGAGAAATTTAACTTAAGAAAAAAAAATCTCCAAATTTGCCCTTAATTCACAGGATTCCATCAGCCTTTCTCATCATTATCTTCTCTTGAGGTCTGGCAGGTGTTAAAGAGGTCTCAAGGAACTTAGATCTTATGTGGGTATTTCATCTGGTCAGGTCGAACCAACGCTATCAAGAACACCTCCCAAACACGGTGGGTTATTGGGGCAAGTGAGGTCATCGCTAGTGGCCCAAGTCATGGTTATGAATGGACGCCTAGCATCCTTAACAAGCACCAGAGGAAAATAAATTTGTACATATACCTATTTGTATATTCACTGATTCATTAATTCATTTATTCATTGGTCTGTTAGTTCACGAGTTCATGGGTTCAATGAATCATCCATTAATTGGTTCATTCATCTATTCATTTTTATTCATTCATCTATCTACTCTCCTTCACATTCCTGTCCCATTTACTCAAATTTTTAGTTACTCAACTATTTATTGATTTGTTGATAAATTTTTCCATTCATTTATCAATCTATTTACCTGTGCATATATACATATTCATGTATATATTAATTAATCATCTTATTAGATGTATTCTTACCTATTCATTCATTTACCTATTCAGTAACATCTATTTATCTATCATATCTTTACTTGCCTATTCATACATTTACTCATGTAGTAATATGTATGTATTAGTTTATTCATCTAATTACTCACACATTTAGTTACTCATTCATTTACCCACATATTACTTTATTCTTACTAACTATTTGCTTATTTATTCACTCATTTATCAATCTATTTACCTGTGCATATATACATATTCATGTATATATTAATTAATCATCTTATTAGATGTATTCTTACCTATTCATTCATTTACCTATTCAGTAACATCTATTTATCTATCATATCTTTACTTGCCTATTCATACATTTACTCATGTAGTAATATGTATGTATTAGTTTATTCATCTAATTACTCACACATTTAGTTACTCATTCATTTACCCACATATTACTTTATTCTTACTAACTATTTGCTTATTTATTCACTCATTTATCTATTACTTATAATTTTCTCATAGTATGAACAAATTGACCCAGTAAAACTAACTTCATCTCGTCCAGGGTGAAAAAGACCGAGTAATCCAAGTATATATTAGTGAAGCAATTGTGTTGTCGTAAGACAATAGGGATTAAAATCGTAGAAGTAGACTGGTTTCTATTTGGAAGTCTCGAGTTCACACTTACAGCTTACATCACAACTAGGCATGGGTCTTGTAAATGACGCTTGTATGAGCAATGGAAAATTTGAAGACGATTGTAGTCGGAGCAGCCCTGTTCGGGCATCTAATTTGTGTGAAGGTAAAACCCAAAAGCGTGAGTTCGGGAATGGTGAGTGGGGCTGTTGAACATGTGGAAAACAAGCAATTATGCGTGTGAATCTAATGGTAGCCCAAAAGCGTGAATTCGGCAATGGTGAGTGAGGCTGTCGAACATGTGGAAAACATTGAAAATAATTGTGTGTGTGAATCTAAGGGTAGGTGGCGTTTAGTTGTAGCCAAAGAAGGAGTAACCCAAGATCCATATAGATCTCGCAGTCATTGGTAACATTTTGGAGTCACATCTGCGTCTACAAAGTTCCGAGGTGGGACATAATAATTTGGAAAGTGTATTATAATAATATTAAAACCCAAGAACACTCTACAAGAGACATTAGCTTCGTACAAACAGTTTTGGGGAAGAAGTTCCGAGGTGGGGTAGTAATAACTCGGAAAGTGTAATATCAGAATATTAAAACCTAGGAACACTGCACGAGACATTATCTTCGTACAAAAATTTTTGAAAAAACAAAACAAAAAAAACAAGGCCTACCCCAAGCGTGATTAGGAAAGTCACGAAAAAAAAGGGAAGGGAGAGGGAGGGAGGGAGAGAGAGAGAGAGAGAGAGAGAGAGAGAGAGAGAGAGAGAGAGAGAGAGAGAGAGAGAGAGAGAGAGAGAGAGAGGGGAAGACAGGGTACAGTTTTGGGTTGGAAAGGTAAAGTTATTTATTTATTTGTTTATATTCCTCCTGTGACTTTTCCCCTGAGATTTCTCCCGGCGTTCGCCTCGAGAACTCTTGGGGGCGGCAGGCGTCCGTGACCGAGATGGAGAGGCACTACGCCTCGCTTTGTCGTCAAGACCTCATCAGGTGAAATATCCACAACGTTGAAGTCAAGTGTCGGTCTCAGGAACCTTCCTAAGACTTTATAGGAAGGTACCAATGGGCTTAACCGCTTAGATGAGGTAGCATTACAATAACTTAATAAAATAATCTCTCAAATTCAGATGTCAGGCTTCGGAATACTGCTAAAATTTTACAGGTAGACTGCAATAAAACTATCACTTTCAGTAAGGTATTGTTATCGTAACTGAATAAAGTCTTTTGTTAGTAACAAGAATAACAACTGCAGAGAACGTCACCATAGCAAGGGGAAGTTGGTTCTATTCATTATCTACAGGTTTGGCAATATTGTTTTTACTTTTCCAACATATCTATGCTTGATGTTATTGTTATGTATGGGTCATGTATGGGTTCTTTTCAGTGTGAACATATTTTTGATTTTTATTCTACCAAGTTCTTTTAGAGTCTTTAAGACTTGAATGAAGTTCCCCTAAATCACTAGAAAAAAATATATTGAAATATCTCGTTCAATTTTCATGTTGCTGATATTTTGTATTTAATAGCTCGTTACCGTATCAATTCTTTTGGATAATCTAGAGACAATGAAGTAGCGAGATTATTACATATGTGGATTGATTAATGATCAATATTTGTAGATGATGGAATTCTTAAGTCAAGTTATACTAACATCTAATTCCTTTCTCTGAGATAAAAATTATATATATATGTATGTATATATGTATGTATATATATATGTATATATATGTATATATATGTATGTATATATGTATGTATATATGTATATATATGTATGTATATATGTATGTATATATATATATATATATATATATATATATATATATATATATATATATATTACAGATTGTAGTCAAACCATATCTTCACCCTTTTACCTTATTATGAGTCATTGTAATCGTGGAGAAAGGTGGATCTGCACCAGGGTTGTGTAATATCACCAGGGTTGTGTAATATCACCAGGGTTGTTCAACGTATACTACGTATGGGTATAGTGATGGGGATTAATAAACGCGAGGGTGCTAGACAGGGGGTTGGAGTTAGTGAGTGAGAATGGAGTAAAGTAGGAACTGAGTCAGTTTTTTGAAGGTAACATTACACTTGTGGCTGAGCCAAGGGTAGACTGAAACAATTAGTGATGAATTTTGGGAGAATATGTAAAAAAAAAAAATAAAAAAAAATAAAGAAAAGGTGGGCAAAAGTAAGGTGATGGGAAATACGAAGGGTGATGGTATTGGGTTGGAGGTGAATCTAAAGGGTAAGAGGCTGGAGAAAACGGATGGAGGTGAATTATAGAGTAAAGGAAGTAAGTAAATGTCTGTAGGGAATGAAAAGTGTCATGGGAAATAGGTATCTGGGAATAAACCTGAATGATAACTCACTTTATTTGATATTCTGGTTTTCACTTCTCCATTTTGACGGCCACATACGACGACAAGACGCCAGTCATTACATCAGACACGAAGTTGTTGATGACGCCAGATGACCTGACGTCATTGATGATGTCATTAATGACATCAGGCCGCAATACGACATTGATGGTAACAGACCGCAATACGACATTAATGGTTTCAGACCACAAAACGACATCAATGACGTCAGGCCGTAATACGACATTGGTGACGTCAGACCGCAATACGACATTGGTGACGTCAGACCGCAATACGACAGTAATGACGTCATACCTTGTCCGCTCAATGGACTTGGATGACATTTTCATGTTGGCAGAGTTTGCACAGAGCTGGTATTCACCGTTCCTCCCCTATCCATTACCCAGCACATGTGTTGTGTGTCCAGGGAAAAATACATCGCGTAGTATAAAAGCTAAAATAGAGCCACATAATTCACGGGTCTAGTAAGATGACCGGTCCGACTATGTTCCCCTCAACTGTGGACCAGACGGCCATTATCTCGACGTCACAGAGGGAGGGCGAGTTCACCTTTCGCTAATTTATCACCTCTTATTCTAGTTCCATTAATTATCTAGTTTGCTCTTCTTTGCTCTTCTAATTGCCTTATAATCGTGTTCCTCGGGGCTGCCGGCAGTGTGGAGCCGTGTTCGACCTCCATGCACCACTTTAGTGTATAAACTATTATCAACAAACTTTTGACATTAGAACCGTCAACAATGTATCATTGAATGCAAGGCAGAGCCCCAGAGAGCGGATGCTCGATGGGGGGAAAAAGAGAGCATAAATATTTTCGTGTGCTCACTTATCTGGCAGCAGCTCCTTCCGAGGTAATAAATGAACTAATCCGATTCATCAGTGTCACCCCTTATCCACACGGCCACTTACGGGTGGAAGGCAACCACAGCCATATACGGTATGCACCCGTGGCTACGTCTACTGCCGTATTTGCAGTACTCTCCCTCTCTCTCCCTCCCCATCCCCCCCTCTCTCTCTCTTTCTTTATTTTCATTATATGCCTGTCTGTCTGCTTAATTGCCTGTCTGTCCCTCTGTTAATCTATGTCTTTCTACCTGTCTCTGTTTTTGTCTGGTTGTAGGCCTTCTTGTGTACTTGCTTATTTGTCTGTCTGTCTGTCTTTCACTCTCTCTCTACCTGCCTGTCTACCTGTGTGTTTGCCTGCCTGTCTATCTACCCAACTGCTTGTTTATCTTTCTTTTTGTCTGTCTCCCTACCTGAATATGTCTGCCTGCCTGGCTGACTATCTTCTTGTCTCCATGCGTCTACCCGGCTGTCTAACTGCCTGTCTACCTACTTGCCTGCCTATATGCCTGATTGCCTGTCCGTCTGTCCACCTGTCTGATTGTCGGTCTACCTTCCCGTGTTTCTGTCTGTCTTTCGGCTCGCCTGCCTGTCTACCTGCTTGTTTGATTGTTTGTCTTCCGGCCTCTTTCTTTCTTATTATCTGTCTACTTTCCTGCCTGTCTATTTGTCTGTCCATCCGCCCATCTTATCCCTGTCTCCCTTCCTGTCTGTCTGTCTGTCTGTCTGTCTGTCTGACACCCCGGTTTCTCTTTCTGATTCTTTCTCTGTTTCAGTTCTTGCTAAACGTCACCATTATCATCTCTACCACCATCACCATATCCATCACGTTTTCTTTAGTCCTTTGCCTCAAGCAGCAGTATCGAAGCCAATCTTGTAAAAGGTGATGTGTCATATTCCTGCCACTTGCCGTTACCCAATGGAAGCTTCTTTGAATGCCTTTACTTTTGGTGGTATCTGATAGCTGAATGAAAAAGTCCGTTGTTAGTGTCTTGATTCTTTCGTTACCCTAGCGTCCTTTACGAATTTCTCTCTGGCTAACACAAGACGAGTTTCTTCAGTTGAAGGGGCATTGCCTGCACCTCAGGAGTTGACCTCTTTAGCTGAGGGATCGCCATTATGATTCTAGAAGAATTGTTGGGGGCAGACAGAAGGATAATTGTGAGCCTCTTTGCTTAGTTAGGACTTCACAAATTTTGTTCTGGCTAACAGCTGGTGATTTAATTCAGCTGAGGATGGGGCCTTGCACTGAAAGTAGTTAGGGCAATTTCATTTAACTCCTTTTCCGTAAGGCACATAACATATTTTGTTTTTCAGGATAACGCCACCATTCCCAGCAGCGACTGTTGCCTGCCCCAATATATATATATATATATATATATATATATATATATATATATATATATATAAATATATATATATATATAAAATATATATATATATAGATATATATGCATAAATATATATATATATGAATATATATATGAATATATATGTATATAAATATATATATATATGAATATATATGTATATAAATATATATGTATATAAATATATATATGAATATATATATATATATATATATGAATATATATGTATATAAATATATATGTATATAAAATATATATGTATATAAATATATGTATATAAATATATGTATATAAATATATATATATCATATATATATATATATAATTATATGTATATAAATATATGTATATAAATATATATATATATAAGTATATATCATATATATATATATAATTATATACATATATGTATATAAATATATATTATATATATATAATTATATATATATAAATATATATATGTATATAATTATATATATGTATATGATTATATATATATATATATATGAATATAATTACATATATATATATATGTATATAATCATATATATATATATTATGTATATATGTATACGAATATATATATATATATATATATATATATATATATATATATATATATATATGAATATATATATATATATATAATATATGAATATATATGAATATATATATAATTATAAAAATATTTATATATATATATAAATGTATAATATATACATATATGAATATATATATATAAATGTATATATATAAATATATATATATATAAATATATATATAAATATATATATAAATATATATTATATAAATATATATATATAAATATATATATATAAATATATATATATATAAATAAATATATATATAAATTATATATATATATATATATATATAAATATAAATATATATAAATAAAAATATAAATATATATATAAATATATACATATACATAAATGTACATATACATAAATGTACATATACATAAATGTACATATACATAAATATATATATACATAAATGTACATATACATAAATATATATATATACATAAATGTACATATACATAAATATATACATAAATATATACATAAATATATACATACATAAATATATACATACATAAATATATACATACATAAATATATATATATATATATATATATATTTATACATATAAATATATATATATATATAAATATATATATATATATATATATATATATATTTATATATATATATATTTATATTGTGAGTTTATTCCTGACCGGTTTCGCTCTATGCTTCTTCTGAAGAAGCATATAACAAAACCGGTCCGGAATAAACTCACAAACTCTGAACTAGACCCGTGACTTCTTTTTCCACCTTCATCATATATATATATATATATATATATATATATATATATATATATATATAATATATATATATATATATATATGTATATATATATATATATATAGTGTGTGTGTGTGTTTGTGTGTGTGTGTGTGTGTATGTGTGGGTGTGTGTGTGTGTATCCACTCCTACATATTTCATCCCAGCATACTCCACTTCCATTCACCACCCACCCTGCTTCTTTTCTTGGCTCCTCCTGGATGACAGGTCATCCGTGCATCTTGCCCACTGCTCTGGGTCAGAAGCAATGGAGCAAGACACAGCACATCCACACAAGGCCGCTTCATGTAATCGGTAACCACCCCTCTCCGTCCTCTCATGCAGAAAAGGAAAAGACGGGGAGAAATTCCTCTGGGCTGCATCAAAATATCATTCACACATTCTCCCTCACCTCTCCATTCCCTACCCACTCTCTTTCATGCACCACAGCATCATCTATACACAACCATTCTCCACTCACCCCTATCTTCTGTCTTCTCCCTTCCTTCCTCAACAGCCATCCCTCTCTTTCCTAAGGCCCCTTTTACCCTATCCCTCCATCTCATCCTTGGTCGCCCCGTTATGTTCACTTCTTCCACCTCTGCCTTCCACACCTAACCTACTAATCTTTCTTCACTCATTCTTTCCTTATGTCCAAACCATCCCAATACTCTTTCATCGACCCTATCCCCTGACTGCCTTTCCATTCCCGTTTTCCTCCTCACCTCCTCGTTTCTCACTCTATTCAGACTAATAACCCCTATCAC
>NC_134777.1:48484186-48489186 GCF_046742065.1 Oratosquilla oratoria | reverse complement strand
TATGCACATACATACATACATAAGTACATATATACATAAGTATATATATACATACATAAGTACGTATATACATACATAAGTACATATATACATATATACATACATAAGTACATATACACACACACACACACACACACACACACACACACACACACACACACACACACACACACACACACACACACACACACACACACACACACACACACACACATACATATATACAGTACATACATACACACATACATACGTATACACACATACACACATACATACACACATACATACATACATGCATACATACATGCATGCATACATACATACACACACACATACAGTACATACGTACATACACACATACATACGTATATACACACATACATACATACATGCATACATACATACATACAATACACGCATGCATACATACATAAGTACATACATACATAAGTACATACATACATACATACATACACACATACACACACATACATGCATGCATACATACACACGCACATACATTACATACATACATTCATACACACACTATATATATATATATATATATATATATATATATATATTATATATATATATATACATATATATTCATAATTTGTGATAATTGTAATAAAAATTACATGACCTTAAAATAAACAACTAAATACATATTTGCATATATTTGATATATTACGGTTCAGGTTCATATATCTGCCCTATGTGTATTTTTTCTGTATCCTGTCAGAGCTAGGAAGCCTCTACCGCCAGATGCCATAAGTCTCGTTTTTCTCTTTGATTAGGTCGATCCATTTTCTTTTTCTTTTTCTTTTTTTCTTTCACTTCCACTTCTGTCTTTAGGTTGAATTTCATCACTTCTCTTGTTTTTCCATCTCCGTTTATCTATTTATTTATTTATTTGTTGTACTTTGTTTATTCCCTTTTTTGTGGATATATTTGTTCTTTTCTAATTGTTCTTTCATTTGTATGTGCTCTACCTTGGTTTGAGTCTTCATCGTTGTTCCTTCAACGCTCCCTCAATAACCTATTTTTTTTTCTCTTTTCATTTTTTGTTCCATGTTTTTCTCTTTTGTCATCTTTCTTTCTCATCCACTTTTTTTTTTCATTTGATTCCATATTATTCTCCTTCATCTATCTTCATTTTGTTTGCATTTCATCAGTTCCTTTCCTTATATATTTTCCTTTAAATCTATTTTTATTTTATTTTTGTTATTTAGTTTTATTTTAAATTTCCCCAAGTTGTTTCCCAATGCTGTTACATGCTTTGGGAGCATAACACGTATACCAGCGATACATTCAACAGCTGCACTGATTTTGGTTGCAACTTGTCCAACAGTTGCATTTCACGCAAGATACAACTCACATGTGATGATCATGCATAACAAGTTACAACTCTATGTACCAGCGATTCATTCAAAAGACGCACTTATTTCCGTTGCAATTTGTCCATCTGTTGCATTTCACACAAGGTACAACTCTAATGTGATGGTCTTATCAAACCAGTGGGGGAACTTGCCCGAATCTACAGTGATCAATCATTATTGTCCCTCGTGGGTTGGCCCATGTTCCGTATAAACACAAGCCAACCTTAGACGCGCGGGAGAATTAGGACCTTCGATGGAGTAATGAAAAGTGCTCGGCTGGTGTCTCCAGGAAGATTACTCGAGTTTGTATATTCACCAAACACGTGCCTGGCATCAGATATTAGAGAAACAATAATTCCTACAAACGTATTAAGAAGCCTATTGAGGAAAATGTATAGAAATAAATAGATAAATTAGTAAATAGATAAATGAAAATCAATAACTGCCTAAGTAAACAAGTGAATGGACAAATAAACAAACAAATATAATATATAAAGCAGATCCAATACATCAGTAAGTGAAGAGACAAACAGCTGCTTCAATATATAGATAAGTATGTAACTGAATAGATTAATTGGTAAATGTATAAGTTACTCAGTAAATAAGTAAATAAAGGAATAAGTAACTTAATAAGTAAAAAACATAAATAAACAGAATGATGAATTAATAATTATGTAATTAAGTAAATTGATAAATGTGAATAAATGAATAAAGTAAATATGTGAATAACAACTAAATTGATTGATAAATAGATAAATGAAAAATAAATCAATAAAGAAAAATAAATCAATGAGTAAACTGATAGATAAATGTATAAAGAAGTAGACAAAGAAATACATAAACAAATGAATAAACATATACATAAGTCAGCAAATGAATAAGAACTAAGCATATAAACTATATACTTGATAGCATTACAGCAGAGATAAGCTACTTTTACAAGAATACTAATGATTATATCACTAAGACAGTCGTAGTAGAGAATGACTAACTCCCACTACATAGAAACTTGGCCTTTTTTCTTTTTTTTTCAATGAAGCAAGACAATTTCATTTGGTTTGGAAATGGACTATGGTCTGAACCAGGTCCCGATCTATCGAACTTCCTTTCAGTTCCAGGCTCACTCCTGAAGTGAATAGAACATTCTGACCGTCACCACAGCGTAAAAGAGATAGAAAAAAAAAGGAAAAGAGAAAAATAATAAATTTTCTTTCGCTCAGCCTTCCTAACTGCAAGAACTTTTCACCTCAGCTGAATAGAACAGTCTGTCTTTTTACTGACGTGTTGACGGCGTGGAAGAAATACTTCTGTCCTTTTTTTTCCCCTCCCTCACTTTTTATTCCTCTCCATGCTGTCCCTACATACTCAGCCTCCCTCCTTCCAGCTTCACGCCTTCCTCCATCTTGCCTGAATTAGGCCCATTCCGAGTAGTACCAAGAATTTTCTCTGTGGTCTTGGAAGTACTCTTCTTTATCCGACCCGTCCCCCTTATCTTCCCCTCTCCTCCTCCTCTTCATTTTTGTCCTCCTAATCCTCCTCCTCCTCCTCTTCCTTCCTCTCCTCCTCCACCTTCTCCTTCTCCTCCTTCGATTCCCATCTCCTCACCTCATTGGCCTCTTTATCTCCTTTCTCCTCTGGACTCTTTAGGGTTCTTCCCTGCTACGTCAGCGTCAAGGATGTTCTCATGAAAGATGTACTTACCACTCGACTACAATTATTTGATCCCGATATTTTCGGACAAGCACCGAGAGGGAAAGGGGGTGGTCCTGAGGAGAAATTTACAAGGCTTTCAGTGGGTTGATTCGAGCGTCCGACCTTTTGGATGTGGTCACGCATTCCAACCACCACGGGTCCAGTACTGTCTTGCACTAACCTTATTACTAGATATAATTCCTGTCAAGCATTTTACCAACAACAATCCCTTTCTTTCACGTCAACCTCATTCCCTCACAGAATCCTCAGTAAATTATCAATGTCCACTTTTCTTTGTTTACTTCAGCCTGGTAGAGTTCCTTCTTCAACTTCTGAAATCCCTGAGTTCCCTACCGACACCGGGCTCTGGGCACCAGAGGGTTAAAAATGATCTTTATTAACGCCACTGTCTTTTCAAAGAATTTTGTTCGAACGTGAAGTAGACAATTTTATTTAGCTTAGAGGCTTTCTTCATTTGGGCTCTGGAGTACTAAGCTACTGGCTGAGTTGATATATTCTCGTAAATATTAACCTTGACTAAAATCTGTGGTTTTTTTATCATTTTATCTTTTCTCGTGCATTTTTGTATGCATTTGACAAAGAATACTGATAAAATTATATGCTCATTCTGCTTTGGGCTATTGTTGCATTTGCTGCCTTCTGGCTTACCACCTCGTATAAACTATTGAAAGAATTAAGATTAATGCAATTAATATTTTATGGGCTTTAGGTGACATCCATACAGACCAGAGCCATGCAACTTTCTTTTATGATAAGAGACTAACCTTCTGTATAAATGTATACATATGAAAATGAAATATAACTTCTGTTATCTCTGTTCTACGGCCCTCCATATATCTCTCCCTATCACATCCATGACTCCACCTTACAGCTGCTGTAGTTGCAGATGTTGTTGTAGTTGTCATTGTAGTTATTCACTGTAGTCGTATTTTAGTTGTACTTGTAGTTACAGATGTACCTGCAGTTGTAGTAGTACGGAGCTTTTTTATTTATTTTATTTTATTTTATTTTTATTTATTTATTTATTTATTTATTTATTTATTTATTTATTTATTTATTTATTTATTTATTTATTTTATTTTATTATTTTTTAGAGCCCCTGGTCCTAATTTCTCTAACTTGTTTCTCTTTCTCGGTCCTCCCCTTCTCTCTCCTCTTCTCTGTATCCCTATCCTCTCAGTTCCCTTCTCTCTCTCTCTCTCTCTCTCTCTCTCTCTCTCCTTCCTTTTCTAATTTGCACAGTTCTTATATCACTCCTTTATATTCTATTTCTGGTCTTTGTGTTTTTCTTTTAGAAATAAGTTCCATATTGCTTTATTTTTTCTGGTGGGGGGATGTGGTCACTGAAGTAGATGGTGTTTACATTTGGTCTTTGTCAGCATTTGTTAGTCGAGTAAAAAGTCTAGCACTGTCATATTCTTTTATTCGAAGCTTTTCATTCTACCTTTCTGATTTGTTTTTCTTACCCCATCTTTATTCTTTTCAGATTTTCTTTCCCTTACAAACTTGGTCACGAACCATACTGGAGGAAGAAAGCTTTCTTGACAACATGTGATGGCATGTGATGACAACATGTGATGACAACATGTGATGACCACATGTGATGACAACATGTGATGACAACATGTGATGACAACATGTGATGACAACATGTGATGACAACATGTGATGACAACATGTGATGACAACATGTGATGACAACATGTGATGACAACATGTGATGACAACATGTGATAACATGTGATAACAACATGTGATGACAACAGCTTGACGTACTCTTGACAATGCTACGGCGCTGACCTCGCAGAGGAACGAAAAAAAAGAAGAAAAAAGAATTAACCGTACTCGAACTATGGTGACGTCATCTTCCTCGTTGACATGTTTCCTTCAATAGCTTCCGTCATT
>NC_134777.1:48479186-48481686 GCF_046742065.1 Oratosquilla oratoria | reverse complement strand
TTTCATCTCCTCTTTAGAAAGACTGAAAATAACCAATGAGAGGCCAGCATAATCCTACCACTCTATTGACAAAATATTCCAATTTGTTTATTTTAGAAAATGAGAAATTTTTGAAATGCCATTATTTTGTATATACTGATTTAGAGCGTCTAACTACCATTAGTTTTTGTTTGTGACGACACCGTGGGTCTTTAGGAGTCCACGGAAATCAGGTTAAGAACCACAGCGTAACTGTGTCATCAGCTATACAAGTGAAACATTCTGGAGAAGTCTCAAGGACAGATCAGTCCACTACACTTTTAAGATTCTCTCTTCTACCTCCCTCAACTCTGTCACGTTTTCTCAGCATCCCCTCTCTTCTCATCTCTTTCTTCTGCTTCGACTTATCTACGAGACTTCCTACCATCCCCTACATTTTCCTTTTCACCACATCTTTCTTCCTTCCCGGCACGCCTTCCTTAATCTTCCTGTGCCCCCTATTATTCTTTTCTTCCTCTGCCCACTGCTCTTTCCCTGATTCCTATCGCTACGCCTGACTCCCCTTTCCCTCTTTTTCCTTCCATTTTACTACTCTCCCTCTCCCTCTCCCTCTTTCTCTTCCTCTTCTGCTACCCTCCTCCCTCCCTCCCCTACTCCTTGATCCTTCTTTGCTTCACCTAATCCTTTCCTAGATTTTTTATACCTTATTCCCCTCTACCTCCTGACACTCATCCACCTCTACCTCCTACGGCTTCTTTCAACCTTAGCCTCCCCCCCCCCACAGTCTCATTTCCTCAAATTTGCATTTACAATAATTTCCCCTATCTGCTCAACTTTATTCTCTGGGGCTGCAGTACTCTCTTTGAGATGAAGGCCGCTTCAGTAGCGAAGGCCGGGTAACACGAAGACCGTGTTTTCGTGGCAGAAATCATATATGAAGGTGATAAAGGTGAAGAACATTAAGTGTTTCGGGCTTCGATCTCGCCTCGTTTTACAAAGGCGCGAGTTTGATCCCCTGAGGCGACAGGTGATTGCCCTTGCCCTGGCTAGTCTAACTCAAAGAACAAAGGCGCATCCCAACGGAAGCTTCTCACTTCTTTTTGAGATCAAAGAAGATAAAGACGAGGAACTCTACTATAATGGATCAGATCTCGGAAGAGGAAGAAGAACACAGCGGAGGCGAGATCGATGGTCAACAAGACAGGAGGTGGTGAGATTAAGGAATAATATGCGAATGGCAATGATTAAAACATTGAGGTCAGGGACGCGGGAATTGTTGAAACGAGCAAAAAAGAAAAACGGAAATTATTTCTCGAAACGAAGAATAGGAAAAGGGAAAGAACACAGGAGGCGAGGGACTTTGAGGAACATAGGTCACTAAAGGGGGATACAGAAAAGATAGGGAATACAGTTCCTAAAGATTTAATCACCATAGGTCACTGGACGCCTTCCAGGGCTTATTATTATTCACTTGGGTTCAAGAGGAAACAAAGATTTTTCCGTCTTTACAATCCCCCAAAACTGGTGATGATACCTGTAAAATGGGTGATTGCTGTTCCTTCATATGAGCTCGAGAATATACATTATTTAAGTTTATGACAGAGAATGACGTTATTAAATTTGCTCAAAGGCAAAGAAACACGTTATATGTAGCAAGCACCACATGTCGAAATCCTGTCGCTTCTTTCGGTGAGGGAAATGGAAGAAAGCTAATAACTTCAGAAAAATAGAGTGATACCAGATATAACAAACATCACCCGGCAGTAATATATAAGCGTAATTCTGAATTGTTCCAAACTTTAAGTCGAATGAATTCGAACAAAATTAAAACTTTATCCCAGGACCACGAAATAAAGAGGTGCAAATCTATCATACATTCTGGGTGCAAATATTTTAATGCAGCTTAATACTGAAATACTCTACCAAATTCAAGGTTATTTGGTATAACATACATCCTAAATGCTGTTAATACTAAGTTTCTTTATTTACTACCGCTTTTGATTTAAGATCCTCTAAAAATCTGTGAACTTGAGTTTGACCTTTCAAACTTACTCAAGGTGGGACTATTTTTTTCATTATTGCATTGCGCAACATTTGTCTGCGAAATAGAATAAAGTTAATTTTGCTCTTATTTTGAAGGAAGCAGAATAATTGCTTAAGAAGTTATTGCCATAACACGATTTTTATTCACTGATCTCGAAATTGGCCTTGACTCGTGACATACATACATACATACACATACATACCAATATATATATATATATATATATATATATATATATATATATGTATATATATATATATATATATATGAAGCAATTGGTCTAAGTCACTACAGTATTGTTCATGTGCTGGCCACAGGTTCGAGTCCTCGGTCGTACCACGTTTCAATTTCTGCATGTTGCCTCCACAGAGCTTCCGATTTTGATGGCTTAGAATTAAAGTGCATTGTAGTTGATAAAAATGTATCGCTATTCACTGGGACCTATTCAGTGTTGCACACACACACACACACACACAC
>NC_134777.1:48451092-48468592 GCF_046742065.1 Oratosquilla oratoria | reverse complement strand
TACACATACATGACTCTGCAGAAACATATATAGGAATACACTAGGAAGATACGAGTACATCTAATGTAGAAAACATGCTAAAGGGAGGAGGGTGTTATTGGTGTGATCATGTCCTAATGTGTTCGACGGTTCTATGGTGGCGATTGCCATGTGGTTGTAGTCTTCGCTGACACCAGACAAAATTTCGATGAAATTATTTGTGTTTCTGGAAATAGTCTTCGAGAACGGGTGGACGCTTGTCTTTCCTTATTTATTGGACAAAGTGTCGGGAAGATGTGAACGGGTGAACTGAATCGCTATCATATAATTTCAATAAACTTCTTGTACACGGGGAGAACCCTGCACCTAAATAAAAACACCTGGTCTTGATCTAACAGTCTTTAAGAAATACCGTTCCTTATTTCCCATATTCACTCTCCTTCTTTTCTAAAAAAAAAAAAAAAAAAAAATCTTCCCTTGATAATGATAATCGTACACAAATTCTCTTTCATACACCTAACCTGACGACTCAGGAAACTGCATATATGAAAACCAGAATGATAGCTTTCTCAGCTTACTTGAGACTAGTTTTGACTTCAGACTTCTTGAGGTGTTGTCATAGAGGAAGAAGTGGCAGATGTAAACAAGTTACATTCGGTCTACAACGTCCGCTATATAGAATCAAACCTACATTCATCAGACCCACAGGTGAGATCCTTGAAAAAAAAACTCTCCTCACATCGTGCTATGATTACATTTTTTTTTGCCACGTTACTAATCCATTACCAATGAGGCTTCATCCTTTGTGCAAGTCCTACCTGCTTTGGTAAGAATGATCTCTCCCCTGATAGTTGAAGAGAAGCACGGGAAAGGACTCTGGAGAAGATGCAAGAGAGAACAAATTTCTTGCAGAAATGGTAATGTCCGAGGGGGGATTGAACCGGAGACCTTACGATCCCATCCCATCTGTTACATCACCACAACCGACTCCTCCACCTTCCAGGCGCTTCCAGAACCTTCCTCAAGAGCCATTCTTCTTCTCGAAATTTTGATTTTCTTTTATTATCCTTAGCCCGTCTTCTCTTTTCCATAAACCGTCTTTCTCTTATCTCAGGCTCTTCAGCTGCTTCCTCAGTACATTTTTCCTTCTCTCTCTATACTAGCAGGTGTCGTATTTATGCATTCTTATTTCACTGCTAATGAACGATTTTATTCAGTTATGAAGAGCCATTCTAAGTGGAAGGATACGAAAAACTCTCTAGATTAGCACATTCCATCGGAGGACACTCTTCAAACATCTTGTTTTGGCTGCCACCTTGTAATTCTATTCAGGTGAAGGGAACTCTGGACGTCTGAGGCTCAAAAGCATAATCACAGTACCTCAATTCTCCCTCCCTTTACCTCCTCGTTCTGAGGACCATCTTTGTGCCGTGTGAAATCGTCTGTTAAAATGTAGAAAATATGATTATGACACCGTCTTCTTGGGTTCAACTTCCAGTCCACGGGTCGTTTCTCGTTTGGATAAAGTTGCTCACCGTTTGGCATAATTAAATCATTAGATATGATTCATTGCTCAAGATGTTATTTGCTACATTCTTTGTATCAACACAAACCTCCTCCTCTTACTCTTATCGAAATTTCTTCTCTGTTTGTCATCACCAAACTTATTCTCCATCAACACAAACACTAACACCACCATCTCCGTCAGTACTACAACAAAAACGAAGACTCCATAATACACCATCCCTGCTACAACAATATCTACAACCATAACTATTATCATCTAAAAGTCAACACCATTGGCACATTTTCTTTCAACTCCTCCCCAATCATCGCCACTAGTAACATGAAACTTATCACCACTAAAAAGCCAGGACAATACTAAATTCAACATAACCCCCAAAAGCAGTTATCACAATAACTACCCCTTCACCACCACAACTACCTCTCCACCATCACAACTACCTCTTCACCACCACAACTACCATTCTATCGCCAGAACTACCTCTCCACCACCAGAACTACCTCTCCACCACCACAGCTACCTCTCCACCACCACTACAGCTGCCTCAACACCACCAACACTCGGCGGCCATGTCCAGGAGGCGACTGCTCGCCAATCACGGGCCGCGTGCATCCATCACTGTAATGGCTTCAAATTGGAGTCGAAATTGGCGTCCGCAGTGTTTTCACGTGCCGGCTCGAGGTGGCTGGTGGCTGTGTTGGCTGGCTGGCGATGGTGTTAACGGCGACTCAGGAGATGGTGATGGTGTTAAGCGAAGGGTCTTGGGAACTAACGGAGTGGATGATCGGGACTTTGAAGATGGTGATGGTGTTCACTAAGACCACGGAGTTAGTGATAGTGTCACGGTTTTTGGGTAGCAAAGAGATCGGAGATGCAGTTAAATCTCAGAGAATTTAGAGACGGTGTTAGTTCCCTGAGACTTTAGATATGGTGATAATATTAAGCACCGGTTCCTGAGACATGGAGGTGGGGGTGTTAACACCTTGAGTGCCACCAGGCAATTTTTTTCTTCAATCGCAGGTGAATCTTTAGTTAGCAAAGTAAGCGACCCTTTCCTTACGGTGCCACACTTTACATGTTTTATTCTGGTTACGCCAGGCGTTTTTGTTCAGGTTAAACGACCCCCTGGGTCTTAGTGGGTAAGACTATTTCAGTTAACGCCTTCCATTCCACAACATACGTTATACATTTTGTTTTGTTTAATACCAGACGAATTCATTCGGCTTGGAGAACCACCGGGTCTGAATAGGTTAGAGAGAACTTCAGTAGCGATGATGGCAATCTCTAGAGACTTTATTCTGGCTGATGTTAGATAATTCTATTGACTCATTGGGACTGGGAACTACGAGTACCTCGCCGAACTTTTTCGTTACAGTTACGTACTCCACAGACTTGATTTAGGCTAACGCCAAGATATTTCAGTCACTTCAAGGGTTGTTACGGTATTCAAGAAGTCAAGGAGGGAGTCTTACGCGATGTTCACTGTTTTCTCCTTCAACGGGGCGACATGCTTTAAAACTTATTTTCACATCAACAGCTGTTAATATTACATTAACTTATACATAAATGCCGATAGGAAATCTTTTGGTTCATAACAAAGTCGAATGAAAAAAAAAATCAAAACACAAGCAGATAGGTACCTATGGAAATAAACTAACTAGCAGTTATTACGGTATATTGTTTAGGTGTTTGGCCAACGAAATCTTGTATTTTCGGATTTTCCCGCACGGCACACCATCGCCACTGTTTCAAATTTATCGCCATTCGTTGAGTTCCAAGTAATCCGCCTCTTTATCAATGTAACCGTAAAACTAATTGACACGCCTTACGAGAAGCCCTGAAACGCAAATAAAAGGAATGTTGATATCCAGAGTAATCTTACCGATTGGGTATCTAGTACAGAAGTTCCACTGCAGGACTATCGGGCTATCCTCTGGAGTAAGATACTGCCTTTGTCCCTCACTATGTCTACGAATATTTTTTGCTCTTGAGACATTTGAATTGAAGGATTCAACGGAAACTTCGGAGACAGTAGTACAGGCAACGACATCGGAAATAATGACTGATAGCACAACTGCACAGACAATGAAGATTGAATAGCATTGGCGGACACCCGATTTCCTGAGCTTGGTAGCAACTACATCTTTACGATTCAATTAAAATGAAAGTCTTACACTAGCCTTATAAGGGTCTCGATAAGCTGAGGTCCACCGGTCACGTGGTTCTAGTCGAGTCTAAGTCCTTCTATACTCCTTAGTCCAGCTGCCGCCAGGATATCTTATTCATCTCTATGGCGTCTATCCTAAATCACGCTTCCATATTGAGTGGCACTTTTCCCTTGATTCTGCCCTTCGCCAGCCTATTTCATTCATCTCCGTGGTCACCCCTTCGGTAACAAAGGGGTTGACACGGACTTTAGGGAAGATGAAATTATTTTCATTTGTTTATATCTTCCAAAAAAATGAAATATGGCATAGAATTGGCTGTTCTTAGAACAAAATTCGTAAGGTAATTCACTGTGTTGAGACAGCTGTATATTTTCATGAAAGTAGCAGTTGCCGACAAGACTGACGAGTTAAACACCATATGAGGACGGAGCCTTACGACGTTTTGCTTATTACAGCTTTTTCAAGTGCAAGTTGAGATACATATGCTTGAGATTAAATAAGGGGAAAGGAGAGAACGGGGAGAGAAAAGAAGAAGGGGGGAAGGAAGAAGAGGAGGAGGAGGAGGAGGAGGAAAAGGGGGATTGAACACTGGGAAAGGATGAGAATGCTGGCCCAAACGTCCGCATGCAAAATGTTCACAAAGGGTGGATTAGATTTTTTAAAATGTTGCTGGCCATGGGTATTAGGGGAATTATGTGGGGTGAGATGTTGAACATGCCCCTATTTTGTTCAATAGTGTTCGTTCCTTGAATGATCGCTGCTTCTAAACACTTCCTGCGGATCTTGTCTGGTTCTCGTATCAGCAGCTCTGCATTCTTCCAGTCCAGAAGATGGTTTTCCTTGTTTCTATGTGTCACACATGCATTGATGGTGACATCATGCCTGACGTCGTAACGGTGTTCACGTATTCGTGTATTCAGGTCGCGTGACGTTTCTCCGATATAAACTTTATCACATCCTGAGCATGGCATGCGATAAACACCGGCTTTGGTGCCCGGTGTTTGGTTGTTGTGCATTTTCGTCTTGGTGACGACGCTGTAATAAGCGAAACGTCGTAAAATAAAGGCTCCGTCCTCATATGTTGTTTAACTCGTCACAGCTGTATATATATATATATATATGTATACACATATATATAAGTATATATATATCTATATATATATATGTATATATATAAGTACTGTATACATATATATATATATATATATATATATATGCATATATATATACATATATATATAAGTATATATATATATATATAAGTATATCTATATATATATATATATATATATATATATATATGTATATATATAAATATATATTATATATATATATATATATAATATATATATATGTATAAATGTACACACACACACACACACACACACACACACACACACACACACACACACACACACACACACACACACACACACACACACTATACATACATACACACACACACACACATATATATATATATATATATATATACATATATATACATATATTTACATATATATACATACATGTATATACATATATATATATACATATATATACATATATATGTATATACATACATATATATATACATATATATATATATATGTATATATATCTATACATATATATATGTATATACATATATATATATATATATATATATATATATATATGTATATATATCCGAGTTTATTCCTGACCGGTTTTGCTTGTAGCTTCTTCAGAGGAATGATACTCTGGGAATAAAGCTGGCAGTATACATAGTTGGTTGACTCCGCGTTCCCTCTTTGTGGGGGTCCGTTGGAGTTTACAGTTGAGTGAGGTGTTGTTCTATAATGTACAATTTATAATTTTGTGAGTATGATATGACTTGTGTGAAACCAATAAACCATGGTGTGAAATGTATGTGTAGGAATAGAGTGGCTGAGGTGTCCAAGTACACCACCGCCACTCTATTCCTACACATACAACTGTAATTTATTCCATCCATCTTTTATTCAAATTTATTTTGTATCACTTATTTTGTATCACATGAATGTTTAATATGTTATTCTGTTAATATGTTTTCTCACACACTATTCTCATCATTTAGAAAGTAACCGTTTGATAAATGATAGCCAGCATGGTTTCAGACGGAAACGTTCTTGCGTGACTAACTTACTCGAATTCTACAACACAATTATCTCGAATTATGACAAAAGAAACAATATAGATTTAGTATATCTAGACTTTGCAAAAGCTTTTGATACCGTCCCACACGAAAGACTACTTACTAAATTAGCTTTGCATGGAATAAGTGGTAGCCTATTAGGTTGGACTAGTAATTGGTTGAATGATCGAAAACAGAGAGTTGTTTTAAATGGAAAAACTTCTGGATGGAAAAGTGTTGCAAGTGGAGTTCCTCAGGGTTCCGTTCTTGGGCCACTTCTATTCATAGTATATATAAATGATATAGACCATGGACTAAAATCTACTGTTTCCAAATTTGCTGATGATACAAAACTGTGCGGAGTGGCAAATGATCACTCAAACCAATTAGATATTCAAGAAGATTTAGATCAATTACAGCAATGGTCTGAAAAGTGGCTAATGAAATTTAACACAAGTAAATGCAAGGTAATGCACATAGGTAAAAATAACAGTAAGTACGATTACAAGTTATTTGGAAATTCGTTAACAAAAGTGGATAGTGAAAAAGATCTCGGCGTAATCATCAGTAACGACCTCAAATCATCCAAGCAGTGTATTTCAGCCTCTGAGAAAGCAAATAAGATTCTAGGACTGATTGCGCGATCTTTTGATTTCAAAAGTCCATCACTCATTAACAAGCTATATAAATCGTTAGTTCGTCCACATTTGGAATATGCTGTTTCCGTATGGTCACCGAATCTCATTAAAGACATTGACAGATTGGAAAGAGTACAACGGCGAGCCACAAAACTGATTCCAAATATCAAAAATAAATCATACGAAAATCGACTAAAACATATGAATCTGTTTTCCCTAAAAAAGCGTAGACTCAGAGGTGACTTGATACAGGTCTTTAAAATTCTAAAGGGAATTGACAACATCAAAAGTGACAAAATTTTTACATTGAATGAGAATCAGACAAGAAACAATGGTCTTAAACTCTCCGGAAATAGATTCAATTTGGAAGTAGGTAGAAACAACTTTGCCAACCGTGTAGTTAATGAATGGAATAAACTTCCTGCACAGGTAGTGCAATGTAGTTCAGTTCGAAGCTTTAAGAATCATTTAGATAAATACCTAAGTAAGATGCTGTAATGATTATAATTTATCTTATATTATTTGTTTTTGTTTTGTTATCATTTGTCTGTCTGATTTTTATTTATTATTAGTTATATGTCAATTTATTATTATTTACTATTTACCTGTTTGTTTATCATTTAACTATACCTATGCATTTATTTATGTATTTTATTTGTTATTTACATTATCATAGTTTTTATTTATTATTTTATTATTAATATGATTTTTTTTCGCATCCGACCTAGATATGGATCAAAAGGTCTCCTGTCGGCATGCTCCGCCTCTGTAATCCTTTTTTAATATCATCAATAAATGTGACATCTCACATCATCATAAAATGTGACATCTAGCGAAACCGGTCAGGACACCTCAGCCACTCTATTCCCACAAATGTTCGATTTCTGATTTTTAGTTTAAGGTACATTTCACACCATGGTTTATTGGTTTCACACAAGTCATATCATACTCACAAAATTATAAATTGTACATTATAGAACAACACCTCACTCAATTGTAAACTCCAACGGACCCCCACAAAGAGGGAACGCGGAGTCAACCAACTATGTATACTGCCAGCTTTATTCCCAGAGTATCATTCCTCTGAAGAAGCTACAAGCGAAACCGGTCAGGAATAAACTCGGAACGAGACCTGTGACTCTCCTTTTCCACCTTTTTCAACTTATCACAATGTCTCAATATATATATATATATATATATATATATATATATATATATATACACATATATATATATATTTATATATATATGTATATATATATGTATATGAATTTTTTTGAAATATATGTATATATATGTGTGTATATGTATGTATATATATATGTATATATATGTATACATATGTGTGTATATATATATGTGTATATGTATATACATGTATATATATGTATATATATATGTATATATATGTATATATATATTTATATATATATATATATGTACTGATATATATGTATATATACAGTATTTATATATATATATATATGTATATATATATGTATATATATAGTATTTATATATATATATATATATATATATATATATATATAATATATATGTGGAAAAACAAAAACCACCACGCAAAAAGAAAAACTGATGACCAAGCGCTTTCGTCTATTAAGACATCCTCAGGGTACATGTACCCTGAGGATGTCTGAATAGACGAAAGCGCTTGGTCATTAGTTTTTCTTTTTCCTTGGTGTTTTTTTTTCCGCATATTTAGAATCACGAGTTTATGTGATTTCTCATGCATATATATATATATATATATATATATATATATATATATATATATATATTAATATATATATATATACATATATGAATATATATATATATAAAATGCGTGTGTGTGTATGTATATACATATATACATACATACTTTATGTATATATATAATATATATATATAAAGAGAGAGAGAGAGAGAGAGAGAGAGAGAGAGAGAGAGAGAGAGAGAGAGAGAGAGAGAGAGAGAGAGAGAGAGAAAGAAAGAGAGAGAAAGAGAGAGTAGAGAAAGAGAGAGAAAAGGGAGTGAGAGATAGAGATAGATAGATAGATAGAGAGAGAGATTCCTTTTCCATTTAAACACAGCACACATGGAGACTATCCATATCCATTTAAGGCTGTCAATTTTCACAGGTGACTGGAATGAAAAAGGTCCTCCTCTATAGCGTAAGTGAAATCAGAACAAGTGTTCCGAACTGTCAGGGCTCCTTCTGATGTCCCTGACCAGTCATTCAGCTCTCCCCCTGTTTGCCATACTAATGATCTGATTAATGGTGGCTGAGATTTTAACCATTTAAATGATTGTACACATGGGAGTAATGTAATAAGCGAGGTCCCTCGTAATAATACAAGAAGGCAAAAATCTTGACACACTTATAGTCTTTTAATCTGCCCTACGATTTTATTCAGTAGAAGTGAAATCTCAACGCAGTGAATAGAGGAATAAACCTGTCACGATTAACCCTTTCGTGTCTTATATATTTGTGCTAATTGCTGTCAGTCGATTTTATTCAACAGGAAATTTCCGAGGTTCACACATGCTAATGTAGCGTGTTATCGATTCGGTCTAAATGGTATAATCTTATCGATGCTTTTACAGTCGTGGCAAAGGTCATAATCGGTACTGAAGAAACGAGAAGTTAGAGGATTTAAATATTTTGATCTGGTGAGAACATGATGATTACATTTAGGTAATTAGGCGCTTTTTAGACAGAAGAGATCCATCTGTTAGGGCAATGTCGGCCCTAAGACATTATGTCCTGGATGACGGTAGACTATAGCTATCTTATTCACGGGTCAAGATTGTCTCACCCTTCTACACACAAACATACTTCCCTGATTTTATACTAACTAACGTCTAACTATTGTCTTAGGATAAGGGATCATATTATGGGCAATTTTGTTTAGTTTAATGAAATCACCTGACGATAGCCAAAAACTTTATAATTTCGTATTTCGACAACCACCATCTCCCCTCCCCTGGAGGCAGCCTCATAGCCTTTCGAGCCTAATGACTCTTATAGGAGACATTGCTAAAGTCTACAACAAGCCACAACGGCTGTGCCGCACAATGTGACACCGGGCTTAAAATAAGCGGCTGAATAGGGTCACCATCTATCGAGGTCCAGTTCATGCCGGGGCCCCCTTCACTCAACAGCAGACTGAAGTCGTTTGACATTGGCAGCATTTAACTCTGTGGTACTGAAGCTGAGGCAAGCGAACTCAGTGGTCAAACCTAGGTCAGTAACCCCTAAATATTCTCTCAGAAGTATCCCTCTGAGGGTTTATCAACTCACTCCTTCCTCTCCTCCTCCTCCTCCTCTTCCTCCTATTCCCCTCTCTCCTCTTCCTCTACGCCTTCCCCTCTCCCTCTCCCTCATCCTTTCCTTTCACCCTCCTCCTGCCCCTGCCCCCATCTCAACAGAAAAAAAATAAAAATAAAAGCGTTTGGCGAAAACAAAACCTACAAAACATTTCAGTGTACTGAAAAGGCATAGTAAAGGGTATAGTACCGAGATAGGAGCGAATGGGGCAATGAGGTGGACCCTATGGGCGATGTAAATCAAGTGGAAGACGAGCCTCAAGCGCATGAAACGGTGGTTGTCGATGGACGAGGCCAATTCAGTGGAAGATGTGGACGAGGAGAAAAATATAGAAAGGGTAAATGAAGGAGGAAGAATAGTGAAATAAGGAGGATAGGAGGAGAAGGAGGAGGAGGAGGAGGAGGGGAGTTAGAAAGTAGGGGGTAAGGAAGGAGGGAGTTTAAGGAAGAGATGGAGGAGGAAGAGGAGGAGGTGCGGAGAGAAAGAAGAGGAGAGGAAATAATGGAAGTAATGGGAAGAAAAGGATGAAAAGAAAAAGAAGGAAGAGGAGGGGAGGGGAAGGGAAGGGAACGTAGTGGGGAGGAGAAGAAAGAAATGAGGATGAGAGGGGGGAAGGAAAGGAGGAAGGTGCGAAGAAGGAAGAAGAGGAGGGGTAAAGGAAGACGAAAGAGAAGAGGAGAGGAGTAAGGGCGGGGGAAGTAGGAGGAGGAGGAGGGGAGGAAGGGGGAAGGGAAGGAGAGAACGGTAGAGGGTAGGGAAAGGAGAAGAGTGGAAGGAGGAGGAAAACTGGGCGGGGGGGAGGGGAGGAGGAAGAGAAGGAGAAGAATGGGGTGAGATGAGGGGAGGAAGGGAGAAGGAGGAGGTGAGGGAGGAGGAAAATACGAGCGGGGGAGGAGGAGGAGGGAGAGAAGGGGAAGAATGGGGTGAGATGAGGGGAGGAAGGGAGGAGGAGGAGGAGATGAGGGAGGAGAAAAAAAAAACGAGCGGGGTAGGGGGAGGAGGGAGAGAAGGGGGAAGAATGGGGTGAGATGAGGGGAGGAAGGAGGGAGGATGAGGTGAGGGAGGAGATGAGGAAGGAAAGGAAAGAGAAGAAGAAAATGGGCAAGAGGAGGGGAGTAGGAAAAGAAGGCAGAGTTGGTGGGTAGGATGAGGATTAGGATAAGAAGGGCAGGAGAAGGAAGAGGAGGATGAGGATGAGAATAAGGAGGTGGTGGAGAAGGAGGTGGTGGAGAAGGAGGTGGTGGAGAAGGAGGTGAAGATGGAAGTAGAGGAAAAGGGGGGAAATGTGAGTGGGAGAAGAAGGAAGAAGAGGTGAAGAGGAGGAGGAGGAGGACGAGGAGGAGAAGGAGGAGGAGGAGGAGGAGGAGGAAAATGAGGAGGAAAATGAGGAGGAAATAATTAGGAAGAGGAGGGAGAGGAAAAGGAAGAGGAGGGAGATGAGGAGGAAAAGGAAGAGAAAGGAGAAGAGGAGAAATTCTCGTAAGAGCAGGAGAAGGCGAGAAGGGGAGGGAGGGACACAAAACGGAGGATGAGGATAAGGCTAAGGCTAAGGGTAAAATAAGGATATGGGCAAATAGAAGGATAAGGATAAGAAGTTATAAGGAGAAGGAGAAGGAGGAAGAAAAAAAGAAGGTGATACAGAGGAGGAAGGGAGGAGGAGAAAGAGGAGGAGGAGGAGGAGGAGGAGGAGGAGGAGGAGGAAGAGGAGTAGGATGAAAAAGAAGAGAAAGAGGAGGAGAAGCAAGAAGAGGAGAAGGAAGAGGAGAAGGAAGAGAAATAGTTGGAAGAGGAGGAGGAGAGGAAGAGGAGGAGGAAAGGGAGTATGAGTATGAGTAGGAAGAGGAGGAATCCATCAGTAGGATCATCAATAATCCTTGCCCCGTCATCGTGTGGCTACTATCACACTTGCACACGCCGCCAGGGGCACGCGGGCGGCGGCAGTCAGGGGCAATGGGCAGGTATGAGTAATGGCGGATGGGTCAACACGAGTAGCCGCCACGCCGGGTCACGGGGCAAGGATCCCATCAATCAGTGTTGCCCGTCTCATTCTTGTGTTGGCTTCCTTACTCGCAGCGCATAGAAAACAATGGCTGAGCAAATTATAGGAGGTCTAGCTATCCCATAGCGAGGCCAAACGAAAAGGCTGTTTATTATGAGTTTGCGAATAGTGATCTTCACATTAATGTTTTGAAATTGTTGTTGCGTTGTACAGTATATTCATTCTGGGTACCACCATAAACTGAATCTCTTTCGGTTCCTCAATACATTAGCACTGACCCTCATACGTGTTGCCAAGGGACTCACCCTAGCTTTGGAGGGCTAATGAGGATGCTCTGGTCCTCATCGGACCATTCCATTCAATGCTGAGTTGTCCCCGGATTGAAGGAAAAGGTGAATACTAAGTGGTGGAACAAGGCTGGACTGGTAAACAAGAGTCATGAAATATATCTGCAAATAAAACTAAAAGGAAGATGCAGAGCTTGGATCTGAAAATGGAAAACATGTAAAAAATGAGAAAGAAAATTGTGTGTATGTATGTGTGTGTGTGTGTGTATGTGTGTGTGTGTGTGTGTGTATGTGTGCGTGTGCATGTGTATATGTGCGTGTGCATGTGTGTGTGTGTGTGTGAGACCAATTCAAAATGACGAAAATGTTACGATATCGGAGAAAAAAATGAGTGAAGCGTTTAACAAATATTTTCTCTCGGTGTTTACTATGGAGAGGTTAGATGAGGTACCTGACTGCGATCCGATTTTCAGTGGGGATGAAGAAAGTAGACTATCTAATATCAGCATTAGTAAGGTAGAAGTAGTCAAGCAGATTGAAAGACTTCAAGCTAAAAAATCCCCGGGTCCAGACGAAAATTTTCCGAGAGTGATGAAAGAATGTGAATTTGAAATCTGCGACCAATTAACAGAAATATTTGATAAGTCGGTACTGGTTTTATGACTATTGCTTTGGGGGCAGGCTAACGTTATTTTTGTTTTTAAAAAGGGAGATTTATTGTCTATATGCAACTACAGGCCAATCAATTTGACATCAGTTATAGTAAAACGTTTGAATCAATAATAGTTAATAGAATCAGAGATCACACCGAGAGACATAATTTGATTTGTGACTCACAGCATGGTTTCTCCAAGTGTAAGTCATGTGTGACTAACTTTCTATCCTTTTACACTAATGTATATAAGGCGTCAGATAACAATTATAGTTACGATGTTATTTACCTTTACTTGAGCATAGCGTTCGACAAGGTGCCCCACCAGAGACTACTAAATAAAATCAAAGCCTATGGCATAGGAAGAAAAGTGTTAGAATGGATTAGAGCTTGGATCAGTGACAGAAAATAGCGGGTCACCATAAATGGTATAAAATCCAGGTGGTGGAGTGTTTCTCGTGGGGTTCCCCAGGCTCGGTTTTGGGTTCCTTATTGTTCATTATGTACATAAACGACTTGGACAATGGGATTGATAGTGATGTTAGTAAGTTTGCGGACGACACTAAAATAGGACGCTAAATTTGGTCAGAAGACGACGCTGAGGTTCTGCAGGATGATCTTAACAAATTGTTCACATGGCAAATAAACTTCGGTATCTCAAAGTGCAGCGTGTTACACGTAGGGCTATACTACCCCGAAATTAGATATAGCTTACATAACAAGTTTTTAGAGAAAACTGAGTGCGAGAGAAACTTGGGAGTTCTAGTGAGTCTTGACCTTAAGTCCAGGAAACAGTGCATTAGCGCCAGGAATAAAGGTAACAGAGCATTAATTAGGTTTCATTGCTAGGGCGGTTACGAATAGAAGTGCAGAGAGAACTATCAAACTATATCTAGCGTTAGACTCATCCTTGACTATGGGGTACAGTCTCCGTCTTATAGAATGAACATCAATTCTGCATATATATATATATATAATATATATATATATATATATATATATATATATATATATATATATATATATATATATATATATAGCCAAGACGCTAGCAACCATGCTACATGTGATGATTCAAAAGGACTGAACCAGTCCCTGACCACGCTTCACGTAACATTAGAAGATCTAGTCTCATTTTCATCCAATCCCCGTATTAGGCGAGTCCTTTGAATCATCACATGTAGCAGGGTTGCTAGCGTCTTGGCCTCGTGAATATATATATATATATATATATATATATATATATATATATATATAATATATATATATATATATATATATATATATATATATCTAAGCGAATACCTCCCTCCCCATCCCAAGCTTCACGGAATAGGTTGCTCACTGCAAAAGGGCGCAATGACTGAGTTGTCCTAAACTCCACCTGACCAAGATCGTTTGATGTAAGCCAAAAGAAAATCTATAGAGCTCATCTTTGCAGTGAAGACGTTAAATTAGGAAAGCTGAAGGTCTTCAGTAGGATATTCTTTCCCCCAGGTTAATATACAGGTAGGTATCTGGTAGCAAGGACAAAATCTGTAAAGGGTGTCATAAATCTAAGGTTTTCAGTTAGCGGTCAATACCTCGAACCGTAATTGACCTTGACAAATCTCGTTACCGTACTGAAGACGGTAAAGCGCCCCCGTCCGACGGGTCAAGTGTCTAGAAGGAGCTCGTGCTTAAGCTCCGGAGGTCTTCGCATTTCGGCGAGAGCAAGGTGGAGGAAAGAGGAGGAGGAGGAGGAGGAGGAAGAGGAGGAGGGCGCATACATAATACACATGCAGGTCTTCCTGTTGCCGTAGACCCCGGCGTCGCCGCCGCCGCCACCGCCGTGGCCATGATGGATGTGCCTTCAACGGCGGTAAATTGAAGGGAAATTGAAAGAAAAATTAATGGGGTAGGCTCGCCTATCTCACCCGTACTCCCCCTTAGCTCACGAACAACCCCACTTGCTCCCGCCCTCCCATCCCCATTGGTTGGCTCCCACTTCACCACCCCTCCCTCCTCGTTTGCCTCCCTCTCCCTCCCCCTCTCCATTATCCCTGTCTTTCCTTCTCTTTCTCTTTCCTTGTCTGTCTCTCTCTTCCTCTCTCCTTACCTCTTCCCTTCTCTTTTTTGCTCAGGTTCCAGAACTACTACTATTTACCATTTGCCATTCCCTCGCATTTTCCTCCTTCGAAACCTCCAGGTCTCCTTTTTATCTTGCGTCTTCTCTTCTTAATGATCTTCTCTCTTTTTCTCATGCTCTTCTTCCTCTTATTCCTTGTTTCCTCGTTTAATTTCCTGTCACTGCCGCCATGCTCTTCTTATATGCCCCTCCAGCTCTTTTTCTCAAAACTCCTCTTCCTACCTCGTTTTCTTTCAATCTATCTTCTCTTCTCTTTTCTTTCTTATTTTAGTTTCTCACGCTCCTGTCATTTATGTCTTTCTTCTTCATCACAATTTCATTATTCTTAAAACTTTCTGTCCTGTTCATTTTTCATTCTTGTCATCTCAATCCTTTCCAGTTGCTTTTTTCTTTTTCATCGATTTATTTTTATATTTATACATTCTCCCGTCTTCTCGTTTATCCAGATCTAAATACTTTTTTCCTTGACCATGCCTACTTAATGCATTAGTTTTTGTAAGAATGTCCTAATGCTCTCTTAACAATTCTCGGATCAGGTTTCTCAAGAACCTTTTCTGAGAGTATTTTGAGTTGAGTAATAGATACAAACACTCATATTGATAATTTGATCATATAGCTCTGCATACGGTATTTGAATCTTAGGACGTACCTCACTAGGCCTAATATGTACAGTATAGTACCCCATGGTTTAGGATTCGAATGCCTTGGACGGAGATAACTGAGTGGTGAACTCAAAACACGTGAGAAAGCTTCTAATATGAATCTATTCTAGACAACACACACACACACACTCTCTCTCTCTCTCTCTCTCTCTCTCTCTCTCTCTCTCTCTCTCTCTCTCTCTCTCTCTCTCGGTGGCGCGGTTGGTAGAGTCTCCGAGTGTCACTACGGCGGTCTAGGTTCGAATCCGCCCAAGGCTGAAATAATTTCAGTATTGCTGCGTCTCGAGTCGTTACTCCAAATCTCGTGGGCTGTGAGTTGGGGTGGGTGTGTGCGTGTTAGGTCACAGCATTACCCATAGATCGGTCATACGAGCTTTGAGCTCTCTTCCGGGATGGGAAATAGCTGTTGTTTACAAGTCCAGCGTGTGACCCAAAGACCAATGTGAATACACACACACACACACTCAAACACACACACACACACTCACACACACACACACACACACACACACACACACACACACACACACACACACACACACACACACACACACACACACACACACACACACACACACACACACACGCACATGGGTGTATAAATAAAGAAAAATAAATGGATAAACAACTTACAAAACAAAGAAATGAATGAATGAATAGATAGAAAAATGAATAAATGAATAGATAAACATATAAAGAATCAGATAATTAGACGAACAAGAGATAAATATAAAGTAAACGAATAAATGATTAAATTAGCAAATAAATACATAAATTAATGAATGGATGAAAAAATAATAAATGAATGAATAACTAACTTTAGATAAATTAATAAATAAATAGATAAATAAAAGAATAAATGTATATATATTTAAACAAATATATAAACAAACAAATTGATAGATAATTACATAAGTAAGATATATTAACAAATAAGTAGATATATAAATAGATAGATAAATAGATAAAATGAAATGTTACCTACTGAGGACCTGCATAGTCATGTTCCTCATGTCTTCCTTGTGCGAACGTGGAGTCTGTTGTCCCTGCACAATGCATGCGCACGAGCACCAATTATATCAATTCTCCAACTTAGTGTGACACCTTCAGAAACGCTTTTTTCTTTTCTGTGCTCTTTGTTAGGCCAAGGGTTCCAAAGGAATTATCAAAATCATTTGACAACAGAACGGATATGGTCAAGATATTTACCAGAGCTATTCCAAGACGTTCGACATTTCACATACTCATCGGGCCATCCATACAACTTTACCAAGGCGGGTTAAGCCTGTGGTAATGCAATGAGCATCTTAGGATAAACACACTAATGGTATAAATTGAGGTAATATTTCAGGGTTAGGGATCCTGAATATCTGAATGAAATCAACGGTGGATTTCATTTATCTTTTTATTCATTTATTTTTGTGCAACATAAACCTAACAACTTCCCTCTTCGTTCTTAAGTACCTTTGCATTTTCTGCATCAGATGTAAACTAGAAAACTATATATAAGTAGTTAAGTAGATAAACAAAAATAAAGTAGATAGACAAACAAAAAGATAAATAAACAGAAAAAATATATATTGTACATACATTTATATATGTGAATAAGTAATAAACTAATTAATCAACACATAGATAAACATACAAAGAGTGATTATAAAGATAAAAAATATAAATGAATGGATCAGTAAACCAATATATAAAGAAATATATTAAATGAAAACACACGAGGAATTCAGTGAAGTTACACGAGGAAAATAACAAATAAGGGAAAACAGGTTGGTATATAAAAAGAATAGGTAAGACGAGGAAAGAAACCTCGAGTTCAACTAAACCTTTTCCTTGCATTTGAAATCTTTCTTTTCAGGAACGTCCCTGTACTCCACTTTCCTTTCATTTTTGATGAATTCTGATCCGACGCAAGACTTGTGAGTTAGAGTGAGGTGTGGTGATAAAACCATGCGAAGGACCATTCG
>NC_134777.1:48441092-48446092 GCF_046742065.1 Oratosquilla oratoria | reverse complement strand
AAGAACAAACGGATAAACAAACAAACTGTACGCCTTTAAGCTATACTGGGATGACGTCTACCCTATTGACAGCCCATCTCACATGACATCTGCAATCAATCACAACGAAGACCCGAGATCATATCTGACATGTCAACACCCTAACTAAGAACAAAAAAATCAAAGCCTGAATATAAGAAATTCAAAGTCTTTGAAGATAAAAAAAAAAAAAAATAGAATGTACACGCTATGATAATATTAAGTCGTGGGTTAAATGACAGCTTACACACTGTACTTAACTTATTATAGGTCTTCTAAATAGCACTGGTTTTACTTGCATTGTTTTCATAACCCACCTTGATTGAGCCAGAGTTGAAGACCTAGTCCTATCAGGAATATGCTTTACGGTAATTAATATGAGGCAATATATACACAAACACACAATACAGAACTTTGCTCTTCATACGTCCTACTGTTCTCATTTTGTAATGTGTGGTGTTAAGCAGTCAGTATAGGTGCATAGATGAGAATACGTTTCCGTGTATATTTATATATTCCTAACAATTATTGCGGTATGTGTATAACACGACAGGCGAATTTCGAATACAATGATTTCTATTTTGTTTGTCCATGAATATGTAGTTCCCTAAAAGTTAGTGTCAAGGCAGACAAAACTTTTCCGCTCTGACTAGAGCAGGATGGGCCAGGAATTAAGGTCATACTTTTAAACCTTTTGGCATCCCGGTAATTTTCTTAAGAATAACCAACAAAATATGTAAAATCCTTCTTTCTAGTAGTAGAAAGTGTTCTTCGGGACTAACAAATGGCCCTAGTCTTAAGTAATTTTCTATTTTATTTTCTCGCAATTGGGGCATGGAATTCTTTGATAGCCACCTAGGGCGCAAAAAGAAATATATCAACGATGTTCCGTATGCAATTTACTTCCCATAATGCATTTGTCTTCCGAGGGAACCATTTGTACCAATATAGGAAAAAGGACAATGAAGCTTACCTTACATTCAGCTGAATTTTGTCCTCTCTCACCTGGAAAGAGAATATTCCCATTAGGTAATTAATGGATAGCAGCATTTGTACCTCTCTCTAGCTAGTACGATATCAAGTAAAAATCTGACTCATCTACGCTCTCTTTTACCAAACATAAGAACATAGGAACATAAGAACATAACATAAGAATGAAGGAGACTGAAAGAGACCATAAGGCCTACACTAGACAGTTCCGTATCCATCACCACCTGTCATCCCCATCCATAAAGATGTCTAATCGTTTCTTAAAACAATTGATAGTTTCAGCGCTCACTACATGGTTACTAAGTTTATTCCATTCGCCGACCACCCTATTAGTAAACCAATTCTTGCCTATTTCCTTTTTAAATCTAAATTTGTCCAGTTTTATTACCGCGAGTCCTGCCCTGTTGATTTACCTAACAGATGGATCCCCTCAAACCTTTGATTCATCTCACTTAGGGTCACCGCTCCTCTTTCGCTGTGTGTTGAATGACCCAGGTTTGGCAGCTCTTCTTCTTAGGATAAGCCCCTTCTAATCCTGGCATCCATCGGATGGTGGTTCTATGCTCATTTTTGTAATTTGTCTTTGTTTCCTTCTTTGTCGGGAGTCCATATGATTGCTGTTCAAGGTTTGATTTGAGGTATTTTGGGTCAGTATTTTTATTATGTCTTCTCCCATACAATAAATCACGAAGAAAAAATTCTTTAGCTATGTGGTTGATGTAGTCATCCAGTTTAGGGATTGTTTTATGTTGACCCAAAGATATTTACCTTTATCTGCTTTTCTTAAGGCCTTCTGTTCTGATTTACATGTACTAATTTTCCTCTATTTTTTTTTTTACTGAAATAGTTTGTTATCTATTACTTTAATCGTCTTCTGAAACTACTGTCCCTTATTTTATTTACGAGTTCGGCATTATCTACAAACACATTCTTAGATAACAATTAATTTCTTTCCGTAAGTTATTAAAGTATACAAGGAACATGATTATTGCTAATGCCGAATCCATGTGGTACTTGATTCGTTACTTCTGTCTAATCTGAACATTCACTTTCTGTTATTGTTCTTGTTTGTTTTCCTTGTAAGAATCTTTTTCGTCCTCGCTAAAGGTCATTCCTTTCCGTTCCATATTTTCTCCGGTTGTTATACATTTCTTGTCAAATGCCCTTATGAAATCTAGGTAAACGTGTCTCACTTGTCCATTTCTCTCTTGTGATATATCTGTCAAGTTATAAAATGGAAGAGATTTGGTACACATCATTTCCAAGAACCAAACCCGAAAAATCACTCAAATGTATTTTTTTTTGTATCCAAGTATATCATCCAGGTTCTCTCCTCATTCTCTCTACTGCTTTACTAACTACACAGGTGATTTGTTTTTGTTTTGTTATCATTTGTCTGTCTGATTTTCATTGATTAATTATTAGTTAAATGTCAATTTATTATTATTCACTATTTACCTGTTTGTTTATTATTTAACTATGCCTATTCATTTATTTATGTCTTTTATTTGTTATTTACATTGTTATAGTTTTTATTTATTATTTTATTATTATTATGATTTTTTTTCGCATCCGACCTAGATATGGACCAAGAGGTCTCCTGTCGGCATGCTCCGCCTTTGTAATCCTTTGTAATCCTTTGTGATACCAGCCTATTGTTTGGCACTTTTTATACCTACCTCTTTTTTTTTCTTCTCCTTTCTACCATCTCCCTATCCTTTCACCTCTTTCTTTCTCCATCCACATTTTCATCTACGTACAATCCTATCCCTATTCTCTTTACTCTCAAGATCATCTCCATCCTCGCCCTGAAAATATCTCTCTCCTTCCCCTCCATTCTTTTCTTATACTCCGTCTCTCTATCTCCTTTTCCCTATCCCTACTCCCTTCCTCTTCTTAATCCTTTCATTCACTCTTTTCTTTTCTTTCTCTCTCTTCCTCTCCCACATCCTAACCTTTACTCTCATCCTTTGAATTCCTCATACTCATTCCTTCCTTTTTTTTTTCTTTTCCCCTCAATTTTCCGATCCTTTTCCCCTCCCTTCACCGTACCTCCTCTCCTTCCCCGCTCCCTCCTTTTACCTTCACCCCACCCCCCGACCAGTACAGGTTTGTAATAAAGCCGTACAAAAGATGCCAATCATGGCGAGTACCTGAAGTCGTGTCCTTCTCATTGGCTGCCGCCGTCGCTACCACCGCATCCGCTGCCGCCGAGATGGGTCATGCCTCTTACCTCATCCCCGGAAACCCCGATAGCAACAACGCACGGGATCCACTACGCCCAAGTAACCAACCCTTCCTCTTCAGGCCGGCCGACTCTTTACCCTGGCAGGAGGCGAGTCAGGCTACCATGAGAAAGGAGGAAAGAAGTTCGTAGATGGTAGGGGAAAAAAGGGAAAGAGAGCAAACGAGAGCTGAAGAGATAGAGAAAGAGAGAAAAAGATAGATAAATAGAGAGAGAAAGATAGATAGAGAGAGATAGATAGAGAAAGAGGAAGAGAGAGAGAAAGAGAGAGAGAGAAAGAGAGAGAGAGAGAGAGAGAGAGAGAGAGAGAGAGAGAGAGAGCAGGTGACACAACTTGCAGGTGCCTTCACACGCTAATTGGGCAAATTAACGTTGGCGTTGGGGCCGGCACGTCACTTCCGCCGTAGGGATCCCGTATTCACGTGTATTTCGGAAAAGATGAACTGGTGAAAATGATATCTGTATTGGATTTTGCCACAGGGATTTTTCCCCTCCAAACTTCGGTACTAGGGACTTGTAGGCTAAGGTAAGGCTGAGGGGAACTGGAGTTTCATTATAACGGGGTCTTGGGCGTGTTCCCCCCCCCACCTTCCTCTTTTTTCACTTACCTGCTTTCTTTTTTGATTCAACGCAATGGGGGGGATTTGAATCAGTCTCTGAATTACGTGATAGAGTCCTTGATTGTACTGCCAGGGAGACGACGCTGGATGGGGGAGTGAGAATAGATAGTTGACGTTTTAAATCGAGGAGACCGTTTCGGAATATTGAAAGGCAGATCCAGGAATCAAATATTTTAATTGAAATCTTTGGCTAGTCTCTCTCGAAATGCAAAGTTGTAGTCATTCGGGGAGAGAATAGACTTCATCGGATTGGGGTCTGATAAAAACGAACGAACAAATAAACAGGATATGTAAGGGCGCCATTGGGTACTTCCGTGATAGCCCGTACAATGATTAGCATAGGCTGAATTTTTTTTATTGAATTGCTGATTATTCAAGTCATGTATTGGGATGTTTAGGGGCTCGTCTAGTACCGGTAGATTCCTACCCTAAGGCATACACAGGTTGACCATTTGAAGATTTAAAAAAATGCATTTGATATGGCAGGGAATATGGTAATCACACAAGAAAAAAAATACGAAAATGAAAATAAAGTGGATAAAAATGGAAAGCAAAGCGATGAAAGGCTATGATTCATAACTGCGCCGGCTTTAAAGTAAACAAGCATAAACAATTAATGAATAGATAAATCTATGCAAAAACAAAGATAAAATTAAAGAAAGATATATCAATGAATACATAAATAGTAGTAAGGATGATAATGAAAATAAAGAATACAAAACAGAGTTTGCAAGTCATATTCTTGATACGAAATATAGATATGTTTTGGCAGGTCTATAGTTGAATAAATAGATAATGTAAAACATCTTCTGAGACACCTCTATGGGATTTTGGAGATCGTTGCCAGCTACATCTGGGCGGCCATGGAGTTCAGGTGAAAGGAATTTGAGCGAACAGTTAAACTTAACACATAAACTCAGAAAATGCCATTGTGTCTAGTCAGAGAGAATAGATTCTGAGAATCAAAGTGGAAGAAAGTAGATATTAACCGACATGGAGAGAAGTGCAATATAGTTGATGTACAATCGTCATATCAAGTCGTGCCCCTGATTCCAGAACACTTCCTTTAAATCCTACTGTACAACAGCAACTACCCTTAAACGATTTTTTTAATCAGTGACGTGAAT
>NC_134777.1:48423592-48431092 GCF_046742065.1 Oratosquilla oratoria | reverse complement strand
TTCTCTTTGGTGGTTGTTACTTTATCGGTAATTTTTGTGTCATCAGTAAATTTTGATACTTTGCAGAGGAGGCCGTCGTCTAGATCATTTACATACTGTATATTAAGAACAAAACAGGTCCCAAAACTGATCCTTGCGGTACGCCACTTTTAACGTCGAACCAGCTAGATGAGACCCCGTTAATTAAAACTCTCTGTTTTCACTTAGAGAGCTAATCTTTAATCTAGTTGTAGATACTACTAGAAATACTGTGCGTTTTTAATTTGTCGAGCAATCGTTTATGGGGAACTTTATCGAATGCCTTCTGAAAATCTAGGTAAATTATATCAACAGATCTACATTCCTCGTATTTGTTAAAGACGTCATGAAAGAAGTCGAGGATATTAGTTAAACATGAACGTTTGCTACGGAAGCCATGTTGCGAATCTTTCATAATTTTATTTTCTTCTAAAAATTTCACCACGCTGACGTGAATGATAGTCTTTCGCAATTTACATACAATCGAAGTCAGGCTAATCGGTCTGTAGTTGCCTGGTTTTGATTTGTCCCCTTTCTTGAATATTGGTATTACGTTAGCACATTTCCAATCTGATGGGACTCTACCAAGTGTTAAAGATTTGTTGAAAAGGTTTACTGATTTGACTTTTGACTTATCGCAAAACTCTAGGTGAGATTTTGTCAGGTCCCGGGGCTTTATTTATTTTGAGCTTATCAGTTACTTGTACGACATAATTTTCGGTGATTATGAGTTGATTTAAAACGTTTTGGAACATTCTATGTTCTGATGGCTGATACGATGAGCAATCCTCGTCTGTAAAGACGTATGAAAAAAATTATTAAGGACTGAGGTCATGTGATTTTCATCATCCGTATGTTTACCTTCATCGTCATTTAGTGGTCCAATGCCGTAGGTAAGTTTTTTTTTTTCTTATTTGCCTAACTATAGGATTCTTTAGGGTTTGATTTGCTTGCCTCAGCAATATACTCTTCAAGATTTTTCTTGCTACGCTTTATCAGTGTTTTGGTTTCGCGGCGAATTCTGTCTAGTGTTAGTTTATTGTCTTGGCTTTTGGTTGATAAATACTTTTCATACGCACGAATTTTACGAGAGAGGTTGTTACTAATTTCCCTATTCCACCACTTTGGTAAGAAAAGGAGGAGGAAGAAGGAGAGGAGGAGGAAGAATAGGAGGAGGGAGAGTGAGAGAAAAAGGGTATGGGTGTGAGGAAGAAAAGGAGGAGAAGGAGAATTATAAGGAGAAAGAGGAGTTAATTGGTTAAGGGTCTTGGAAGGAGAGGAGTAAGCAAGTTTCTTCAGAAGTTTCTCAGGTACACTCGTGAACTAAACTTCGTGCAAATTCGGGCGTCACCAAATCTATAACAACAACAAGAGCAACAAGAGCAACAAGAACGACAGTAAGGATCGGCGGCAGCGGCGGCGACGACGACGACGACGACAAACAACAATAATAATAATAATATCAGTAGTAATAGTAATAGCAATAATGATAATAAGAACACTTATTATTATGAATGATAAAAGTAATGATATTGATGATGATAATAATACTAATAGCAATGAGGACAATAATAATGACAATACTTATAAATACTTTTGTGGTGACAATTCAGGGATTCCGTTCTGCCTTTCACTAGATTTCCCTCAGCTGTGAGTGTGTGAATGCGTGAGTGCGTGAGCGCGCGAATGTGTGAATGTGTGTGTGTGTGTGTGTGTGTGTGTGTGTGGTTAATGGGGTGATTCACAAAGTAACAAATAATCGTAAGTGGTATTCATCAACCCAGAATAAACCAGGAAGTATGTTTTGCAAATATAAAATCCTTTGCTCCTTTAACAAGTTGAATTATTCTGTTAACATAGACGTGGAAAACAGGTGTCGACTTCGGGTTTAACAAAGTCGACTTTTGGCGTAGCCGCTTTCCTTGATTTATGTTTTCGATCCACTTTGACATCGGCCTATACTCCACTCCAATAAGAAATTACACTCCATTTTCTGCCTTGCAGCTCGGTACAATTGGTAGTCCTGCAGAATCCTGCTCCACTCAGGTACCAGCAATGCGCAAATTTCTCACCTCCTTCAGAAACTATTATATTTCTCCACTTTGTTCATAAGATAGGAAATTTTATTTTTAATCATTAGAAAGGGTAGTCATTCTACAACTATTTTTTTTTCTTCAAAACTCAATAGGGTAAGAAACCAAGTAATCATGTGGAGTTGAAGTTAAGGAAAAGAAATAATCGGTTTATACGCGTCGTTCCTTATAATCGATGTTTACAGCAGTTATGATAACAAGCATAGAATAAAACATGTATTCTCCAACATAAACAACTCAGATTTTACATAGAAACTCATGAAAATAAATATCAAGGATTTTTATAAATATTTTGCGTCAAGATGCTCGTGGCGCAAGGGAAGGAGGGAGAGAGGGAGAGAGGGATAGTAATGACTGACTCCTTACCTCCTTATCCTCCTCCTCCTCCTCCTCTTCCTCCTCTTCCTCCTTCAAACGTATTCATCATCTAATTTATTATGAGAAAACATTCGTTTTTCATCGATCATACCCGAGGCTATTTTTATGTAATGTGAATTTATCAATAATATAATTTGAGTTTACTTAAAAAGTTAAGAAAAATAAATATAGATAATAAATAAAACTCCCTATAGCTTGTGCCTTTCATTCGAATTTCTTCCATTTTTTTTTGCCTTATATGTCTTTCACACAAGGAAGGTTTACGATGGGAGGGAGTATGGTCTATGGATTTTTAAAACCGTGCTTTCGTGGTGACTCTCAGCCAAGGTAAACTAGTCTTTCCCTGAATGTCAACTTGCTCCTATTTTGTTTGCTGGAAGTATGCCTACGGTCATGTTATCAAAACAAATATTCTGCTCTAATCCCTCTACCTACCGTCCTATATGTTTCATTTACTGCTTATCTATTTTTGTTAGTCTATTCTTAACAGATAGCTCATGAAACACCTCATCGATCACGAACTTCTCTTTGATAGCCAACACGTTTTTCATTATACCGGAGATCTTCTAAAATTTCTGTATGAATCCTGATCACCTTTGAGGGCTTTTAGTGAAACCTATGCTTTTGTGCATCAAATTTTTTGTTACAGAGTGCCTTTGGAGTTTTACGAACTTTGTATCAAACCAACCACTGCTCCGTAAGACTCAATCAAGACCTGATGCCACAGTAATTTGTGAACGTCAGTTTCTATAATAATGTGGCACACTTCCCTGATGTTGATTTTACCCAAAGGGTTATCTCCACAAGAAACGACCTGCGGTGGAGACAATGGAACCCGTGGAACTCATAGCAAGAACAAGTTGACCGATCCTGCCGAAGGAAAATAGACTACATGGAGACTCGCACAGGGATCTCGTTGGGTATATCGTCGGCGTGTGAGTGAAGAGCAAGGGGCCCCGGTCCATATATGCTTCACAATGACTGTTCTCGCCAGCGTCGACATTTCAACCTCCCATCCTCATTGACATGTCTTCAATATACCCAGTCCATATTCCTCTATCAACAGTCTTCCGTTCTTACTATTGATGCTTCTCTTTATCTTCTCCTTTTACTCATTTTATTAATCTGCTTCATAAAAAAGTCTCTTCTTATCAGATACCCTTCTCATCACATCTACTCTTACACTGTATCACCTCCTCTCTCACTTCATTCCATCACCGACCAATTTCATCTCTACTTTCTTTTGTTTTACTCTCTAACCAGTGTTCATGTTTCTTTACATTAACATTTTACACTTGTTCGTGTTCTTCACGCCACCAGTCACTTACTCTCTTTTGCCCATCCAAATCTCATACCGCATGTGTTCTGATCCAACAATTTCACTCACTTTTAATTCCTCCCATTCTCCTTTTGCTTCATTTGTTTTTTGGACTTGTCGACACCGCCTTTTTCTTAAGTCATTTTGAAGAAATGAAATAGAGATGAGATCTGATGAAATGGAAAACTAAAGAAAAATAAACATAAAAAAGATGGAAGGCATAGGAAGGTAGAAAGAATGAACGAAAGGAAGACTACGTGGTGTTGGAGGAACAGTGAAGTAAAAAATAACGATATAAAAAAGGGTTGGGCAAAGTATAAAGAATTGTCCAAATAATAATGAAAAAAAATAAAAATCTAGGACCACAGGGGCACAGACCACAATGCAATGGATGCAAAGAATTCTGATGTACAAAAGCAACAAATATCTGTTTCACTGACTAAAAACCCGCATCCCCACAGTGGTCGCCAACAGTTCTCGGAACAAAGAGTTCAAGGGCAAGAATGGTGGGCAAAGGGGAGGAAAATGATGAAAAAAAAGGCAAACATTGATGTGTAAGGATGCGTCCACACATGCCTTCAACACGTTGTAAACATGTAGAATTCTTGACTACCTGTGTGTGCACTCTCCCAGTCAGATGAAATCGGAACCTATTATATCATTTCACATGACCGTCACATGTTGACAGCGCATACGGACTCACCCGAAGAACGCGAAAAGATGAGGCGAGAGAACAAAACATGCATCAAAGCCTTCAGTAACAGTCCCACAGATGAATAAATTTGTCTAGCTTTGACCATAACACAATATGTAAATTCATCTTGTGTTCAAAGAGCTAAAGGGTGAACTATTAAAACTAAATGAAGAAAGATATAAAAAGAGGTGAATATATATTAGAAAGCAAAGGTGAAAGACAAGAAAGAGTGGCAGGGAAAAGACGAGGACAACCAAGCGAGGAAAAGGAATTCAAGAGAAAATATAAGAAAGATCAGAGGAAATGTAAAAGAGTCAGGGACAAAGAAAGGGATCAGTGTTTAGGTGATAAGGAAGGCCAGGAGGAGAGCAAGGAAAGTATAGAGAAGGAAAAATGAAATCAGTAAATGTAGTGTGCAAAAAAAAAAAAAAGAAAGTGAAAAAAGGATGCAAAAGGAAGGAAAGAATCAATGTAGAGGGGATCTTTGGAAAGGAAAGTGAAGGGCAAGGAAGGCCAAGGAAATCCAAGGAAGGGGAAGTAAAGAGCGAAAGGCCAAGGTAAGAGGGAGTAGGAAGGCCGAGGGAAGCTCCGTCGATATAATGTAGGCAAGAAGACCTCTTCGCTCAGGTTCTTATCCCCGTCTGTCAAAACAAGAAAGGTGGGGGGGAAAGCCTCGACCTTTTCATTTTTCTTCGTACGGGTCTCATCACCTCAAAGGCAGCTGAACGATACCTTGAAATCTATACGAAGCATTGTGACATTCCCTGACTGCACACCTTTATCCCAGTAATTATCAACCGTCCCTCTAATGAATTACTCACTTTACCTTTGCGTCCAATGAATAGTGTCTTTATTTACTGAGCGGATTAAAGTAATGAAATAATGTGCAAAAATAGAATGTGTCGCGGAAAAAGTAAAAAAAAAGGGTCATTATAAATTCGGTCGTTCTATGTGTATCATTCACATCGTAAAGTAATTAATATGATTTATAAAATCTAATTTCTGATTATTGCATTCATGGGGGCCTCGATTTTTTCAAGTATTTCGGCAATGTATACAAAAGAATAAGGACCTACCGAGAAAGATACAAGCACAAAGGCACACCCGAAGAAATAATTATCTTCATACACATTAATAAAGTAATACACAGAGATAAACACGTGTAACATTCACAATCACAAATACGCAACTACACTCAAACGTATGACCTGCACATGCACACATCCATATAAATCCACACCCATACACCCACACCCATACTCAAACCCACACCTAAATCCACAACCACCAACATCCACACCCACATTCACATCCATACCCACACTCACACCTACACCCACATCCACCCACATCCACACCTAGACCCACATCCACCCACACCTACACCCACATCCACCCACACCTACACCCACACGAAAAATCATTGAATTATAGACTGATATCATTGACTAGCACAAAAATGAAATTATGTGAATGGATTGTGAAAGAAATGTGGATCAAATAATATACTTTGAAGAGAACGTTTTAACAGATAGCACGTTTGGCTTTTGATTCAAAAGGTCATGAGTGTTTAATCCATTGCATTGGGACTCTAGAGCAGTTGTTCTCAAACTTTTCCATCTCAAACGGAACCCTTTCACAGTTTCTGGTACTCGGTGGAACCCCCAACGAATAAAGATTTTGACAGACAAAAAGATCTACGACAAACTGTCACCAACACACAGAGTATATAGTCGTACACTCGTACATTCTCTCTCCCTCTCTCTCCTCAAATGCAAAAAAGAATTGGTCACTTTCATATATAATTTTATTTATTCTTGTTCAAATAAATAAATAGATATGATTTTTTGCCACGGAACCCTTGAAAGGTTTTCACAGAACCCTGGGGTTCCGCAGAACAGTTTGGGAACCACTGCTAACTGATGTGATGCAAAAGAGGGAAGGTTAGGTGAGCTGTGTGTATCTCGATATATAGAAGGCGTTTGATAAAGTACCTTACAGTCAACTCCTGTGGAAGTTGAAGCATATTGGAAGACTAAGAGGTAGATTATTCGAATGATTGAAATCTTTTCTGTAAGGCAGGCACAAGATAGAGAGCAGTGACCAGCGAAATTCCATAAAGGTTTGGTGCCAGCATCTATAATGTTTTTTTATGTTAATGATGAAAAGAAAAGTACAACAAGCTACGGTAATATATTTCCAGATGATGCAAAGATCATGGGATGAGTGAAAAGTGATTATTACTACCTCTTACCAAAATCATTTAGCCAATCCATTGCGCTTCTTAATCTTTTCACATTTCCTATATCAACTTTTTGTTTGGTATTTTGTCGAAAGTCTTTCCCAGATTTGTGTATGTGTGTGTGTGTGTGTGTGCGCGTTTGTATGTATGTGGTTTCACCTTGATCTTTGGATCACGTGCTGGACTCGTGATCGACAGCCATTTCCCTCTCGGAAGAGAGTTCAGACCTCGTATGACCGATCTATGGGTAATGCTGTGACCTTACACGCACACACACACACACAACTCCCCGCCCACGAGAGTTGGAGTAACGACTCGAAGCGCAGCGATACTGGAATTATTTTGGCTCTGGGCAGGATTCGAACCCGGACCGCCGTAGTGACAGTCAGGGACTCTACCAACCGCGCCACCGAGTCGTAAGTACGTGAGTACGTGTGTTAAAACGAGTTTGTTTCACTTTTGGCAGTTTTCTATCCAAATGGGAGCTACCAACTTCAAAAACTATAAAGCCACTTTCCTCCTCGCTCCAAACAACACACAAAAATTAAAATTCGTAAGATTGAAATATCTATAACAGTTTCCATAAACAACTAAGCACCCTCAGACATCGACATTATGAACTATTTTTTTGTGCAACCCTTAACTTGTTTTTAAAGCCCCCATGCATGTCCTCCCACGTGTGTACCCATGTTCACACACACACACACACACACACACACACACACACACACACACACACACACACACACACACACAC
>NC_134777.1:48416092-48418592 GCF_046742065.1 Oratosquilla oratoria | reverse complement strand
AAGGAAAGAAGGAAAGAAAGAAGGAAAGAAAGAAGGAAAGAAAGAAGGAAAGAAAGAAGGAAAGAAAGAAATGAAGGAAGAAAGAAAAAAGAAAGAAAAAAGAAAGAAAGAGAGAAAGAAAGAAGGAAAGAAAGAAAGAAAGAAAGAAAGAAAAAACTAAGCCCTAGAGGGACACTTGATCACAAGGAACACCTTTTCTTTTAGTGACTATGAATATATATTACATATAACCTCCATTCTGTCTCATCAGTCCAGTTGACAATAAAAAATCATACGGTATTCTTCTTGTAGAGTTCAAAAAGGCCCAATTGAAGTTTGATATATCTAAAATGCCTTAATCTAAATTTTGGACTGGACTTTTATTAGCCACTGTACTTTCTGATGATTTACTTTAAACGACTGATGAGTAAATGGACAAAGTAAGGTGGAAATGCGTACGGATCAGAACGAAGTGAAAGTGAACGTGAAAGTGGAAGAGTCGGAAAGGAGAGGAGGAGAGAAACGGGAAAGAGAAGAGAGAAAAGGAGGCGAGGAGGAGAGAGAAGGAGGAAAGGGAAGTAGAGGAAAGGAGGAGAGAAGAGGATGGAATGAGGGAAGTGGACAGAGAGAGGAGGAGGACGAAGAGTAGCAAAAGTAGGAGGAGGGCGAACCTACAGGAGTCCGTCACCAGCAGCTGGACACGACTTTGGTCTTTCATTGTATAAATCGTGTTTCCTCCATCAGGTGGGTGAGTGAGGGAACGTGTGAACGTGAGCAGGCCAGATGGTGAACGAGAGTAAGAGGAAAGGGAGGAACGTGCGAGCGTTGATCACTGGCAGCTGGACAAGTCAGGTGATCGCAGGGTCAATTAATCGTGAGTAATTAATCGGCGAGGTTAATTAGTGAGATGCACTGTTGAAGCCCCACGGCGCCCCAACTTGAGCGATTACCTTGGGCGAGAACGACGAAGGGCGACGACGACGCCCAAGAGGAAGAGAACTGGATGGAGGGAAGGGGAAAGAAGAAACTCGAAAAAGAACGATAGGGGAATTTGTCTTGAAGGAAAAACAACATGAGAGATAGAGCAAAATATCCCTACACCTTAAAAAAAGAGAGAAAGAAAGAGAAAAAGAGTAAGAGTGTGATGAGAAGTTAAGAATAATAAGAAGGGAAAAGGAAATGCAAGAAAATTAAAACAATTTGTGAAAAGTGTAACGTAAGGATTTCAGAAAGAAAAGTGGACAACGCCCAACAAGAGTAATACAGGTACAGGGGAAGGGAGGTTTTGAAGGAAAGAATATCAAAAGGACGGAAGAAAGAAGGGAGGAAGGAAAAGGAGAGGAAGGACAATGGGAAGGGATAACGGTATAGAATAATTATAAGGAAGAAAAATAAATGTTAAGGTTATACCATAAAAGTGTATCTATAGTATACATCAGTGACATAGACTGTGGACATACATCTAATATATCCAAACTTGATGATGATACTAAACTGTGCGGAATAGTGAATGATCACTGGAATCAACTGTATATTCAAGAAAACTTAGACAAACTAAAGCAATGGTCTCAGATGCACATAGGCAAAATCTGACACTAAATACAGCTACAAATATTTGGGAGAACACCAAAGTGAAAAGGGTCATGGCATATCATCAGTAAAAAACAAATAAAGCATCTGAGTATTATGATTCTGTATAAGAGAAAGAAAAAATATAGGATTTGCAGCACAATCTTTTGACTTCAAAAACTCAACTCTAATCAGCCAATTATATATATCATTAATCTTCCGCATTTGCAAAATGCTGTTTTTATATGATCCCCAAATCTCATTAAAGACCCTGACATTGGAAAGGGTGTAGCGGTGGTCCACAAAGACTAATATAAAATATTAGAAACAAGTAATACAAAAACGATCTAAAACATCTGAACCTACTTCTCTTAAAAGAAGAAGAAAAAAGGAAACTTCAAGTTTGGGAACATGAGAGAGAACAAGTGGTTGTGCAGATATGGGCAACGGAAACCTTTAGATCAGCAATGGAAATAGACAAATTAGGGAAGACAGAAATTGACGCGGCCCAAAGGGTGAAAGGTGAATTTGAAGCATGTAATGAATTGGTGGGGATAAACCAACCTCGGCTTATGGGCCTCCCGTGGAAAGGCTCTCTTTCTGTATTTCCTCTGACCCGATCAGTTGGGAGGGAGAGGGAGGGGTGAATGGTCCTTCATCTTCAAAGGTGCTAAGATGACAGTGACAACAATTTATTTTTTGGGTGCGTGTGGGATGGGCGAAGGGTAGGTATATGATTTAATTCGGCCACTCCACTTATAATGGGAAAATGGCCTTTGGTATATATGTAGGAGGAGAAAAAATACAAAATACTATCTATATGATCAGACAACCTAATTTCATTGAGAAAGAGAAAAAAATAAGCGAAGAAGTAACATTCCATAGAGAGTAATTCGAGTGAAAGGTGTGAATGTTACAGAAATGAATTGAAAGACAGAGGGGGCACCAAGGC
>NC_134777.1:48401092-48408592 GCF_046742065.1 Oratosquilla oratoria | reverse complement strand
ATTTGATATTTATTATTTGTTTGATTTGATAGCCATAGCTACACTCAGAAAATCACATCGAAAATTGATCAAGTCACCAATAGACGTAATGGATAAAAAAGAGAAAGGAGCTGGAAGCAAGCCACAAAAGGTCTGACAAGCTTAGTTGCGTCAGCAGCTGGGATACATTGGCCTCCTTAGCTGGTGGTCCTTAGTCGAGAGAGCTCTCTTTCGACGCCAGAGGCTTTCCTTCAGCTGGACAGAACCGTCTGGTGATATGGAGAATGAAACTTACTTGTCGCTTTCGATAGTGATGAGGCTGAGTAATCCATCAGGGTAAAAGGTCAAACTCTGGTAAGGGGTATGCGTCATGAAGAGATGACGGGGCAGACAGGGATCCCAACAGCTGGGGAAGTTTCAAGACAAGCAAGTGGTGTCTGCCGTTATGTGAAGAATGTTTCGAAGATAGTGCTAAGTTGATACAAACAGGCTGGCAAGAGCTGGGTGATAAGAAGTGGTATGGCAACATGTATCCACGGACGGTAGTTACTGATGTGGTGCATGCAAGTGCCGCATATACCGCAGAGGTGGTTTAAAAGGAAATACAGATACATTTCGTATCTGGTGTATGGAGTCAAATGATTCTAAATAGGTGGTAAAAGCAGGTAGATACAGAAAAAATAGTACAGACTGATGGTACAAGGAGGTGTATGTTTGGTGTAAGTAGGTGATTAGACAATTTGTACAAATATCCCCAAGCGACAGAAATCCTTATAAAAACAAATATACCACCTATGATGATTACATAAGACTTGTAGAGAGGTGCAGGCGTATATGTATGAAGGTATTACAATTCATTGGTGCAAACAAGAATCCGGGTGGTGAAGCAAGGTAGTGGAAAGAAGCGGTGGAGAAGGGTGCTGGAGACAGTTGGTCATGTTGTGGAGCCGGTGAAGGTATTGGAGAGAGGTGGTGATGTTAGATAAAGGTGGTGGAGGTGTTGGAGGTAGGTGGTGGAAGTGTTGGAGACAGGTGGTGGAGATGTTAGATAAAGGTGGTGGAGGTGTTAGAGGCAGGTGGTGGAGCCGTTGGAGACAGGTGGTAGAGGTGCAGGCAGGTAGCGCAAGCGTGTCATGTACAGTGTCGTCCTCCCTCCATCTCTTCATTAGGCTAACGAGGCACAGTGCCTGTCAATAGCAGCAGACAACCCGACTCCTCCCGCTTGCCACCCTGAGCCCCAAAGGGTTCAGGGAACGCGTGGGGGGGGGGGTTGACAGGGGTGAGCAGGGTGAAAAAAAGTTATATATGTGTATATACATGTCTATATATATATGTAAATATATGTATATATATATATATATATATATATATATATATATATATTATATATATATGTATATATATATATATATATGTATATATATATGTAGTATATATATGTATATGTATATATATGTGTATGTATATAATGTATATATATGTATGTATGTATATGTATATATATGTATATATATGTATGTATATGTATATATATGTATATATATGTATATATATGTATATATGTGTGTATATATGTATATATTTATATATATATATATATATATATGTGTGTGTATATGTATATATATACATGTATATATATATATATGTATATATATGTATATATATATATATATATATATATGTATATATATACAAATATATATAAAAATATATGTATATATATATATATATATATATATATATATATAGAGTCTATATATATATATATATATATGCCGAGGATTAACTAGGGTGTTGTCAGTGGACGAAGAAAAGTCTGCAGATCTGATCAGGTTGATGTATGTGGGTGAATCATAAGTCTGCAGGGGTGAGTAGGGTGATCAAAGGTAGGGGTATTGTAATGGTGAGATGGAAGGAGATAGGGATAGGGACAAATGTACGTGTGTGAAGGACAAATCGGCACGAGCGAGTAGAATGGGGATACGTTGGATGGAAATGGTGGTGAGGTGGCGTTGAAAGCTGTGAGACAGGAGTGGGGTTGAAGAAAGAGGCAGGGAATCTGCAGGTGAGACTGGGTGGAGGAAGGGATGAGGAGGAAGAAGTGGGAGTGGGGGCGTCCTGAGAGGATGAAGGTAGGGTTGACTTGGGTGGAGTCATTGGGGAGTGGCGAGAAGGGATAGCAGCTGAAGAAGGAAATCAGCACTAAAGGTATAAAGTGGAGAGAGGGTAAGGTGAATATAGGGGAAAAGAAATAGGGATGAATAGAATGGGGTATGTTGTTATACATGAAAAAACAAATTCTGTGTAGGGTGGGTTGGAGTAAAGGGTGAACCTAGTAGGATAGGCTAAGGGTGAGTGAAGCAGGGATGAATGGAGTAGGAACAGTTGGAGTGAGATCGTAGGGTGCTTGCTGCTGGGAATGGAGTCAGGGAAGTTTGGGGTGGTGAGTGCAGCGAGACAGGAGTGAGGTGGAGTGAATAGGGTAGGGAGACATGGTAGAGAGAGTGTGTGTGGATTTGAAATATGGAAGATGAGCAGAGTGGGTTACAAAATTAGGGATGAGTAGGTGGAATGAATAGGAGTTGCGTGGGTAACTAGTGATAAATAGGATGAGGGAAGTCGAGCCGGATTAAGGGAAGTAAATGGAATGAGGATGACAGAAGTCGATTGACTAGAGTGGTGTTAATAAAGTTGGGTGAATTTAGTGGGGTTAGTGTAGTGGAATGAGTGAAATGGGGTGAGTGGAGTGGGGTGAGGGGAATGGAATGACCACAGTGGTGATAAATGGTGTGGGGTAGAATGAGTAATGTGAAGGGGGAAATGAGAGGAATTTCACTGGGATGGATAAGATGCTGGGTTGGATATGAGGGTAAATGGGTGAAATGAGTGGAGAGAAATGACTAGATTTGGGTAAGTGAAACATAGGTAAGTGGATTGAGATGAATAAGATAGATTGAATGGAGTGGGTAGAGTGGGGTGAGTGGATTTTGGCGAGTGGATTTTGGCAAGTGGAGTAGGGTGAGTGGAGTAGGGTGAAGGGGTTAACCGTGGGTAGAAAGAGAAGATGGAGGGATGGAGTTGAGGGTTAATATGTTAGGTTAGGGTGAATGCTAAGTAGGGCGAAGCAAACAGGAGTCAGCAGGAATAAATGAAACTGAGGAAATATAAGTGATCGGGAGAGGTGAACAAGGGAAAACCGGAACCATTAACCCTTTCAGACCGATGGTCTAGCCTATAGAGTTTTAGTTTAGGTGTATGCGTATGTGTTTGGGTATTTGAGTGCAGATGAGTGTGTAATGTATGTTTGTGTGTGTGTGTGTTTATGTAGCCATGTATCTCAAGCTCTATTTCTGTCTCCATATATTTCTTTATCTATAGCTATCTTTTTCCATGTCTTACATAACTACATGTTTACAGCACAGGAGTCGAAATACGTAGGACAAAGATGGCGGCTCCAGTCACTGGTACGTGCCTTATGGCACGGGCTTCTAAAATGTTATCTCTATATTCGTCTTTATATCTATGTCTATATTCATATCAATATTTATAGGTATGTATGGATAATGAACACTTTCTTCCAAAAGCGTGTAGGTCGTAATTGGACGTGGAGAAGTCCAAATGGAACAACAAAGAACGAAGTAGACTTCATATTAGGAGATGAGAGTAAGAGCGTTAGCAATGTTACGGTCATAAATAAAGTCAACTTAGGTAGTGACCATAAAATGATAGGTTGCACAGTTAAATTCAATTTCAGAGCCGAAAAAAAACTAATTTAAAAAAAGAAAATAAGCCTTGCAAGAGTTAAAAATAATAAAAAGGAATTTAGGTTAGAAGTTAGAAATAGATTCGAAGCCTTGAGAACTAACGAGGACACCGTCGAAGATATGAATTTGAATTTAGTGAATATCATTAGGGAATCGTCAGAGAAAGTAGGAAGTACAAAAAGTATTAGAAAAACATATATTCCAAAGCTACAAATGACCTAATTAAAAGAAGGAGGACCATGCAGATTAAAAGCAGGAGAGACGAAATAGAAGAAAGAGTTGAACTAAACAAGCTTATCAACAAAAGGCAGAGATCAAAGAAAAGAAAGAAAAACATGGATGAAATAGAAGAAAATATTCGGAAAGGTAAAAGCATTAAAGTGACTGAGCACAGACATGCTTTAGGAAGACAGTAAATGATATGTTTGAAATATAAAAATGGAGAAATCATTAACTGCAGAGACAGAGTGGTAAAAAGAGTAGAAGAGTTTTACCAAGAGCTGTACTCGTTGAAGACCGTAGTTAAGTCAGTAAATTTATGTGCAGACGTTAGTAGTGTACCAGAGATTACAAAGGAAGAAGTAGAATTTGCTCTAAAAATATGAAACGAGGAAGAGCACACGGGGAAGATGGTATATCGATAGATCTGTTGAAAGACGCTGGGAAAGAAGTTCATATTAAGTTAGCTCAGTTGTACACCCAGTGGTACGTCAGGAAAGCGTTACTGAATTGTGGTGTAATGCCATAGAGATTTTGCTTCATAAAAAAAGCAGACCAGAAGGACCTTAGTAACTATTGACCAATTAGCTTGCTATCAATGTATATAAAGTATTCTCTAATATCCTCACAAATAGACTAAGTCAAGTTTTAGATGGAAACCAACCGAGAGAACAAGCAGGGTTTCGGGGTGAATACTCGACTCTAGACCATTTGCAGGCGATTAACCAACTAATAGAGAAAACGACAGAATACAATATACCTCTGTGTTTAGCTTTTGTAGATTACGAGAAGGCCTTTGACTCGGTAGAACAAATAGCAATACTAAATTCGCTACGCAATCAGGGTACAAGCGAACAGATCGTAAGAAATTTAGGAAATATTTATGCGAAAGGTACCACTATAATTCCACTACATAAAAATACAGAAAATATCAAAATCGAGAAAGGAGTACGGCAAGGCGATATAATTTCACCCAAATTATTCACAGCTTGCTTGAAAGAGATTTCCAAATGGTTGAGTTGGGAAGAAAAAGGTTTGAAGATTAATGGCGAATATTTGAACCACCTAAGATTTGCGGATGACATTATTCTTATTTCAGAAAGAGCAGAAGACTTGGAAGATATGCTGAGTGATCTAAACAAGGAAAGTCTCAAAGTAGATTTAGAAATGAATAAGAGCAAAACCAAAGTAATGTTCAACACGAAAGTTCAAAGTAAAGAGATTATAATCGATGGTGAGAGTCTTGAAGTTGAGGAGTATAATTATTTAGGTCAGATGGTGAAAATGACAAAAGATCATGATAATGAAATAAAAAGTCGTATTACAATTGGTTGGAAAGTGTTTGGTATGTATAATAATATCTTGAGAGGCTCTCTACCTTTATATTGGAAACGTAAAATTTACGATCAATGCATTCTGCCAGAAATAATCTACGGGTGTGAAACTTGGAAACTGACGAAGGTGATGGAAACAAAGCTAAGGACTGCACAGAGGAGAATAGAGATCAATGATGGGAATAACGCTGAGAGACCGAAAGACAGCAAGTTGGGTGAGAGAGCAGACTAGAGTGAAAGATATTGTGGAGGCGGTGAAAGGGAGGAAGTGCAATTGGGCAGGTAAGTTAGTGCGAACGACTGATGGGCGATGGAGCAAGTGCGTTACTGAGTGGACGCCGCGAGATAGGAAGCGTGGAAGAGGGAGACCAGACAGGAGATGGAGAGACGAGATTGAAAAGTTTGCAGGATTTGATTGATGTATATATTTATGTATGTATATATGTATGCATGCACATATGTATGTATGTGTGTATGAATGTACGTATGTATGTATGTATGTATGTATATATGTATGCTTATATGTATGTATGTATGTATGCTTATATGTATGTATGTACGTATGTATGTATGTATGTATGTATGTATGTATGTATGTATGTATGTATGTATGTATGCACGTATGCATGTATGTATGTATGTATGTATGTATATATGTATATACATGTATGTGTATGTATATATGTCTGTCTCTATGTATGTATGTATGTATTTATGTATGTTTGTGTATGTAGTCATATATGTATGTATATATATGTATATACAATATATGTATATATATAATATACATATATATATACTGTATATATATATATATACATATATATATATATGTGTGTGTGTGTGTGTGCGTGTATGTTTGCATGTTTGTATGCTTGTATGTAGGTATGTATTTATGTATAAAACTGCATATATATATATATATATATATATATATATATATATATATATTCATATTTATTGAAAAAAAATCACCATTAAAAGGAAAAAATATATAAAATTTCACTGAAGGAGATGACTGAAAGGAGTGACTATTAGTATTATTTCATTCATCTCCGACCATGGTTTTTAATAGTATTATTATTATATACAAATAAATCTACATCTGCAAGTGCATCTATGTTTTTATCTATGTCGCTGGGTGTATTTGCATCTCTCTCTATCTGCATATATATGTATATATATATATATATATATATATATATATATATATATATGTTTGTATACCGCGGGAGTAAATTTTCTCTTAGGCAGGCTTGGTTAAAAGCAACTGCAAATTCAGCACTGATCAATTTCTTCTTCAGAGTTTCCAACTTCCTGAAGGTATCCTTTATAGCAAAGGGTAAAGGAAAGAGAAGATTTCCTATTCCGGTCATTATTGACGTTTCGACTCTACCTGAGTCATTATCAAAATACAAAGATGGAACAAATGCAAGAGATTATATATTACAAAGATACAGAAACACAGCTTGTGATTGGCTGGAAGGATGACCTTTTTTGGTCCCCTCATGGCTGAGAGGGCGGGACAGTTTCCCACGTACGCTCATTGGCTGGCTTGTCCGCTCTCTCGAGCCCCGCTACGCCGGGAGTGTAGTGTGATGTTTTCTGTCCTGCCTCGGGGCTTGCTTCTCCTAAATGTCTTAATACTAGGAAACTGTCCCGCCCTCTCAGCCATGAGGGGACCAAAAAAGGTCATCCTTCCAGCCAATCACAAGCTGTGTTTCTGTATCTTTGTAATATATAATCTCTTGCATTTGTTCCATCTTTGTATTTTGATAATGACTCAGGTAGAGTCGAAACGTCAATAATGACCGGAATAGGAAATCTTCTCTTTCCTTTACCCTTTGCTATAAAGGATACCTTCAGGAAGTTGGAAACTCTGAAGAAGAAATTGATCAGTGCTGAATTTGCAGTTGCTTTTAACCAAGCCTGCCTAAGAGAAAATATATATATATATATATACATACATATACATATACACACACACAAACACACACACAAACACACACACACACACACACACACTTACACACACACTTACACACACTTACACACACTTACACACACACACACACACACACACACACACACACACACACACACACACACACACACACACACACACACACACACACACATGGTCACACATTCTTTTCATAATGATTTTTCTTATCCTTACTGTCCCACTCACAGAGAAAGCA
>NC_134777.1:48391092-48393592 GCF_046742065.1 Oratosquilla oratoria | reverse complement strand
GTGTAATTGTTTAAAAACATCTCGATTTTCTTTCATAGGGATCACGTGCTCTTTTACTAAAACTAGGCCATGTCTATTCCTCTACTCACATGAGTATCAGGTCAAAATAGCAACTCAGAGATACTGAATAGGACAGTATGGCTATAAAAATGTTTCAATGTCAAGTACTGGGTAGGAGGACTAAATGATTAGTTGATTTACTGAGTGTATGACTGACTCGGGTTTGATATCCGATGTGTACTAGTAACTGCCATTTGCCCTAGCTGTCCGATCATATAGAACAACACTGACATCTTTCAACTCAGCTAAGAGCATTTTAGTGTCTTCTCACATTCCACTACTTCAACCTATTCATTTTATCTAGGCGGAAGGTCAACAGAATTTTCAGACTGTGCTATATACGATCGCCCATGCTCGAAGTTTATTTCGTTCACTCACTACGCGGTAAGAGAAGTTACTTCTACTTATTTTTCTATTGCATCTACGTCCTGTGGATCCAACCCTTCTTAAATATCGGGAATGAATAAAAATTTCTTCAGTCAAGGGACAACTTTTAATTGAATCAAATCACCTGACATTACAAAGAGAAAAGTATATAAAGGGGAGTAGGGGCAAGTGTTTATTCCATATCACCTGCAAAATAAGCTTCACCCAATTCTTGCATACATGACCAATCTAGCGGATTGAGCAAGTTTACCAATAATTGTCCTCTAAGTAAAATATCAGTGTTTGATAACATCGAATTAGATATAATAATGTCTATATATATTCAGTATCGTATTCTGTCCGGGGATATTCCTCAAGTTGTTAGTCAGGATAAAACCTGTGAAGTGGTGACCAAATACTAATGGGAGGTAGTCTGAGGAAATGTAAACTCCAGTTTGGTGAGAGGCACATCATTAGTGGATGAAAGGAACACATTAACTGAATAGGGTACATTCTAGCTAGGTGACAGGCGTGCATTAGTTAGGCGAAAGGTCTAGGCTATGGCGCTTGCATGGTGGAAAGTGTCCGTAGGTTAGGGTAACTAGGTGGGCAGTGGAGATATGGAGGTATCTAGATGTCAAAAAGTGTGGAAAAAATGGGGCATGAGAGGAAGTAGACAGGAAGAGGTAAGAGGAAGAATGTTAATGGAAAAGAAGAAATGGATCTGTTGAATCAAAGCGATCACATATCTGCTCTGAGAAAAGTAAGTATGAAGTGGTAAAATGAACCAGAGAGAAAAAAACTGTGTGAGAATTTTGAATATTACAAATGAGTTTCTGAAATAATATAATAAACAGGACACCCATCTTTCTTGAGAAACGACGACGAAACAGACAAATGGATAAAGAAACGCGATATATAGACAAGTAAACGAAATTTTAAATCTAAACAGGCAAGTTTTTGAACTTGAGATCGGAAACATAAGTACGAGGGAGAGGAACATTCGTTCTGGACCGCTTGGTTAAACCTTTAATCTGCCCAGAAAATACTCCGAAAAGTCTTAAGCTTCCAAAGTGGGCACGAGTTGATTTTCACTTAACGGATTCAAAAGTTGTGTCCGTTATTTTCATCCGTGACGTAGGATGACGGTTGGCGCCATTTTTACCTCTGCTGATCTCTTCTACGCCATGGAATCCAATAGCTCTCCGTCCATAACTGTGGGGTTTATACAGAAGCACAAAAGTTTTCAATTCTTTGAATAGGCTGATGTGCTATTTCATCGTGTTAGGTTCAGCTGGGTTGTGGCTTATGAACCAAATGAAAAATGCTCAGATAATAGGGATAAAATGCGGAGTACCACAGTTATCACTGATAGCTTCAGTCACGTTCTTGATATATTTGAACAAATAGGAAGTGTTCAACAGTCAAATACGTGTGCTTACACACGAAGCCAAAATAAAAATAAAACAATATTATATTCAAAGGTTAACTGAAGAGTTACAAGAGGGTATCAAAAAAGTTAAATGACCGGAGGCAGAAATGACAAATGGATTTAGACATCATAAAACATGACATTGTACAAATGAAAACAAAATAAAATAACATATCAAAAATAGAATTAACTAAAAAGAAATGAAATGAAGTGAAATAGAGTAGAATAAACAAACACAATTAAATAAAATGAAACAAAAGTGATAAGGCATCCATCAATTCGGACGAAGAAAACTTGATAAACGGTCGAGAAAGGAAAATATTTTAGTTTAATATTATACAATAACCTTGATCCTGAGGATCACATTAACAATACAGTTAAGGGCAATCCATGATGAACAAATACACGTATTATTCTTATTCACTCGTCCTGAGACATTGTTAAAACCTTGATAACTCAGAACTGAGGGTCATATGTTGAAAGCAAATGCATAGCGTTAGCTATTGTGGATCATATGCTCAGAGGAAATAAGAATATTATTTGAGATTGTTTGTATTTATAAAAACTCTAATATTCTAGCATACAGCAGTCAGATTTAGATTAACAAAATCAATTTGTAATTCGGACGAAAGCAATTTTATT
>NC_134777.1:48375065-48377565 GCF_046742065.1 Oratosquilla oratoria | reverse complement strand
GGAAGAGGAAAGAAGAGAAAAGTGAAGAAGCGTGGATAGAAAAGGAAAGGAGAGGAGATGAGGGGTGAAGAGAGGAGAGGAGAGGAGGTGAGAAGAGTGGAGAGGAGAAAAGATGAGAGGAAAGGAGAGGAGAGGAGAAGAGAGGAAAAGAGAGGAAAAGTGAATAGAGGGCAGGAAAGGAGAAGTGAAAAGAGATGAAGGGAGTAGAGAAATGGGAAACAGAGGAGAAGAGAAGAAAGAGGAGGGGAGTGGAGGAAAGCGAGGAAACAGGAGGACAGGAGATGGTTGGAGAAAAGAAGAGGGGGAGTCGGGCGGGAAAAGGCGGAGGAGGAGGGGAGAGGAGGAAAGGAGGAAGGACGGGAGGGGAAGGGAGGGGAAGGAAGAGGAGGGAAAGAAAGAGGAGAAGAGGAAAGGAAGAAGGAGGGAAGAAGAAGAAAAGAGAGGAGAGAGGAAGGGAGGGGGTTGGGAAATAAGTATAGGGTAGGTGATGCAGAGGTGAGGATCTTTTGAGTAAATTCAGAGGATGCGAGAGGCATTTTGAGGGAATTATGAAGACAAACGAAGCGATTTTGTGTAAAGGCAAAAGGAAAGGAGGAGTAGGCATGGGATAGGAAAGGGAGTTGGAAAAGGAAGTGCTTGGGAGTAAGAGGCAGAAGTGGAGTAGAGGGCAGGGCAGAAAAGTGGAGTGGGGTCGAAAGAAAAGGAGAACATTTTTCGAAGGAAAGTATAAGTGCCAAGGGCGGGAAAGGGAACTAAAGAAGCCTGACTGAAGAAAGAAGAGCTTGATGATGATGAAATAGGAAAAAATAAAATAAAAAGGAGAGGCGAGTAAAAGAAAGGTAGAGAAATGGGGGTGGAAACTACTCCTGACGAAAAGAAAAATATACAAAAACAAAAAATGAGACTGGAATATGGAAAAGAGAAAGAGGAAGAAGTGGAAATCAAGAGGACGAGGAATACAAAGAGAGCACGAGAAGAGGAAAGGAGGTCCAGGGAATTGAACAGCAAAGGTAGAACAACAAAAGAAATGGCCGGAGAACAGAGAGAGAAGTATTGAAGATATAAAGAGGAAACGAACTAGAGGGAAATGAATGAAGAGACGAAGAAACAATGGAACAGAGGAAGACGGGAACGACAGAGCTGGAGGGGGAGTGAGACGAAGAGTCTTCCTGGGTGAGCATCAGAGACGACGAACGAGGGCAGGGCGAGACGCCAATCTGCCTGCAATGGTCAAAACGGAGGCGCAAACAATAACACAAGATGAACAATAAACCTGCGAAATAGTGCAAAAGGTGAAAGAGAAATAATGGGGAAAAAGGTGAAGAAGACGAAAACAAAACAAAGATCTATTTTTTTTTCATATGATTTAATTTACTTTATTCTTTTGTAATTTAGTTTTAAATCCTTAACTCGTTTTTTATACATATATAAAATTGTTATATATATAATATATATATATATATATATATATATATATATATATATATATATATATAATATATACGTACACGCATACATAAGCACACACATGTTCTATACACACACACACACACACACACACACACACACACACACACACACACACACACACACACATATATATATATATATATATATATATATATATATATATATATATATATACATACATATACATATGCAAATAAGCTCCACCACAAGGACTTGAACCTTTGCTTTAGCGACTGCTTATTATGAAGCAAAGACGATAGCCTTGAGCCAGCCAGGCTGTACAAAAGGAACGACCTGATTCACGACCTGGTGGTTCCCTGACGGTACTAGGCCAGCTCAGTCTCTATTCTAAATTTACCGAATCTTTATTATGGCGAACCATCAGACAAGTTGTGTGTCATTTTGTCAAAATGACACACACATATACATATACATATACATATACATATACATATACATATACATATACATATATATATACGTAAACATATACGTAAACATATACATATACACTTACATATACATATACATATACAGTACATATACATATACATATACATATACATATACATATACATATACATATACATATGCACATACATATACATATACATACATATAAATATATATATATATATATATATATATATGTATGTATATATATGTATGTATATATATATATGTATGCATATATATATGTATATATTATATATATATACATATATATATTTATATGTATATATATCCTGTATGTATATATGCATATATATATATGTATATATATATATTATATATATACATATATATATCTATATCTATATGTATATATATTATATATATTAGTAGGAGCTCCGATATAGGCATAATAGCCATATCATGATTAGAAAAAAAAGGAGAAAAGAAAATGTGTCCTGGTGCGTTACTCTTAAATTTGAGGTAGTAAGTGGTGATAATGAAAGTAATGAAATATCTGAAAACATAAGAAAGAGATCGGTGACGCGAGTTGTAAAGGAAAACATGAGACAAAACA
>NC_134777.1:48360065-48367565 GCF_046742065.1 Oratosquilla oratoria | reverse complement strand
AGAATGACCACTTCGAACCGCGGAATCTTAAGCTTATGATGATTAATCCCTTACATTGGCGGGGATGGTAGCGGAGGTATTTATGCTTTGGTAACAAAGGGATCACATTTAGGAATCGTAAGTTTTGAGATAACATTGGGAAGTCTCCGCCAAGTTATACTGAATAAACTTCTAACGTTTCGTTGACTCACGCTAGATAGACAGCGACGACGAAGATGACGTGGGTGAAGAAGGAGATAGAGGAGCTTGGGGGGGGGGGGAGCAGCGGGCAAGGAAGTATCCAAGAGTGCCCTCCTGCTGTTACACACAAAGGTTACTTTCTGATGGCACTTCTCGGCCGTGGGTGCCTCTGGGGGCACCGACGGGCAGGAGGGGAGACAACGCCATTCTACTGGAACTTCGAGTACGTCATAGTTATGTCAAATATACCGTCTCACGCTAGCACCTTCTAATCATCTTCCTGGACTTAAAACACTTTTCGTTGATATTTTGCCAGGAGACTATTCACACTTAGGGTACTTTATTCCAACTTTGTTATACTTACTACCATTTAGACTCACGCTCTCCTTGTCTTCTCAGTATTCCTCTCATCTTTCTTATTCCGCTCTCCCTCCTCTCTCCTCCTCCTTACTCTTCCTCTACTTCTTTCTCCTTTGTCTTCGTAACTAATTGCATGATGAAAGAAAGGAAGTGTCGTAGCGCTTTGTTCGGGTTTGATATGGTATAATGCTGTAATAATTAATTATTTGGGTGAGAAGAGAGTTCAGAAGAACACAAAAGCTTTCGGTCTCTTTCAAAGGCACGACGCGGTACGAACAATGACAAGGACTGACGCACTCGCACACGTACATCCGCACGCGTAAACACACGTACACACACACACACACACACACACACACACACACACACACACACACACACACACACACACACACACACACACACACACACAGACACACACACACACACACACACACACACACACACACACACACACACACACACACACACACACACACACACACACACACACACACAGACACACACACACACACACACACACACACACACACACACACACACACACACACACACACACACACACACACACACACACACAAACACAATGACACAAATGCACAAACACACACACACACACACACACACATACACACACAATGACACACACACACACAGACACACACACACACATACACACAATGACACACACACACACACACACACACACACACACACACACACACACACACACACACACACACACACACACACACACACACACACACACACACACACACACACACACACACACACACACACACACACATACACACACACATGCACACACACACACACACACACACGTTAAGCAAAAATTAAACGCAAGCTCACCAGTCATGTTGTTGATGCTTACATACATAAACATATACGTATAATTAGATACACAAAAAGTGCAAACTCACTCCTATGCGCTCAGTCACATGTTTTCTTTTATAATGAACATGACAGTACGAGCACCATGGCCAGGGCGGTAGAAAAGTGAACTTTTGAATATACATGAAAACACGTGTGCATACACCAATCATAAATCACAAACCAAGAGTTCATGAAAAAAGGCGCGATATCCTCATGATGTGAAATAGAGTGAAACGAAATAAAATGAAACGAAAATAAAAGGAAGGGGCAACAAGAGACCTTTGGGTCAGGACGAAGCCGGACGAAGAGTTATACGGAAACTCTCTCTCTCTCTCTCTCTCTCTCTCTCTCTCTCTCTCTCTCTCTCTCTCTCTCTCTCTCTCTCTCTCTCTCTCTCTATCTATCTATCTATCTATCTATCTATGTAACTATCTATCTCTCTTTCTCCCCGACGCTCTTTCTCTTTCCGAACCTCTCTCTTTCCGACGATCTTTCTCTTTCCGACTCTCTCTTTCCGACGCTCTTTCTATTTTCGACTCTCTTTCTCTTTCCGACTCTGTCTCTTTCCGATTCTGTCCCTCTCTCTCTCTTCTCTCTCTCTCTCTCTCTCTCTCTCTCTCTCTCTCTCTCTCTCTCTCTCTCTCTCTCTCTCTCTCTCTCTCTCTCTCTCTCTGTCAATCTCTCTTTCTCTGTTAATCTCTCTCTCTCTCTCTTTCTCTCTCTTTTATTCTCATTTTCTCTGTTCCTACATACCTATCTATCTATCTATCTACAGTATGTATTTATGTATCTATCTGTCCATCTATCTTTCCCCCTCTCTCTCTCTCTTACATCCTCTCAGACTCTCTCCTACTGTCATTTTTGTAGACTTTATCTCTCTATTACTGCATATATCTCCGACTTTCTCTTTCTCCCCGACTCTCTCGAGTGTCTTGGGCTATTTACTTGACTCGCTTGCTTTCACTCTCTTTAATTCACTCTTCCGTTCTCCAGGTTTCCCTCTCTTAGGCTTTCGTTCAACCTCTCTCTTCGACTTCCCTTCCGCCTTCTTTCTTTGATTCTCTCTACGGTTCTCTTAGACTTTCATTAGACTTTTCTGTCCGACTCACACTATCTAATTTAGTATATGTCCAAAATTCCCCCCCCCTGCTATCTCTGTCTTTGATTCTCTCTTCAATTTCCTTATTTTTACGTTCGTTCTGTCTGTATTGCTCTGCCTGTCTTTCTCTGTCTTCGTGTGTCTCCATACGAGTATCTGTTTCTCTGTATTTTTTTGGTACCACTATGCCTCTAAGTGGTTTGTTTTTCTTTCAACTTACAATTTTTTTTTGTTCTCTGCCTCTGTCTCTCTGCCTATCAGGTTACTTCTCGGGTATTTTGTTTCTCATTCTGCATTTCTTTCTGTTTTTCTTTTTTGTCTTTCTTACTCTGTTTGTCTTTCTTACTGTTTTTCATTCCTTTTCCTACTCCCCCTCTCACCCTCTCTAGAATTCTGTGCCTCTTTCAGTCCCTCTCCCCATTCGTTTCTATATCTCTGCCTCCGTGCCTCTCTGTACTGTCTGTTTGTCTGATTCTCTTTTTATTCCCTTCTGTCTGTTTGTTCTTTGTCTCTTTAACTGTGTTTCTTTCTGTCTGTCTGTTTTGTTGTGTTTACTATGACTCTGCCGTTCTGTCTCTGTTTTACTTTCATTCATTGGAACTTTCTCATTCTGTCTGTTCAGCAGTCTGCCTTTATGAGCATCTGCCTATATATTTCAATCTGTATGGATTTCCGTTTGTCTGAATTTCTGTTTGATTATCTCTGTCTGTCTGTATGATCTTTCTCTACATTTACACACATCCCTTCCTCTCCCCTCTCTTTTCTTTCCTTCCCTCCTTTTTTCTTTGCTCTCTTTTTCTCTGCTTTCTTATACACAGACACAGAAACACACGGGCACACGTATTCAGCAACTATCACCTTTTAGTCTGTAGCACTAGTCGGGCGTCCGAGTGGTCGGGCAGCCACTGAGTGCCACGATTGCTATGCAGGGCCACACTCGTCGGCTTGCCTGGCACCAGCCCTAATCCCACTTTAGCGTCTTCACGTGTCGCTGCCGGCGCCAGAAGCCACAAGGGATTACTAAAACCAGACTCAGGCCGACCTACTGGATTACTGGATTTGTTCTTAAGTACTGGGCTTGGTCAAAAGTACTGGACTTGATCGAGGGCCCTGGATTTGGTCAAAAGGACTGGATTTGGCCGAAGGTACTCGAAAATATTGGACATGGCCAACAGTACTGGAATAGATAAATATATAGTGAACTTGTATGAAAATACTTAACTTGGACAAAAGCACTGGTCTTGAAAGTACTGGACTTGGTTGAAAACTCTAGAACTGTTAGTAAATGTTGGTGAGCATTTTCGAAAGTACCAGACTTGATTGAAATTACTACGTTTGGTAGAAATTACAGGCTATTGTCAAAAGTACTGAACCTTGCCAATCGCGCGCGCGCGTGTGTGTGTATGTGTGCGTGTGTGTGTGTATGTGTGTGCGTGTGTGTGTGCGCATGCGTGTGTGTGTATACATACACGCACACTCACACACACACACACACACACACACACACACACACACACACACACACACACACACACACACACACACACACACACACACACACATATATATATATATATATATGTATATATATATATATATATGTGTACTGATAGGTGTGTGTGTGTGTATATTTGTGTGTATATTTATATGTATATATATATATATATATATATATATATATATATATATATATATATATATATGTGTGTGTGTGTGTGTGTGTGCGTAAGTTTGTACGAACATTTATTGTCTGATTCTGTGCTTGGGGACGAGTAAAATTCAGAGGGTGTCTCATAGTTGAAAGTGTGAAGAGGAGGAGGAGGATGAAGAAGACGGGGAAGAAAAGGATAAGTATGAGGGTGAGGATGAGGAGGAGGAGGAGGAGGAGGAGAAGGAGGTAGAGGAGGAAGAAGAGGAGGAGGAATAGGAGGAGGAAGGTTAAGACGAGGATTGGTGAGAAAGAAGAGGAGGAGGTTAAATAGGAAGGGGGAGGAGTACACACGGGAGGGATGACGGATTTGGTCATAGATGAATATCATCTGATGTAAATTCCTCATCATCATACAAAAATTTGTCACTGGTGAAACTAGAGGTCAGGAGCTTCATGAGTGGAAGGGGCAGTACAAAGGACATACTACTAAAATACATGGAGTAGACAATTTCCCAATTATTTGACATTTATTCAAATTTGGAAGCGGCCCCAAGATCGTGGAAATTACATTCAGTTGGATTAGATTATGCAAATCGGTGACATGATCTCATAGATTCTGTCCCAACCGACACCAAATGATTTCATTCAGCTAAAGGTTGAGCCCAGACTAAAGGTGTTACGAACATAGGATGCGATGCAAAGGGAAGACTCCTCTTCTGAAGAAAGGGAGTAAGCACTTCCTGGAAGAAGTTAGAGTTAGTTACGCCCAGTGGATCCGTTGACACGAGGCGAGTAAGGGGAAGGTCGCTATCGCGAGAGTGGCACGCGTCAGTGACTCTCACGCCGAGTAAACGCGTTCTTCAGCTGAAGGAGTGTGGGAAGGCAGGACGGGTCGTCACAGTGGCTTTCCGGGAGTCAGTGTCCACGTGAGATTTCGTTTCATGCTTGGTCCTCACGGCAGACTGCCCAAGTCGAGACTTCCGGTGTTGCCTTGGTTCGTGTGGGATGGAAGCAGTAGCACAAGATAAAGAACCACCAGTTTTATTCATGAAAAAGAACTTTGTTTACACTAGAAGTTTACTAAGGTATGAGTTTTACTTGAGACTACTGTAGCGAAAGAAGGAAAGAACGGCTATCAAGTCCAACGAGCATCACAGACTTGTTTTGCCGAAGAGGTACTACTTTGCTTTTGTTTGCGTCATATTTGTAATGGCCCGATGGAAACCGTTAAATGTTTGTTATGACGCGCTTCATTGACCAGACTATGTAAAATATACTATTCCGGGATGGAATGTATTTGTATGAGAAGCCTCTGCCAGTCAACACGTCTGTGAATACTAATCTATCTCTCATAGATTTTCCCTTTCTACACCTTGAGAGAAGAATCATCCTAGAATGATCTCAAATTGCTTAGTAAACCAAAACCCTTCCACACTATAGGCCGTGCAGGGAAATAATCTGCTTAATAAAAAAAAAATCCATCCCATACACTACTTCGACCTACCCTAAGTCTATCTGGATTTGATAATTTGTTATCAACTATTACCAGGTAATAAGTACAGTAACTCCTGTAAAGGTTGGTGTGTGGGCTTAGGTAGTACCCCGTCACTATGCAGAATGTATATAATCTCCAACATACTGTATATCGCTGACTGTCATTTGGTCTGTCTGACACATAAGCAAACGTTTCGACTTTGATCGCAACTAAGCTAACTCCTCTCCCCTCTCACGTTGATGAAGCTCCTTGATTCTTCTTCACTCCAAATCTATATGTAGTATACAAGTAATTTCATCTCTGTTAAAGTTAGTAAAGAGCAAAATATTTTTACATGGTACGCAAAACCTATGAAGAATAGAGTTTTAGAATCAAGACGTTTGGTAACATCATATGACGATTCACTCCCACGTATTCCAGTGCTATGTTCTATAACACGTGCAGCACAATCACGAACAAGGATATGTTATGACGTGGTGTCAGAACCTAATTGGACCAAGAAATTATATGTTATTCTATATATAATGAAGGCTTTTTCTATATATTTAGCAATATGGCATGGGGAAACTGGAAACTGAAGGAAAGAAGAGGAGGTAATTTTTTTCTTGCGTTTCAAGTAAATCCTGGAAAGCTTGGAGATCGAGCGGACTTAGGCGCTAGCGACGGGAGACGAGAAGCCGGTAGGAGGGTCGAGTACGTCAGAAGAAGAGTGTGACGCCATTAAGATCATACGTTCTAAATTCCTCGATCTACACAAAAAAGACTTTCATACCTAGCTAGTTTGTAGAGCATGTAACGGCTGAAATAATTGAAAAAATGTCTTGAAAAACACCTATCCTTGTTGAGGAGTTAAATCAAGATAGTATTAACCTCTGCTTTATTCTTGTCATGGTCTTGTAAGGGTATATTACGGTATAGTCACTGTAACATCTCCACTAAACTCTTAAACTTCTTGATTTTTGGGCTTTGTATAATTATTGTAGCTGCCGCTAGGCCATCTAATTCAACTAAGGAAAATCCCTGTCATAGCCAGCGGTTATACAATGTGTAAATTGGCCTACTATAATCTTTACCAAAATGTTCTTGAAGGAAATCTCCTTTTTGTAGAATTAACTATATGTAACAGAAACCCTCATGCTAAATATCTAAAATGTGCTTCCTTGTTGTAAGAGTTAAAAGGAAAGGTAAACTTTCGCAAAGCTTCCCCCTACCCCAAAGACAAATAGAAGAGTCTTTCGTTATCTACAGTAGAATCCATACATAATACCACCGGTCTGGAAGAGTTACGTAAAGAGGAACGCTTATCGGTGCGTACGGGCATGATGCGGCAGCGCGTTGGCACCCAAGCGTCGCGGTGCCAGTTCGAGGCTCATCTGGCACTCACGGGAATGTGCGCGAGCCAATTTGCCTGATGGCCCCCTCGTGTCGCCCTGGCAGGCAGGCGCTCACGTAGAGTTGCCGACGTCACCGCTACAGCCACCGCTGCCGCCGCCGCCGCCACCGCCGTCACCGTCGCCGCCTCCGACACCGCCGCCATCGCTGGCGTGACGCAGAGATGACCACCACGCAGCGCCATCTTGCATTTGCATGCCGAGCTCATATGCCTGATTAGTCTCCTTGCCCAACCCTATTTGGTAGTGGCCCTCGTATATATACAGTATTCACATATGTATTAGGCAATCCAAGTGTATACTTAGACCATCTTTCGCCTCTTTTGGTCGTGAACTTCATGTGTATCTATGCACAAATGAAATGGCTTACTTCAAACCCATATACCTTATTAACCTTCTTGCCTAACCATATCTAGTGATATTCCTT
>NC_134777.1:48352565-48355065 GCF_046742065.1 Oratosquilla oratoria | reverse complement strand
TGACATAAAGTGCAGCTACTTGCCATCGGCAATGGGCAAGATAAATTACGAGGTAATGGCAACTAGCAAGCGTTTCCTGAATGGCCAATACGGTAGACAAAAGAACAGAGCTCCACTGCATTTAGTCACAGAAAGACAGGTAGGCCATTTTGCCCGAGGAGACTATGGTCAACCCTCCTCCATCCCGCACAGGACCAAAAGAAGTGGGTTGTGGGTAATTATAGAACTTTGCTATACCTTCTTAGCTTGACTTATGCGTGTTCTATATGTTGTCAGACGAATTTATTCATCTCTAGAAAAATCCTCTCATACACCCAAGGGATTGATCTTTACCTAAAAACTCGCACAGTATTACATCTCGTTTCTGCGAGAACTCCTCTGCTGAGAGCAAATAGACCGCACGTACCTTTCTCAGTGTTCTCCTGTAACTCATGAAGACACGAATGCATGACTTACGAATATAATTGAATATCAACGCGCCACATTGAACATTAATGTAAACAGCATATATGTGACTGTATACCTAGCTAGAACTACAGCGGTAATGACTTCTATTACAGGTTTCGGACATAACTTACACTGTAACTTCTTGAGAAACCTGTCTCAAAGCAGCAGTGATATTAATTATGTATCAGTCAGACTGAGATCCATGTAAAAATTTATACTTGCATTGACATGGTAGTCTGCTCATGCCAAATGAAGAAGAAGACTCAGAAGAAGAAGACTCAGAAGAAGAAGAAGACGACGACGACTCGGAAGACTCGGAAGACTCGGAAGACTAGGAGGACTCGGAAGACTCAAAGACTCAAAGACTCAGAAGATTCAAAAGAAGAAGAAGACTCAGAAGAAGAAGAAAAAGAAAAAGACTCAGAAGAAGAAGAAGAAATAGAAGTAGAAGAAGAAAAAGAAGAAGAAGACGACGACGACTCGGAAGAGTCGGAAGACTCGGAAGACTCAAAGACTCAGAAGATTAAAAAGAAGAAGAAGACTCAGAAGAAGAAGAAAAAGAAGAAGACTCAGAAGAAGAAGAAAAAGAAGTAGAAGAAGAAGTAGAAGAGGAAGAAGTAGAAGAAGTAGAAGAAGAAGAAGAAGAAGAAGAAGAAGAAGTTAAGAGAAACGTGCGACAAGAAGTGCCGCACTCATTTAAGACGTTATCGCTGGCCGCATATTACTTTGGTCTCGAGTTAGTTTGCTCACTTCATTTTGCTTATTTTCTAAATGACTTTGCAAATCTGTGGCTTGCAGGTCTCTCAAGGCTCGTCTCAAGTCCGAGTCTCTCAAGAAGTGTAGCTAGATTTCATCTCGAGGAACTCAGGGTTCACGGTCAAGTCTCATCCTAGGTCTTCAGAGTTGGTTGTTATTCTTGCAAGGCCTTTGAAGCTTGTGTTTGTTGCGGTTGACGCCAAACAAATTTGATAAGTTGAGGGATTCTGAATCTCTCAAATTTTTATTCTTAGTTTTTAACCTGGGTTTTATGGGGTTTGCAGAGAGGCTCACTTGTACATGTTTGCTCCTTCTCACAGCCTTAGCTTAATTATTTGATATTCTGGTGCATTCATTTTCTAGGTCAGTACACTTACACATTTATTTATAAATTGTACCACTGGCCAACATTCTTAAATCTTTTTACGGCTGACTAAGATCTAATATTTATTTTGTTATTTTTAGGTGTGGACGCTGAATAAAAATGTCATCTTAGTTTTTGCCATGTTCCATTTTTACTAAGCTCGTCCTTACATAAGTGCCGGGACGAGTATTATGCTAGGGGAAGGTGATTGAAAAATGTCTTCTAACACTGATATATATATATATATATATATATATATATATATATATATATATATATATATGTATATACATATACATATGTATATATATACATATATATATATATATATTTTATATATATGTATATATATACATATATATATATTTATATATGTATATTTATATATATATATCTAGATATATATATATATATATATATATTTATATATATCTATATATCTATATATATATATTTATATATATATATATATATATATATATATATATATATATATATATATATATATATATATATATATATGCCGGCTTCCTCTCTCCCCACTTCAGGACCAATGTCATTGATTCCTCGTCGATGGGTGCCAGCATCTTACTTCCTCATATATTGGCATGACTTCCATGACTCTTACAAAGACTGTCATACTATCTCCAGAACGGCACCATCAAGAAGAGCATGAAAAGGTAGCACAAGACTACCCTTAACAGACCAGTACCAAACCTAAACTCCAGGACCGTCTAATATAATCTTACGACTTTTCGTCTCAGAATGGTCATATTCGTGAGCGTATGCCGGAAGAAACCATCCATGAACATACGCCTCACGCCTACGACCAAACTCCCAAACACTAGACAGAATCACATATACCAATAGAATACCCACTGTGAGCCGTCCATACTATTGCTACTTCCAGGTACATAAAGTTATGGAACACAA
>NC_134777.1:48332565-48347565 GCF_046742065.1 Oratosquilla oratoria | reverse complement strand
ACTATTGGTGGTAGTAGGGGTATTGATGGTGATACTCGTGTTGGTCGTAGGGTTGGCAACAATGGTGATGGTTGTGAAGATAGTGTTGGGAAATTTGATATTAAAGGTGGGAGTGGTGACAGTGGTAGAAGCATTGGCGGTGATAGTAATGGTGCAGTAAATGATGGTGCTGATAATAATCGTGGTGATGGATTGATGGTGGTAAAGATGGTGGTGGCGGAAGTAGAGGAGCTGCCAATGGTGACAGCTTTGGTGTTGGAGATATTTTGCTATTCGAGTTTATGGAGAGAAATATGGACATCACATGTGTGGCGTTGCTAGGAGGAGCGAGAATTCTGGTGTTTAGAACGCTAGGGTGGGTATATAACGACCTCGCATAGCTGGTATGATACTTGTTTCATGTCTAGTACAGTGCCTCTTCATCTCCAAGAGCCTTACTTAGAAGAGTCTTGAATCTGATGAATAAATTGATGGCTAAATAAATAGATTAAAGAATAAATGAATAAATAGATAGTAACAAACAAAGAAGCAAACAAATAAACAAATAGATAAATAAATGAAAAAGTAAATAAGTGAATGAATAAACATACAAATAACTAAAATGAATAAGATGTATAGATAAATAAGTAAATAATCAATCGAAGATATAAACAAATAGGTACAAATTGATAAATATAACTCAAAATAGATGTGTGAAATAAACAAATGGATCAAGATACAATTAGTGAACAGATAAAACAAACAAATACGTAAATGGTAGACAAATAAATAGATAGATAAATGAATAAATTCATAGAAATAAATAAACAATTAAATAAATAAAGAAATGAATGAATGAAAATAAATTAATGAAAAATAAATAAGATAAATAAGTAAATAGACAGTCGAATGAAGACACCAGGAAAAGCTTGTGTTCTGACTGGAATCGAAGAGTCTGCCCCAGGCTAGCACACATTTAAGTGCAAAAATAAAAGCGAGTTACAGTAATAAAGATGGCAGGGAGGTGGAGAAGTGAAACTGGGTAATTCTATGGGAAGAGGTTCCTCCGTTAGGGGAAATGACTCATGGTTGGGAGGGAGAGGGACAGGGAAAGGCGCCGGGGTTGGGGAGTTGGGCTTCTTCGGGAAAGGAGGGGGACACTTCCGGTAGCGGCACTGGATACCGGAAGAAGATTCAGGGGCTGAGGAGATAAAACTAATGGTGTCGATGGTAGGGTCCTTCCTCGGCTGACTCGAGCCCTCAGATTTTCAGGCAGCGTTAAAAAGGGGTCTCACGGAATGTGATAGTCATCGATAATAATGTTGGAAAGGTTGGCAGGTGTTTCAGTCGGTGATGGCAGGGATATGAGACTTCGGTAATAGTGCTGTCGGGCGGGTGGATGAGGTCGTGTTGGCAGGGGGTGAGGTAGTGTTGGCAGGGGTGGGTTGGCAGGGGCTGTGTCTGTGTCCGTAATGGCAGCGGCGTGAGTCGTTGGTGGTGGTAGTGAGGGTGGGGTGGGAAGCGGTGGGTGGGGGTCGGTTGTCAGGTCCATACAAAAGGGGCATCAACCCGATTTCACACGCAGCCAACGCCGCCCGCCTTACTTCATGTCGGCACACATTCCCTCCCACCATCCCTTCCTCCCACCCTCCTTTCCTTCCATATGACCTCCCTCCCTTCCTCGCTCTTTCTTTCTTTAGCACTTCTTATTCCTTCCTCTCTTCATTCTTTGTCCTTTTATCTTTCTTTAGTTCCCTCTACGGTCCTTTATACATTTTCCACATACCTCTTCCTTTCGCTTTCTTTAACTTCCTATCTCTATTTTCTTCTTCTAAACTTTCCTATGTTTCTTTCTCCCTCTTTTTGATGCAGTTTTTTAATTCTTTCTCACGCCTTGAACTCTATCTTGCTCGTTTTCAACCACCTCTTTTCTTCCTAGCCATCATATTCCCCCTCCTACGTTTCCATCCCTCCTCTATCCCCCCCCCTCCCTTCTTTCTTCTCCGCCTTTTAAGGGTCCGCGGCACTCTTCGATAGCAGGACTTTTTCAGGCGCACCTTTTTCCTTTCCTCCTTCTCCATTTCCCCCCTCTCCCTTCTTCCCACTGTTCCCCTCTTGTCCCTTCTCTTCCTTTTTATTTGTTTTATTTTTCTCCTATCCTCCTTCATCTTTTTCTTCTCTTCCACCGGCACCACTTCCTTTTCTTTCTTATACTTCATCTTTTAGGAATTTTATATTTTCGTGTGCGCCTATACCTATTCCTCCTCTTCTTTCTTCTCCCCCAATCTTTCCCCTCTCCCTCCACCATGCTCTTTCTCCTACCCTCTTGCGCCTCCTTCTTCTCCTCACACTCCTCGTCTTCCCTCTTCTCCTGGCGTCTCTCGGCTGTCCATCCTCGGTGAAACTTTAAGGGTGGAGGACACTGTCCACTCAGAGATTCTTTTAAGATGGAATTCACCCTAAGAGTCCGATGAGGACTTTTTCCTTCTGCCTTTTAAAGTCCAGCGGGCGTATTATTAAACCTCCTCTCGTTATGGGGCGTTCTTTCCCTTTCCAGCGATTTTTTTCAGGGTTCAGATCTTCACATTCAACCACTAAACCTGTAGAGAATATGCCCCGAATGTAGCTATTCAAGGCAATATGTGTGCGATGTACATATTGTTAACACAACGAGGGTCATTATGAAATGAAGGTAATCCACATTCCATGGAATTTCAGTGCATTATTTTTCTTTGTAATTAAAACAACAAATGCTCACTAACCATTCCATTATATATCCTCCAACTGAGAACAATAACATATACTAATCTTTCTCCGATTATTTGAAATAATAGATAAAGGATCACATATGATTAAGAACTTCCCCATCCTATGTATGTGAAAGGCGACGTATTTTTCATTACTAATACAATGTTATACCTCTCTATTCTATTATATGTAACTTAACTCTACTGTTTTTGTCTTTGCTTGTGCCCGGGGACTCAAATAATATAGTCCGGTGTTTGTCGCGGCAAGGTTGCACTGAAAGGGACACTGATTCTGTCTGTGTGTCTGCCTGTGTGTCTGTCTGCCTGACTCTCTTTTCGTGTTTCGCTTTCTTTCTTTCTTTCCCGTTTCCTTCCATGATGCTCTCTTTATCACCTCTCATTTTCTCTCCTTCTCTCTCTCTCTCTCTCTCTCTCTCTCTCTCTCTCTCTCTCTCTCTCTCTCTCTCTCTCTCTCTCTCTCTCTCTCTCTCTCTCTCTCTCTCTCTCCCTCTCTCTCTCTTTCTCTCTAACTCTGTCTGTACCTAAATCTCTACTTCTTTCTCTATTTTTGTCTCTCTTTGTCTTTTTTGTCTCTTTATCTCTGTGTCACTGTGCCATTGTACCATTGTGCCATTGTGTCTCTGTTCTTCTCTGTCTTTGTCTTTGTCTTTGTTTGTCTTTGTCTTTGTCTTTGTCTTTGTCTTTGTCTTTCTCTGTGTATGTCTCAGTCTATATCTGTATCTGTATCTATGTATCTATATCTGTATCTATACCTGTATCTGTATTTATATCTTTATCAGCATCTGTATCTGTATCTGTATTTGTATATTTATCTGCATCTGTATCTGTGTCTGTATCTATACTTTTATATATATATACTTACATCAAGGCTTATATAGCTATGTCTACGTCTGTGTCTAAGTCTATGCTTATATCTATACGTCTATATACACGTCCAAGCCTATTCCTACGCGTACGACTATGCCTGTGTCTGTGTCTGTGTCTGTGTCTATATCTATGTCTATGTCTATGTCTATGTCTATGTCTATGTCTATGTCTATGTCTATGTATATGTCTATGTCTGTCTATGTCTGTCTATGTCTGTCTATGTCTGTCTATGCCTGTCCATGTCCATGTCCATGTCCATGTCCATGTGTACACCCCCCACCCACACCCACACGCACACCCACACGCACGCACGCACACACACACACACACACACACACACACACACACACACACACACACACACACACACACACACACACACACACACACACACACACACACAAACATATATATATATATATATATATATATATATATATATATATATATATATATATATATAATCATCTACGTCTGTCAGTTGTCCATATCTATATACCCATGTGTATCTAAGCCTGTATATCTTTATGTCAATAGCCATGTCCATGTCTATGTCTACGTCTATGTCTATGTCTATGTCTATGTCTATGTCTATGTCTATGTCTATGTCTATGTCTATGTCTGTCTATGTCTGTCTATGTCTGTCTATGTCTGTCTATGTCTGTCTATGTCTGTCTATGTCTGTCTATGTCTATGTCTATGTCTATGTCTATGCCTGTGTCTATGCTTGTGTCTGTGTCTATGTCTATGTCTACGTCTACCTCTACCTGTATGTCTATGTCCATGTCCATGTCCAAGTATCTATGTCTGTGTCTGTGTCTGTGTCTGTGTCTGTGTCTGTGTCTATGTCTATGTCTATGTCTATGTCTATGTATATGTCTATGTCTATTTATACGTCTATACCAATATATTTATTTAGCTCTATCTGTATCTGTATTTGAATCTGCATCTCTCTATCGTTATGTATCATTATCATTTTAATATATCATTATCACTGTCTTCATCTATATTTCTGCCTCTGCCTCTATGTACCTCTCCATCTCTATATCTATCTCTCCGTATATTTATTTCTCTATCTCGCTATTTATCTCTCTGTCTATCTCTCTGTCTCTCTACCTCTCATCATCTCTCTAGCTCCCATCTCTTTTTCCTTCTCTTAATGTCTCCATCTCATTTTTTCGTCTCTTCATCTAGATCTATCTCCCCATCTCTCCATTTTTATCTTTCTTTCTCCCCAGCTCTCCAGTTCTCTTCACTCTCTCTCTCTCTCTCTCTCTCTCTCTCTCTCTCTCTCTCTCTCTCTCTCTCTCTCTCTCTCTCTCTCTGTCTATCTATCTATCTCTCTATTTGGACTACTGAATATTGGTTCTGTTTTTATTTTCTTCCAAATGCCTCAGAACAAGGCAGGGTAGGCTATCTAAATCTAGACCACAATGGAAATTCTCTAGATGTCAAAGATTAAATTTGAAGTCAAGATTGTTCCACGGCAAGTTCTGTGGGAAAAAATGAAATTATGGTAAATTCTGATCTCTATTTCTTTCTGCAAACGACGCTCTTTGCCTGTGTTCTTTAGATAACGTGGTCTTGCGTGTAGACTTTGATAACCAGAGCTTCTTTTCTTAAGCGACAACATTGCGCCGAAGAAGTGGAGTCATAGAGGTGGTAAAAGAAATATTTCAGGAGAAAAGTAGAAAGGAAGAATTAGAAATTTAATTGATTAATAGTCTTCTTTGAGTGGAGATTATTCTCCAGTTATAAAAGAATGCTGGGTGACTCTGGTCTATGGGGGGTATCATTGTAGTCTCCAAAGCATTGACTGCATAAAACATGCTGTCAATACCCAGCACAGAGCGCGCTGTGTTCAGACCTTGTGGAAGACACTCGATATTTATTTTGTCTTTTTTGTTAAGTAGCGAAACTTTCTTTCTATTCATTGGGCTAAGACCGTTACATTGTTCAACTATTCTGTAATAATTTGACCATATTTGTTGTTCTGGCTGTTGTGAGATGATTCTACTCGGCCGAGGAAAACCCTCTCACAACCTCAATAATCATCAACATCATGTTGCATTTGATGTAGAAGAAATATTAAATGTATTACGGCAACACATAGATTTGGTTCTCCGGCAACATTACGATACACTTCTCAGCCTACTGAGCTTCTAGAATTTTGTCGTGGTTAATGAAGACGATTCTATTCAGTTCGACGGCACCCCAGGGATTAAGTGGTTAATGTCATTCCTTTGGTTTCGCCTAAATCTCTGCTGAAACTTTTTCTGTGGGGAGCTTTTGTTCCCACTTCAGTTCACTTCCGAACTCCTCACCAGTTTTTTTTCCCCTCTTTTTTCGTCTAATTTTTCATCATTTTCTATCCGTTCCCTCCCCCACTCTGTTTTTTTTTTTAAAGCTCCGCCTTTTTTTTTGGTTCTTTTGGTTTCTTAGAACGTCGACTCTCAGAACACCAGAGAGTCTCAGGAGTCTAAAGAGATTACCTGAAGAGTCCAGTGTCTTTAGATTTCACTCCCGACCGGATGTCCAAGAGAAGCCCAAAGATTTTTTTTTTACCAAAAAGGACCGCAAGCCCGAAACCTTAACCAACTGGCCAACATTTTGTTTAATACTAGAGAATGATTTCTAGGTTAACCCCTGTAACATGGCAACATAGTTGATATTCTTTATTCTGAAAGAAACTCGAAGAGGGATGAAGTTGGGGGCCAAAGGCAGCCTCAATCGATCAAGATTCACTTTCGTTCCTTTCTTTGAGATTCATCACATATACATAACTTCCACTTCTGATCAAATGAATGCGCAGCCTTTTGCTCATTTGAACAAAATCATCTGCTATCAGCAGAGGAGAATTTGAAGAAAATGAGGACCATCGCAAAAAGGTCTTATGAAAATAAACGTAAACCCTCCCACTTCAAGGGGTGCAGAGAAGGAGGGAGTAAACGGAGGGTGGAAAGGGAAGGGATGGGACAGGAAGAGAGGGAGGGTGGAAAGGGATGGGATGGGAGGGGAAGAGAGAAAGGGAGTTCGAGAGAAGGGGTGGAGGGTTTCCCAGCTGGTGGGAGTCAGAATCGAAGATATAACGAAGATGGCCAGGGCGAAAAGGTTAAAAGTTTCCGGAGTCCCTATTCTTCCTGTGGGAACGTCTCTCATAGGAGACAGCCAGCCCCTTTCGCTCTTGAGGACAACTTTTTTTTTTTTTTTTCGGAAATTGTTACCTTGAGATCACAAGTTCCTCTCCCTGATTCGTTCCATTATCTTTTATTTTCGTTTTTTTTTTCTGTTTTAACCCCCAGAGTAGACATCATATTACAATAAATTGAAGACCAAGATTGGAGGTTTTTATTATCTAGGGTGAGTAGAGATATGACCATATCATACAGTAAACTATGTCCCAGCGAGAGAATAAAACCGAAGACTCCAAGCCGAATTCGGCCACAACAAATTTCTGACAAGATCCAGAACGAATGAAATTGTTCGACATGTAACTTTGAAAAAGAAGAAGTTTTTCCTGTACTTTATCATTATTATTATTATTATTATTATTATTATTATTATTATTATTATTATTATTATTATTATTATTATTATTATTATTATTATTATTATTATTATTATTATTATTATTATTGTTGTTGTTATTGTTGTTGTTATTGTTATTATCGTTGTTATCGTTATTATCGTTGTTATCGTTGTTATCGTTGTTATCGTTATTATCATTATTATCGTTATCGTTATCATTATTATCGTTATCGTTATCATTATTATCGTTATCATTATTATCGTTATCATTATTATCGTTATCATTATTATCGTTATCATTATTATCGTTATCATTATCATCGTTATCATTATCATCGTTATCATTATCATCGTTATCATTATTATCGTTATCATTATTATCATTATTATTGTTGTTATTATTATTGTTATTATTATCATTATCATTGTCATTGTTATTGTCATTGTTATTGTTATTGTTATTGTTATTGTTATTGTTATTGTTATTGTTATTATTATTATTATTATTATTATTATTATTATTATTATTATTATTATTATTATTATTATTATTATTATTATTGTTATCATTATTATTACTATCATTATTATTGTTATTATTATTATTATCATTATTATTGTTATTATTATTGTCATTATCATTATCATTATCATTATCATTATTATTAATATCATTATTGTTATTATTATCATTTTTCTATTTATTTATTTTTTCACAGCCTTCTATCCTGTTCACTCCAGATGTCTTTTCTTACGCGAACTGTTTGTTCTGTACTTCATCTGGGCACGTATAAGAAAATTGCGTTAAGACATTTTTCTTAGACATTTTTCTTGGATTATGTTATATTCTATGGAGTCACATCCAATAAAGTCATATTTCATGACGTCGTATTCCATGACATCGCGTTCTATTAGGTAATAATCCATGACGTTACGTTCTAGACGTCATATTCCATGAGGTCAAAATCGATGACGTCATAATCCACGACGTCATATTCGATGACGTCATATTATATATCACGCTCTATGACGTAATTTTTCTGTTGGGAAGGAAATAATGTCAGTAACAGGGTTAACAACATAAAATACCGTCTTACTACTGAGACGAAATGGTCTTGTTACTGTGGTGCACTAAAGAGATTCTTACGAGTATGTGACTTACTACCATACGATCTCAGTCGCCTGATGACTGGGGTTTCTCCTCAGCTGAGGAGGAAATAAAAATTATAACAACAATAATAAATGATGATAATAAAATCACTTATCACCTACCATAGTACAGTCTGTAGAGAGCACCAGAGAACATTGATGCGATTAACTAAGAATGGTTAAGTCATTTTCTAATGATGAAATGAGATACTTTTGTCGTAAGCTAGAATAAAGGAATGAATATGGCACTTTATGGATGGATTTACAAAGACCATAAGGCGCTAAAAGAACCTTCTAGAATAAGATCTACTTGACTTCGCACCTCTGTACCTGAACTCAGAATTCACTCTGCTACTCTGCTCTACTTTACTTCCTCTTTTATCACTCACATCTCCTTCCTCATTTCTCTTTCACTCATTTCCTCCTCCCTTCCTTCTCAAAGGTTTTGTTCTTGGATACCAGATACGTTGGTCAGAGCTCATTTCCCAATGGGAACCAATGACAAGTGATCTGTTCTGTGTATCCGAACACAAAGGGCATAGGCGACTGCTCTGGCATCAGTTAAGCGAGCGCGCCTCCTCACCTCTCCACTTCCTTATCCCTCCTTCTCATTTCTTTGATCACAAACTTTGACGCTTTTTTTGTCTTCGGCTGACGATGCCAGGTACAGTCGGCAGCCAAAGTTCCGTCAACCTTCCTGAAACATGATTTTGGTTCATCTTGCAGAGGTGAGGTTCCATTTATACGAAAATCTTATTGTGGTAGGACAACTAAAAATCTTAACTATGTAAAGTTCTTCCACGTTCAAGAAGAAGAGACCTACAGGTATTAGTGACATCATATTGTTTTGACAAAATTCTGTTGAGTCGTAGACTTTTTTTTATAGCGGTAGAGAAAAGACTGTAAATTTATATAAGAATACACACTTAAGATGAATCAAAGTTATCCGGAATCATATAGTATAAAATCTATGACGGAGGGTCATTGTGTTGCAAAGATTAATCGAGACTGTTTTCATTCGAAGTTTTGTCTCTCTCTTTTGCAATGGGATCAATGCTACCTTTTCATCTTAGCGGCTGATTAGTAATTTATTTTTTATTTTTTTTATTTTTTTGCTCATTGTAGATATTTTGAATAGAGAAAAGCAAAAACAAATCACTCAGGAACGAGCATTGACCTGAACGAAATCTTAATCGGTCAAAACCCCACCCAGGCTGGGGGCTTTCATTTAACTGTTTAATAAAATCCTCTGGCGTTTGGTACAATACGCCACTATAATGAAAGATGGTGGAGAGGAAGAAGAAGTCAAAATATAAAGTACCCCTGTCGGAAAAGGTGGTGGTGGTAGTGGTGATGGTGTTGGAATTGGTGTTGAAGAAAGGGGTGGTGGTGAAGGTATAGGTAGCTAGGTTGGTGGAAACATTGTCATTTATGTGGTGGTGTTGGTCCTGGCTGGCTTAGAGAAAAAGTTGATAAACATTGTTGTTGATGGTGGTGCTATTGGTGGTGGTGATAGCATTTATTGGTAATGGCGTTGGTGGTGGTGGTGATGGAGGTTATGGTGGAGGTTGTGGTGGTGGAGGTTGTGGTGGTGGAGGTTGTGGTGGTGGAGGTTGTGGTGGTAGAGGTTGTGGTGGTGACAGCGGTGATGGGGGTGGTTATGCTAGTATTGGTGGTGGTGTTGGTGGTGGTTGCCATAGTGGTGGTGATGGTGTTGGAGGAGGCGGCAGCGGCATTAAAGAAAAATGTCAACCGTGGTCGTGTTGGTGGTGCTGAAAACGAAGAAGAAGCTGACATCGCTGGTGGAAGTGGAGGAGGAGGAGGAGAAGGAGGAGGAGGAGGAGGAGGAGGTGGAAGCGGCAAAAGGCGGGGTCGAAACCTCGAGAGGCTCTGGAACTGGCACGTGGAAAACAAAAGAACTAAAGGACCAGAGGTGAAAAGTGGAAGAGGTGGTGGAGAAGGTGGAGATGGTGGAGATGATGGAGTTGGTGATAAGGTAGGTAAAAATGATGGAGTTGGTGATAGGGTAGGTGAAAATGATGGAGTTGGTGATGTAGGAAATGGAGATGGAAGTGGTGGGGAGGTGGTAGAAATAGAGGTTGCATACATGGAAGTTGCGAAGGTTGATGAAACTGGAAGAGGTAACAAAAGTGGACGGGGTGAATGTGAAAGTGGAACAAATTGCAGAGGTGATGAAGGTGGAGATGTTGAATTTTTTGTATAGGTTGTAGAGGTGGTGGAAGTAAAGAAGGTGAAGGTAGAGACGAAGGTGGAGGTGAAAATGAAGGTGTAGCAGAAAGGTGGAATGAAAGGATAAAGGAAGGAAGGGAGTGGACGGGGGAGACAGAATCAAAGGATGAAAGATGAAATGAAGGGGTAGAGGTAAAATGAAAGGGAAGGGTGGAAGAGAGTAGAGGAAGAGAGTGATGGAGGAAGAAATGAGAGAGAGAGGTAACAAAAGAGCAGAATTATGGGGTAGACGAAAGGTAGAAATGAGGAGTGGAGGAAGGGTGGAAGGGAGGGTTGAAGGAAAATATATAGAGGAAGGATAGTGCCTTGCAGGTATAGGAAGTTCTATAGATTTCCACTTCGACGAAGAATTGACTTGACCTTGTATAAAGCCTCTGAGCTTGCCCCGTTCTCCCTCCTCCAGGCAGTTGGGGAGCGCTGAGGCTTGCAGTCACGGGCACAACACCCGAAGAGGGGAGAAAATCCTCTGGCTTGATAGAGTGATATATAATCGCATACGGGGTGCATAACCTTCAAAGCAATGTAGAGCAAAAGAGAGGGAAAGGGAGAGAGGGAAAGGGAAAGGGCGGGGGAGATGAGGAGGGCAAGGGCGAGGGCGAGAGAAGGGGCGAGGGTGAGGGAGGGCGAGAGGACGAAGGCAAAGGAGGGGTGATGAAAGGGGGAGAAAGGAAAGAAGGTGAAAAGAAGAGGGAGGGGAAGAGGGAGAGGAAGAGGGAGAGGAAGATGCAGAATTAAGGGGTAGGGGGGACAGGGGGAGGGAGAGGAGAAGAAAGAGGGAGAGGAAGATGGAGAATTAGAGGGTAGGGGGACAGGGGGAGGGAGAGGAGGAGAAGAAAGAGGAAAATGAGGATTAAGAGCAACAAGGGGAAGGGAAAGAGAATTAGAAAAGAAGAAGAAAAAGAACAAGAAAAAGAACGAGAAGAAGAAGAAAAAGAAGACTCAGAAGAAGAAGAAGAAGAAAAAAAAAAAGTAGTAGAAGAAGAAGAAGAAGAAGAAGAAGAAGAAGAAGAAGACTCAGAAGAAGAAGAATAAGAAGACGACTCAGAAGAAGAAGAAGAAGAAAAAGACTCAGAAGAAGAAGACGAAGAAGAAGAAGAAGAAGAAGAAGAAGAAGAAGAAGAAGAAGAAGAAGAAGAAGAAGAAGAAGACTCAGAAGAAGAAGAAGAAGACTCAGAAGAAGAAGAAGACTTAAAAGACTCAAAAGAAGAAGACTCAGAAGACTCAAAAGAAGAAGACTCAGAAGACTCAAAAGAAGAAGACTCAGAGGACGAAGACGAAGACGAGGACGAGGACGAGGACGAGAACAAAGACGATGACGAAGAAGAAGAAGAAGAAGAAGAAGAAGAAGAAGAAGAAGAAGAAGAAGAAGAAGGAGAAGAAGAAGAAGAAGAAGAAGAAGAAGAAGAAGAAGAAGAAGAAGAAGAAGGAGAAGGAGAAGAAGAAGAAGAAGAAGAAGAAGAAGAAGAAGAAGACTCAAAAGAAGAAGAAGAAGAAGACTTAAAAGACTAAAAAAAAAAGAAGACTCAGAAGACTCAGAAGACTCAGAGGACGAAGACAAAGACGAAGACGAGGACGAAGACGAAGAAGAAGAAGAAGAAGAAGAAGAAGAAGAAGAAGAAGAAGAAGAAGAAGAAGAAGAAGAAGAAGAAGAAGAAGAAGAAGAAGAAGAAGAAGTGGAAATAATGAACTGTTTTTGGAACGTGGCATCGTTGGTTGGTAGCAATAAAACTATGCACACATAATGCAGAAAGCCGTGAACTAATCACCCGTGGCTCATAAATCACGAAGCGATATTCGAAACACTCATTATAAGCACTTCGAAGACGGGGTTCGTCATCATCAGCAGCAGCTTTGCACCTTTCAAGCTTCGAACCGTGAACTATCAAGCGACAAGTCATTAGTCTGCGTTTCGAAACATCGCGTCATGAACTCCGAAATCACTAAACTATCAAGATTCGAACCTTCCATAATTCATCACACGACTGTTAACTCTCACAACAATCACCACCCCCGTCAATCTTTTTTCGTTTTCCTCTCCCTTGTTACCCCCCCCCCCCCCGAGCCCGCTTTCCTAATTCCAATTCTCCTTTCTCCCCTTTATCTTTTTTTTTGTGTCTGTGTCTATTTATGTCTGTTATCGTCTAACTTTGTTCGTCTCTGTCAGTGCAAGTCTCTGTCTCAGTGGCGTAGCAAAGGCGGGGCGGGAGGGGCAGTCCGCCCCGGGCGGCACGTGCCAGGGGGCGGAATGTTGATGAGGTAAAATATAAAAAATAGAAAGAAAAATAATAAGAATAATAAAAATCTAACAAAAACCTTAAATTCCACACCAAAATGAGTTTTTAAGGTTGTAATATGGTACTGTTTTTTAACAGATTTTTCAACTGTAGCATCAGGACCGTGTCTAAAGCAAATTTTCTTAGCCTATGAATGTTTTCCTAACCTACATTCGCTTTAGACGCTATTCTAACTTTCAGCGATTTTGTCAGCTATCTTAAAATGAATTAAAATATGACATAACGATGACGTGAATTTACGTAAATACGAGTGCGGTAAAACCCGAAACCAGTAAGATATAACTTTATTTTATTTATTGATATAAAATGGCACAATATTAACTAGAAATATCTAGCAAATTAATATTTGTCTTGATCTATGGTGGCAGCCATATTATAGGATCAATGGCTAGGCGAATTTTATATTCTTAGGTTTTGAAAAAAATTCCTAGGTTAGGAAAAAATCCTAGGCTTTAGACACGCCCCAGTTTAATAAACAATGAAGATAAATATTTTAAGTTAAATATTCCTACTTTATATCAAATAATAATTCCTCCCCCCAACGAGGGGGGGGGGGGTAAATCTTACACCCGCCCTGGGCGGCAAAAACAGTTGCTACGCCGTCTGTCTGTCTTTCACTGTCATTGTCTGTGTTTGTCTTTGTCCTTATGTCTGTCTTCGTCTGTCTGTCTTTCACTGTCAATGTCTGTGTTTGTCTTTGTCCTTATGTCTGTCTCCGTCTGTCTGTCTTTATCACTTTACCTCTGTCCCTACTTCTATCATTGTTTCCTCTCTTTCTCTTTGTATCCATCTCTGTCTGCCTGTCTGTCTATAGATGTCTTTGTCCGTTGATGTTTACCTACCTGTCTCTATAATTGTCTTCAAGTGTCTCCGCTTGTATGCTTCTATGTTTCTGTTTATCTTTGTTACTACCTGTGAATACCTCTGTATGGCTTTGGATAACTCACCAACTCATTAGATGATTCTGACTACCTGACTGACTCATTCTCCTCACCAACCAGCCTGTTTTGTTCATATCATCACTCACTCTCCCATCTCCCGCTCGCTCCTCCATTCTCCCACCCATTTTTTGTGCTCTTTCTGTACATCATCTCTCTTCCCCCTCTCCATCCCACCCTCCATGGAACCTTTTCCCAATACAATTTTTTCTTCCTCTACCTAGTCCGCTCACTTCTCTCACGCCCCTTTCTCCACTTACACTCTTCTCTCATCATCTCTTTAAAGTCTCTTTAAACCCATCTTGTGTGTCTTCTTCCTTCTTCTTCCAGCTATATTTGTCTTTTGTTTTGTCTAATTCTTCTTTCCATTTCTTCCTTCTCTTCTCTCTCCTTTTTTACCTCTTTTTAATTCCTTTTTTCTTTCTCCCTTTTTCATCTACGGCAGCAGTGCTCAAATAGTGGTACGAAACTCTCAGAGGGAGTGTGTGCAAATTTCAGAGGTTATGTTATAAAGCCTTAAAATGGTTTTTGATCTAATTTTCTAAATAGAATTAACAATTCTCTAAACGAGGTATTTCGACAATAGCTTAAGAACCGCATCAATAATCTGTTAAGTAGGCATAAAATGTTTTTGAAACTTGTCGTTTTGAAGAAGATTTGATCGTAAAAGACTGAAGACTTAGTCATGACCAGGTGGCTGGCACTACCTGGAAACAAAAGATCTTGGATCGTCATTATCATCATCATCATTTTTTGCTGACAACAGATAATTTATTCAGCTAGGTAGTAGATCCTAAACAAAAGAATCCATACCTATTTCAAATACCCACTGAGCATGTGGCATATAAAACAGGTTTTGTTGTATTTAATCCTACACGATTCTATCTAGTTGAAGAACACAACCGAGAAAGAAGGGTTCGAATACTCTATAATACTTCTCGACTCCCTATCTCTTTCTCTTTCACCTTCAGATCTCTGATACTTTTTCTTTCTCCTCCAATCAACCATCACTATTACTTCCTTTCCCCCTCCCTCCCCTCTTTCCCCTTCTCCCCCTCCCCCTCCTCCCCCTGCTTCCCCCACAGCCTAAGGCTCCCTCACTTGATACTCTCCCCCTCCTGCTCTCCACCTCCCCAAAATAATCTTGTCATCTCTCTCCCCTCGACTGAATTTTTACCCCAAGATTTGCTCTCAACCATTCTATCTATATGCCTTAACCCTTTTGCC
>NC_134777.1:48315065-48327565 GCF_046742065.1 Oratosquilla oratoria | reverse complement strand
CTACCGTCGATATGATAAAGAAAAAAAAATATCACTCAACAGCAGAAGAAATGATAGGAGTCAAGCTATGACGACAGTTGCATATACCAGTACTCAAGTCATTAAACAATACAAGCTCATGCCACTAACTAATATGTGAATACAGGAATAAAAGACATAAAAATAAGCAGATAAAACACATAGAATAATGCTAGTGGATAAATACGTGGATGAATACATAACTAGGAGGCCAGGAACAAGTATCAGCAAATGTTGGACCTTTGAGATGTTAAAGAAAATAATTTCTCTGCCATTCGTATTCAGGACTCGACAACACCCTCACCTTCATCGGGAGGTGCAGCCCTGATGGGCTGACATTCGATCTCTTGGAAGAGGCTAAAGATATCTTTTAATCATCTTCAACTGTATTTTTCCACATTTACATTTAAGTAAAGCTGACAACCGCCGACAGATTTTTGGGAGGATGCAGAGATTGTTGTCAGCCACTAGGGGGATCTGGGTGTCAGTTATCATTATCATTATCATTATCATTATCATTATCATTATCATTACTATCATTATCGTTATCGTTATCGTTATCGTTATCGTTATCGTTATCGTTATCGTTATCGTTATCATTATCATTATCATTATCATTATCTTTGTTACTACAATTACCACCAACAACAAAACTACCACCAACCTAACAACCACCATCGGCATAACAACCGTGACCACTATGTATATCACCACCACCTAATTACCACCACAGTCGTCGTTAACATCGCTTTGTCGTTATCATCGCCGGTCGTTGTCGATATCGTCATCGCCGGTTGTCGTCGTCGTTGTCATCGTCTCGGTCGTCGTCGATGTCGTCGTCGTCAGTCGTCGTCGTCGGTCGTCGTCGTTGTCGGCGTCGTCGTCGGTCGTCATCGGCGTCGTTGTCGTTGTCGTCGTTGTCGTTGTCGTTGTCGTTGTCGTCGTCGGTCGTCGTCGATGTCGTCGTCGGTCGTCGTCGATGTCGTCGTCGTCGTCGTCGTCGTCATCGCCGTCGTCGTCATCCTCGGTCGTCGTCGTCATCGTCGTCGGTCGTTGTCGTCATCGTCGGTCGTCGTCATCATCATAATCATCATCATCATCGTTATCGTTGTCGTTGTCGTCGTCGTTTTCATTACTTGGTAATTAGTTAAAGGAATAAGCAGATAAATTGATATATAAACAGAGGAATATATAAATGAAGCAATAGATGAATAGATATTTGAAAAAATGTAGATAGATAAATAGATAAGTAAATGGATAAATAGATAAGTGAATAAGTAAGCTAATAGATAGATGAATAAATAAGCACATAAATGAATAGATAAATAAATAAGTAATTAAATAAGTTAGTAAATAGACAAATAAGTAAATAATTGGATAGATGAATAAACAAATAAATAAATAAATTAATTAATAGATATAAATGATAGAAAAATAGATGAATAGAAACATAAATAAATAGACAAATAACTGAGTATATAAAAAAGAAAAAAATAGATAAATAAATACGTATATAAATAGATAGAAAGTGTCACAGCTAATGCTATAGTTCCACCATTTACTCACAAGCAATGTCGACGCCAAATGCTGCAGCATAAGCAGAAGGAACCAAATAAACCACAGCTGCACCAGCTTCATCAACACCAGGAAGAAGAATCGTCACCCGCAGCAATGAAAATAACCGCTGCGCTTAGCAATAGCCTCAACACGCGAGGTACAGCATATAGCAGATGCGGCAATAACAGCACCACAAGCGACAACAGCAGCCTCAGCAGCAGGAGTCTCTAGCCTCGCACATACCTCTTCTGGTCCTTCTTCCACAATTCTTGGCATTCTTTGCTTATCATACTCTACCGATAAGCATTTCCTTTAACGCTATTATCCTTCTTAACACCTTTGCAGCGATATGTGCCTCAGTCTTTACTTTTTAGTCATGCAGCTTTTGTTCAGAGTCTCGTCAGAAGATTTTATTCAGCCAAGGGCACGCCGCTGCAACTCTAGACCTTCCGCTCTCTACCATATGCGGTCTGGATGATGTCAGGTAATTTCATTCAGCTGATGTGCTGTCACAGTTTCAAAAGTGTTAAGTGCTGGAAAGTGAGTGGAGACCTTGTGAGCTGCTGGCATACGGTGGCGTGATTTACATATTTTATTGTGGTCATAGACGGTAGATTTTATTCATCTGATGGGATGTTCTCAAGGGGTTCCTGAACATGTACACAATAAAGGCGAAAAAGCACGAACTCACGAACACACTTTTGAGTATGATCGTACGCGTCTGGTCACGTTTGGGTGTATATGAACCGCAGTACAACGTATGTTTTAACGCATACCTAATTTCGTACCGTATGACACTTATTATTTCTATAACCACTCCTTAGTTATTTAATTAATTTTTGTGAAACCTCTTTGTTAGCAAAATGATTACAGCTGATCTTGTTTAATCCTTTTCATACACGGAGGTACTTTTCCTTTTATTCCATCTGCCGCCATTATTGTTTTATTCATTTCCGTGGTGCTCCCTTGTCTGCGAAGGCTTCAACCTGCCAATGTCACGAGACAAGAGGATCCTGGCGCGGCACAACGATCTCGACTGCAAGATCCCGACAGAAGTCTTCCTGTCTTGCTTTGCTTCGTTTCGCTCTCAGTGTTTGTCCAAACTCGAAGCGACAGAACACGAGTTTGGGCTGCGAGGAACAAGGCCTGGCAACGCGTCGCACTGGTACCAGGTACTGAGGAGATACCAGCGGTTCCAGTTAGTTACAGTTATGTTACTGCTATGGAGGAAGAAAAATAATACTAATATCGATAAAGTAAGTAGATAAATGGATAGATAGATAGTTGGAAAGACAGAAATATTGATGGATAGATAGATAGGTAGATAGATAGATAGATAGATAGATAGACAGATAGACAAATAAATGAATAAGTAAATCATTCATCCTTTGAGCCGGTAAAGTCACTGGTATATATATCTTATCCAGTTGATATTCATTATACACTTGCGAATGCGCGCACACACACGCACGCGCACACACACACACACACACACACACACACACACACACACACACACACACACACACACACACACACACACACACACACACACACACACACACACACACACACACACACTCCTCGTGGCGCAGTGGTTAGAGTTCCCGGCTTCCACTTTGGCGGTCCGTGTTTGATTCCTGCCCAGGGCTGAAATAATTTCAGTATCGCTACGCTGCGAGTTGTTACTCCAACTCTCGTGGGTGGGGAGTTAGGTGTGTGTGTGCATGTAAGGTTACAGCATTACCCACAGATCGGTCATATTATGAGCTCTGATCTCTCTTACGGGAGGGAAATAGCTGTCGATCAAGAGTCTAACACGTGTTCCAGGACCATGGTGAAAGCACACACACACACACACACACACACACACACACACACACACACACACACACACACACACACACACACACACACACACACACACACACACACACACACACACACACACACAAACACGCGCACGCAGGGAATACTACACAAATCACAGCTGAAAAAAACATTACGTTATTCACGCATAGGATCTTATTTAAACCAAATAGCTTGGTTCAAACTCTTTTGACAGTATCAAAAACTTGTGTATTAATTCTGAATACTGCCACCAGGCAATTTTATTCAGCTAAAGGGACCTCACAGGGCGTAAAAAGCCGGAACGCTTATGGACCCTGGTTCCTCTTTGCTGCTTATCCTCGAAGTAAAGGAGGGGGCAGTTTTGTCTCGAGGGTTATTGTTATCATCATTATCGCCCACACTTTACTAGCGCAATATCCATACGACCTTACGAACAATATCGCGACTCCAACAAGAGATATTCTAAGATCTTTGTGTTGTTTTAGGTAGTTGGAAGTGGGTACATATGTGAATATAATACTCTTAAGTTATGGGAATATTGATGTCTTATGTTGGGCCTTTTATGCTATGGAACAATCTATGTCTCATCGGATAGATATAGGACTCATAGGATCAAACCCAGTTTCTTAGTAATCTGTTATAGACATCTCGAGAACCTCGAAAAGAAGTATAAAAACAATCTGTAATTTTCTTTAAAAGTTTAGTCAATTGTATGGATAGATTGCCCTGTCTAAGATTTGGATGTATCACACTAATCTTGATATGGGTTTTATCAGTTAAATAGAATCGCCTAGTATGAACCAACATGACTGAATATGATTTAGTTTACCGATGTAAGACTGTCTCGTGGAATGATCATGGGGGAAGAGGGTGGGGGAACTTGTGAATAGTCCGTCATTTGTATATGGTTCTCTGTCCCACTTAATCGACCCCAGTGGACGAAACTATTACCGGAATTGCCGTCGCCTCGTCTGTTCCCTTATCAAGGCAATGTCCAGTGTCCATTTGCATACCGGCAGTACTTCGCCAACGAAAAGGTAGTCTTGGCCATATGCGGGGCCGTCTATCTCCCTTTTTGACAGGAATAACTATGAATCTATGTAAATATATGGTGGTCGAGAAAGATAAGGGGAGAAAGAAATGGCTCAATTAGTGAAGGAGCCTTGGGGGACAAAACCGACATAGTCGGAAACACAACACCATCCCGGTCTTTCTTTTGATATGTTATGGAAATTGAGCGAATTACAAAGAAACGTTAGTTCAGTCAATCCCCACTTGGTTTGAATGATTCAAACCGTGGTCGTAGGTAATGACTTATTTGTATTTAGATTTATTGTTTAATTAAAGATGAGATGGGCGTTGTTGTATCTCAAGTACATGACAAGATTGTTTAGCTGATGGTGACGTCATAAAGTAAAAAAAAATAGGGAGAGGGGAGATGACAAGGATAATTTTTGATAAAAAAAAAAAAGTTTCGACTTTAAGACTTGCACGTTCGTCTTCGAGGCACGATAAGAGTCCCATACGTTTGTGGCTATCGTGCCCACCGCCTCCGAGTCATTACGCCCATCCCGCCTTATCGCGTCATCTCATTTGGGCTTATCATTCGACGCTGATGCCAAGCCTTCAGCATCCATTGCATAAATCGCGTGAGTTTTGCGGGCGGGACCGCTGCGCTGTAATTGCATATGGTTTAGTCAATAAAAGTTAAGAGGTTCTCTTGAAGATAAGACGTGGAATTAGCATGACACGCCCATACACCCCGTCTGGGTCCTGGACCGACCGCCCATAGGATCCCTACCCATCCTTCCCCTCGCCCACTCGCCCGTAATTGGCCAGAATCCTCTTTCACCACACTCTCCTTCTCACCACCGCTGTTACTCGTACTACGGCGGTATGTTAAAAGACGGCTATCACAGTCAAACCTGCTACTGAATGACTCGGATACGTTCACGCACACGCACACGCACATGCGCGCACGCGCACACACACACACACACACACACACACACACACACACACACACACACACACACACACACACACACACACACACACACACACACACACACACACACACACACACACATACACACATACACATACACAACTACACACGGACACACACATACACACACACACACACATACACACATACACATACACACACACACACACACACACACACACACACACACACACACACACACACACACACACACACACACACACACACACACACACACACACACACATATATATATATATATATATATATATATATATATATATATATATATATATACATATATATAAACATATATATATATATATATATATATATATATATATATACATACACACACACACACATATACATACACACACACATACACACATACTGTGTTGTAGAAAGAGGGTGATCCGTTGTCCAGAAGCCACTTTCTCCGTCTGCTCATCAAATGTGGAGTCCCGCAAGGCATCAGCATGGAACCACCGTATTTCTTGAAACTCGGTATTGGCATGTAGATAGCTATCGTTCGCTGCAGGATCTCCAGGGCAGCATTGCAGCCGAACAGGTGGAAAATAAGGCTGCATCACTTTCAACAAAACTGAAAGGATGATTAATATTTCTCACTTAGAGGAGTTATATTTACCAATTTGTTGGGGATCATTCTAGATAAGCAACTTTGGCTGCACGTTACCAAAGCTATCCAGGTGAACTCTAACCGCCTGTACACGATGAAGCACAATAAATCCCTTTGAGCACCTCAGCCGGTGTTAAGAGACCTACGAGACCTACTCGTTTAGTCATTCTCTTCTTTCTCCCTGAGCGTATGCATGCATTATCAGTTTCGTCTTCGTCTCTTACCACCACACACTATAATCAGTAGGAGAAGGTAAATAAATAACTTTCACCTCCTATTACCACTCTTATCAAATGACGTTAGATACACACAACCAACCATCTTTGAAAGATCATTATATCAATGGCCCGTGTCGATTTAGAACCAGTTCCTTCTCATCACCCTCGCCAGAGCAGTCTACGGACTTCTTCCGTTCAATCTCCCATTCAAGACACTTCCCACACGATAGCAAGAGAAGGAACAGGGAGATACAAGCATAACCAAAAACTATTGTAAATGTGCTAAATTTCTCATAAATTGTGTACAGCTATCTTATCTCTACAATATATCATTATAATATGTACAATTTTAGCCCCCGGCTGCCACATTCCAGTAAACATAAAATGAATTTGTTTTACTGTACACACAACACGCGCGCGCGCATACACACGTACTCACCCCCCATCTGCCTCCCCCACAAAAAACAAAACAAAACAAGCACACTCACAAGCACACGTACAAATTCAAGCATAATACATACACACACTAAAGAGAATTAATGAGATAGATAGATAGACAGATAGGTAGACAGACAGATAGATAGATAGTTAGATAGATAGATAGATAGATAGATAGGTAGATAGGTAGATGGATAGATAGATAGATGGATGGATAAATGGATGGATGGGTGGATGGATGGATGGATGGATAGATAGATAGATAGATAGATAGATAGATAGATAGATATAGATAGATAGATAGATAGATAGATAGATAGAGAGAGAGAGAGAGAGAGAGAGAGAGAGAGAGAGAGAGAGAGAGAGAGAGAGAGAGAGAGAGAGAGAGAGGGAGAGCGAGAGAGAGAGAGAGAGATAGAGACGCGGCGAGACCAAGACGGCGGAAGAAAAAGTCATGTAGCATCTTACGCTGTTTACCACCGTCCATAATTTTACAAATTTAAACGAATGTCTGTAAGTGATTAGCTCCCTGCTCTTCTCAGCCAGCGAGGACCATGTCGTGGCCCTCTCCCTCTGTCTTCCGTCCATATTTGAGATTTGCACATTTACATAACTCACATCCTGCAAAAGTTTCGTCAACCCTCAACACGTAAACGGTTTTCTTGAGATGACTGAAGTTGCCTGGCTGTTGTTGCTATTGTACATATGATCTCGTTTGGTCAGTTGTTTTAAAAAACGATTAGACAACTTTATGGATGGGGATGACAGGTGGTGATGGCTACGGAGCTGCCTAGTGTAGGCCTTATGGTCTTTTGCAGTCTCCTTTATTCTTATGTTCTTATGTTCTGGAGGTAAGTCTCAAATGGGAAGGGTTGCCTTGTGGGGAAGAAAATCAAGCTTGGGATTAGAAAGAAGATCATTGTAGCAAGAGGATTAAACCGAGAGGAAACTGCACATCATGAGTTGCTGTTTTTAATTTATTTCTCTCTCTCTCTCTCTCTCTCTCTCTCTCTCTATCTCTCTCTCTTGCAAGCGACACAAAACCCTTTCCTTCCTTCATAAATCCGAGACGCGGCTAACTCGCACACATTTGAAAATAAGAATTGGCACAATCTAACATCATAATGTGCTTCATGCCAACGGGAAATACTTGTGATCTTTAACCCGTATGAATAAATACCGGAATAATGATATAAATAAGGTGATTTAGAAAAGGATATAACTCGAGCAAACAAGGCAACGTTATGGTCTATGGAGGCGACATCATTGTTTCAGTTCTCTTGTTCGCATGTGACGTACTTGTTTTGCATACAATCTCGCTGCCCATAATCTTTCTTAGAGAGAAAGAGAGAGAGAGAGAGAGAGAGAGAGAGAGAGAGAGAGAGAGAGAGAGAGAGAGAGAGAGAGTGAGTGAGTGAGTGAGTGAGTGAGTGAGTGAGTGAGTGAGTGAGTGAGTGAGTGAGTGAGTGAGTGAGTGTGAGTGAGTGAGTGAGTGAGTGAGTGAGTGAGTGAGTGAGTGAGTGAGTGAGTGAGTGACTGACTGACTGACTGACTGACTGACTGACTGACTGACTGACTGACTGACTGACTGACTGACTGACTGACTGACTGACTGACTGACTGACTGACTGACTGACTGACTGACTGACTGACTGACTGACTGACTGACTGACTGACTGACTGACTGACTGACTGAGAGAGAGAGAGAGAGAGAGAGAGAGAGAGAGAGAGAGAGAGAGAGAGAGAGAGAGAGAGAGAGAGAGAAAGAGAGAGAGAATGATAATGTTATGATAATGCTTATCTAAGGTATTTCACCTTATGATATTGAAAAAACTCTTCATACAAATAATAACTAGAGGAAGCTTTTCAGAATAAAATCATATATTAAAGCGAAAGCGATTATTATGTTTGTAACTGTTACTAATAGATCTTTCACTCTAATATGCCACTGAATAACTACATTTATCAAACACCATTCAGAATACAATAATTTTATATTTTCCCAAGGTTATTTATGGCAACATATAGACTATATTTAATTACCATTTGCTTTCAAAGAACCTCCAGGTGTAAGAACATATTTTCCTTCATCAAGGTTAGCTTTCCAACCCTTTCATTAAAATGAAGCACTTACGCTATGGATCTTCTTAAGTAGAACTTCGAATGATTTTATTCAGCTGAAGGGAGGAATGTGATTAAATTTGAAAACAACGCTTCAGTTGCGAACAAGAGCTCACTGTTCTCTGCCGTAGGAAAGTTGATAATGAGTGCCACAGTGATGACGAGAGTGAACTTTAATTAATATACAGTATATCGGTTAAGATAATAGAAAAGTTAATGAACTGCATTTGTGTTACATTTTGACCATTTGTTATCCTTGCTTGACTTTGTTATATATTTGTACATATATAAATACAAACACATATGTATATATGTTTATATATATATGTATATATATATATATATATATGTATATATGCATATATATGTATATATGCATATATATATATATATATATTATATATATAATATATAATATATATCATATATATAATATATATTGTATATATAATATATATTATATATAATATATATTATATATATAATACATATTATATACAATATAATGTATATGATATATATAGCATATATGATATATGTAATATATATAAATATTTCTAAACAGAAATGTAGTAGCACATTTGTAAATTACACACAGGAACCCACAGTCGGAGAAAGAATAAACTTCGAATAAAGATTCGAAGTTTATTCTTTCTCCGACTGTGGGTTCCTGTGTGTGATATATAAATATATATATATAATATATAATATATGTAATATATATATAATATATATATATAAATATTTCTAAACAGAAATGTAGTAGCACATTTGTAAATTACACACAGGAACCCACAGTCGGAGAAAGAATAAACTTCGAATAAAGATTCGAAGTTTATTCTTTCTCCGACTGTGGGTTCCTGTGTGTGATATATAAATATATATATATAATATATAATATATGTAATATATATATATATATATATATATATATATATATAATATATAATATATATAATATATATATATATATATGTATATGTGTATATATTTGTATATATATATAATATATAATATATATAATATATAATATGTATAATATATATAATATATATAATATATATTTAATATATATATATATATAATATATATAATATATATGATGTATATAATATATATAATATATATGATATAAATATTATCATATACATATCATGTGAGGACATGTGATAGGACGAAGATAGGTATAGACTTTTTCTTAGGGCACTACGAATATGTAGGAAAGAATACCTAGAAGAAGAATTTGATTATATTATGAAAACCTTTGACAAACTTGGATGCCCAGAGGGAGTGTTGAGGAGAATAAACAGAAAAACGATAAATATTTATAATCGCAGAAAGAGAGATAGAAATGACAAAAATACTACCAATTTTGTATCAGTACCTGGCTCAGAAACTTCACCAATAATAGACAAACATTTAACAAAAACAGGTATAAACATAGCTAAAATAACTAATAAGAGGATAGGTGATTTGGTAGACTTTCGAAAAGAGAACCAATTCCGAGAACAGTGTCGTATATAAAATCCCGTGCAATAGTTGCACAATGGCATATTATGGCGAGTCATCAAGGGGATTAGATAAAAGACTTTATGAACACAAAAACGACATAAAAGCACATAGGATATCTAATTCTTTAGTAGCTCATGCGGAAAAATTCGATCATTTACCAAACTGGAGAGGTGCTGAAGTGCTGCATAAAGGTTTTGATAAATTCACTAGAAGAATTGTAGAATCAGCATATATTTCAACTAAGAGTTCATCAAACCATCGAGGATGATTTATCAATTTATCAAAACAAACTAGTATTTTAATCCTAGAACACGCCAGAAAAAAAAACTTTCCCAAGTATCCGACAAGATTCCCAAGTTTAGTATATAAACTTCAATTACAGTTTTCCGTACACTCTCTGAAGAAGTTCTATGCGAACGAAACGTTAGTGTTTAGGGTTCCGTGCCTTCCTTGTGTTTATGTTCTCCATCATCGAAATAATTTGTCTAAAATACATATATATATATATATATATATATACTGTATATATATATACATATATATATATACATACATATATATATATATATATATATATACATATAATACATACATGCATGCATATAATACATACATGCATGCATATACACATACATACATAAATACATACATACATACATACATACAAACATACATGCATACATACATACATACATACATACATACATACATACATACATACATACATACATACATACATACATACATACATGCATACATACAACAGGATAATTTCACTCAAATTATGTAACAACACTGCATCGAAGAGATGAAGTCATAGAGGTGGCCAGGAAGGGTTTAAGAACAGGAATAGAATGGCCGGGTGGTGGAGGTTAAAAGTGATAAGTATTATTCATTGAGTGGAGATCAGTAACCAAAGGAATGACTCAAGCCTATCTCAATTAACTCATCCATTCATATTAAGTACTTTATTTGCTCTGTTCTTGTTAAAGGAAGATGGGTACATAGGGATTGAGGAATAGATAGTTGTATTTCATATGCATAAGCAATACATTATGTAGGAATGTAGTGCCTAGTAAACTGATAAATGTACAAATTATCGGGTGCGAGGATGCCTCCAAAAGCTAAGTAAAAAGGATTGGTGACAATAAAATTAAACAAGACGGTAACATTGCAGAGGAAGGTGTTAACGCCCGGTACTTGGGGCAGGGTAGATCAGCTCACTTAGTCATAAAAAAAAAAAAAAAAAAAAAAAAAAAAAAAAAAAAAAAAAAAACGAGAGCTAAAGGAGTTAAAGGCGGGCGTAAGTATTTGTGGCGTCGACTGTTAATAACACGTCAGGTATGGAATGGAATAACTAACGGTTTGCACATATGAGTGTTGGTCATCGAAAATGAGTTCATCAGAGAGCACTTTCATAGTAGATCAATCTTTTCTGTAAACAGCCATAAAGAAGCCAGTGGCGCCTGAATGCCTTTTACTGAATTAAAGATACTTGACAAAGAAGTGACAAAGTTTTTATTTGCATCTCAATAATTGAAGGCAGAATAGAAACTTTTGTAAGTGTTCAAGACTGGTATGAAACGTCCTTGAACAAAAGAAGAACAAAAAGGAGACAGGCAGGCCGAGAGACAGACAAACAGACAGATAGACGGGCAGACAGTCAGACAGGCAGATATACAGAGAGGCACACAGGTAGACAGACAGACAGACAGACAGACAGACAGACAGACAGACAGACAGACAGACAGACAGACAGACAGACAGACAGACAGACAGACAGACAGACAGACAGACAGACAGACAGACAGACAGACAGACAGACAGACAAACAGAGAGACAGGCAAACAAAGAGACAGGCAAACAGACAGACAGACAGACAGACAAAGGGACAGGTACATTCAAACACACACACACACACACACACACACACACACACACACACACACACACACACACACACACACACACACACACACACACACACACACACACACACACACACACACACACACACACACACACACACACACACACACACACACACACACACACACACACACACACACACACACATACGTCACAGGAAAGACTAAAGGTACTGGATCTGCCAACCTTTAAAGATCGAAGAGAAAAA
>NC_134777.1:48302565-48307565 GCF_046742065.1 Oratosquilla oratoria | reverse complement strand
AATACAAAAGAATACAAAGACTTATAAGTACCTAGAATATCAAAGTGACCACAACCTTCAGTTTTAACCTCTAGTTATAGCAGCTTGCTAATAAGTACCTTGCACAGCATCGAAAACAGCAGCCTAGTCTGCATTACATACACCAGTATCAATATCAACACCACAAATGCCAACCGTATCAGTGTTATCGCAATGTCTTTTAGCTGCACCATCAACATAGTGTGCATCATTTGCAGCTGCAGCGTCGACACACTGAGTATTCTCAGTAGCGGCAGTAGGAGCAGTGGTATCACCGTTTATATGCTAAAGCAGCGGCATCCCAAGGCGAGGCGGCAATCTCCCACAGCTGAAGTGATGAGCCATGGAACATTGGTCGGTACGAAGATACAAAGGGACCTCACTAGACAAGTAGGGACAGCAGAGTTCTTCGACAGGGGGAAGAAGATGACGAAAACATTTGAGTCATGGAGATAAACATTAAAAAAGAGAGAGAGAGAGAGAGAGAGAGAGAGAGAGAGAGAGAGAGAGAGAGAGAGAGAGAGAGAGAGAGAGAGAGAGAGAGAGAGAGAGAGAGAGAGTTAGAGAGAGAGTTAGAAGAGAGAAGGTAATATTAGTAAGAGGAGGACATTCCCAGGACCGTTGGATTCAACGGAACAGATAAGAATCAACTTGGTCTCTCTGTAAGGAGGCTGATTAACTCAAGTGGGGAAAGATCACGGGAAGGGTGAAATTATTAAAAGTGTCTGTACGGAGTAAGATTGTTATAGTTTTATAGTTAGCAGAATGCCTTAGTAGGGAAAAAGAAATCACGGAAAGGCTGAAGCAAGTAGGATGATTCAGCAAGGAAAGATCATGGAAATCTTAGAAAATGCAAAGTTCTCCAGTACAAGGTAGAGTACTATTTGTCCCCGAGAACAAGTGACTCTATTCTTGGAGACAGCATCGCTCCAAATTGGAGCCATGCAGGTGGTAAGCAGATATCAAAGGCGTCTGGTAGGAAGAAGGGATAATGAAAGAAGGGATCATATTTCTATTTTGAGTGTAGAAGGAGTAGTAGTGCGTAAATATTAGTCTGAGAAAAAGGGGAATTAAGTCAACAAGGAGTTGAAACTCACACAAACACAGTCGGCAGGTGCGATAGAGAAACGTAAGACCTTAATAAGAACTTAGTTGAAGTGAAATCAGTGGGAATATTCAACTAGGGGTAAAGGATTACGGAAACTAGTCAGCAGGATAAGCAGTAAGAAGAACTGGATGAAGTAGAAATGACAAAGAGGATATTGAATAACATTGCCAAGGGCAGAAAACCCCAACAATCTGGATGTACTCTTGAACTGAATAAAGTCATCTGACCCTGGCTAGAGCAGAATCTATAAAGTAACGATGAATCGGTCGAGATACAGACACTCTCTGTCCAAAGCTCTCACCTCACATGAATAAACATTTCGGGTATCAGACACACTAAAAGTCTATACATCCCACCCAACGTCAAGTCCATGAATGAATGCAAACGTGTATTGGAAGAACGATTAGAATACAAAGACGAATCTATATGAGGATTGGATCCCTTGCCTACAGCAGATAGTATATATATATATCTTGATCTAAGTTACAAGTCTGTGAGAAAACATGCCAGGCACACGAGTAAAGATATGCAAAGTATATACAGGCGCAACAGACGGAATCAAAAGCCTCTACTCGTCTTCCAGCAAAAACCTTCTCCCATCAGGAAGATGGCATAACGAGCAAAAGGCTACCTTCCGGATGTAGAACATTTTCTCAATCCAAACAAATCTTACAAATCCAAGGATCAACCCAAACTATTCTATAGATATGTAAACGGTGAATTTAAAAACAAATAGGAAATGGAGAAACTATGCCAAATAAATATAGAATACACAGAAGATCTAGAAATGGCCGAAGTCATGAACAATCACTTCAAGTTTGTTTTTACTAGAGAAAAAGTACAGCGTTGGGACGAAAGAAGCGAGGTGCGATTTCCACCTATGAGGGAAATAATAATAACACAAAAAGAAATAATGTAGCAATCAAACCTTGACTTTAGGAAATCGCACTGCCCAGACGGAGTTGCAAATGGACGCTAAAAGAATGCAAAGAAGATTTAATGGACAAAATATACAACATAATAAGATGCTCACTCAAAGAAAGAAAAACCAAAAGGACTGGAAAAATGCCAACATTGTACCAATATATAAAGGAGGAAACAAGGAAGAACCAACTAATTACAGACCAGTCTCCCTAACAAGCACTGTAGCCAAAATTTGTGAGAAGATTATCAAGAATAGATGGGTAAAACACCTGGAAGAAAACAATATAATAAACCCAAGACAATTTGGATTCAGACAGGGAAGATCATGTACCACAAATTTAATCTGTTTTTACTCGAGACTAATAGATATAATACAAGAAAGGGATGGATGGGCTGATTGTGCTTTCCTAGACTTACAGAAAGCCTTCGACAAAGTACCACACACACACACACACACACACACACACACACACACACACACACACACACACACACACACACACACACACACACACACACACACACACACACACACACACACGACTCGGTGGCGCAGTTGGTAGAACGATGAACTACTAGCATGGTGGTGCGCGTAGTGCTTGGTTCGAATCCTGCCCAGGGCCGAAATTAATTTCGGTACAGCTGCGCTTCGGGTCGTTACTCTGACTCTCGTGGGCGGGGAGTTGGGGGTGTGTGTGTGTGAAAGGTCATAGCATTACCCATAGATCGGACCTACGAGCTCTGAGCTCTCTTCCAGGAGGGAAATAGCTGTCGATCACGAGTCGAACACGTGATCCAAAAGACCAAGTGAATACACACACACACACACACACACACACACACACACACACACACACACACACACACACACACACACACACACACACACACACACACACAAGGAAAACATAGAAGGGATACAAGGCAACCTACTAAATTGGATGGAAGATTTCCTGAATAGTAGAAAAATGAGAGTAATACTCAGAGAAAAGTATTCAGGTGGAAGTAGGTGATTAGTGGAGTCCCGCAAGGATCTTTATTGGCTCCAATAATGTTCGCTATTTATGTGAATGACATGAATGATAATGTGGAATGTTACATGAACTTATTTGCAGACGAGGCTAAATTGCTGATAAAAGTGAAAACTGAAACGGATTGCAAATCACTACAGAGAGACCTGAACAAAGTTTGGAAGTGGACTTCAATATTAAGAAATGTAGCATAATGGAGTTCGGAAAAAGTGAAAAAAAAACATATCAGGACAATATACAATTGGAACTAAAGAAGTAAAGAAAGTAGGATCTAAAAAAGGCCTGGGAGTAATTATTTCAAAAGTCATGTTGTCTGATAAACAAATAAACAAAATTGTCGGAAAATCTTATAACTTACTATGATCAATAAAAGTGGCGTTTACCTATTTGGATGAAGATATTATTAGAGAAATATTAGTCAAATTAATAAGACCTAGTCTGGAGTATGCTGCGACATTATGGTCATCCAGTACCAAAAAGAATATAAAGAAAATTGAAAGAATACAGAAAACAACCACGAAAATGGCCGCATCAATTTCAAACTTGTCATATGAAGAGACTGGCTAAATTGAAATTACCGAATTTGGAACAAAGAAGAGAGAGAGACGACTTACTGACCATCTATAGGATCATGCACAGCACGGAAATAATTGATAGAGAAGATTTACTAAATTGGGACAAGAGAAACACAAGAGGACACGGAAAGAAATTTAAAAAGGATAGTTATAGAAGAGATATGAAGAAAAACAGTTTTCCACACAGAGTGGGGGACACTTGACGAAACAAACTGGATGAAACAATAGTTTCTGCAAAAACCATACACGGATTTAAGAACAAACTAGACACTGCGAGATACAAAGGCGGGACACCACGAGCGCAGCTCCCCTTTTCGTAAAATACAACTAGGTAGACACAAATAGGTAAATAAACACACACACACACACACACACACACACACACACACACACACACACACACACACACACACACACACACACACACACACACACACACACACACACACACACACACACACACACACACAACACACACACACACACACACACACACACACACACACACGCACACACACACACACACACACACACACACACACACACACACACACACACACACACACACACACACACACACACACACACACACACACACACACACACACACACACACACACACACACACACACACACACACACTCACAGAACACACGCACACACACACACACTCACAGAACACACTCACACACTGAAACACAGGGACACACACCACATATATACAATTGAGTACAGAAGTACTCCTTAAATTAATGCAGACAATAAAAGCAGACTATTACGGCGAGGTCCAACTGGCCAGGCAGACCAACAGTCGTTGTATCTTGGAGCACGCAGCTTGCTTCGGCATTAAAGCGTCCTCAAGACCCCAGGCGTCATATTTCGGGGTGAGAAATTTTAAGATCGTCACAATTAAAGAGATTAATACTTCACGACTATATAACAGCAGTTCAGCGGTTTATTTAATAGAGTCGTAATAGGAAGGTGGCGATGAATCTGTCCTCTTCGGGGTCCTCAAATGCCAGTGAAATTTCGAAAACGGATCGGCGGAGGGTGCCTGCAGAGTCTTGCAAATGACGTGAAATGTTCTTGTCCTCTCCCTCCTCCCCCGTCCGCTCTAAAAGAATTCGGGTAGCAGTGTTGATACTCTCGTATATCCAGATTTTCTAAGCAGTGTAATCAGTTATGTCATGAATGTCACTGTTGATAAATTTCTGCCTATCTATCTATCTATCTATATACCAAGTCAAAAAGCAGGCACCCACTCTCGCCCATTCCATTTCCACCCATTCCACCCTTTCTCCACCCTTTACTTTCTTTCATCTTAGGTACTTCATGAATTTGAAA
>NC_134777.1:48277565-48287565 GCF_046742065.1 Oratosquilla oratoria | reverse complement strand
TTATCAACAATTCGATTAAGGAAGAGGACAGTACGGAATCTATTTGGGTGGAGATTGTAGGCGAGAATAAGAAAGTTATTATTGGCATCCTGTATAGATCTAATCTCAGCATTGAGCAGACTGATTCCTTGATTCATGAAATTCGCAGAGCGTCCCAGTACAAAAACGTTGTGATCATGGGAGATTTTAATTATAGAAACATCGACTAGGAAGTTTTAGTAGGAGTTCAGGAAGCAAAATTTTTTTTTTAGATGTGGTGCAGGATAATTTCCTAAAGCAAATGATTACCGATCTTACAAAGGGAAAAAATACTCTGGAGTTACTTTTAACTAATAATGAACACCTAAATGAGTAACGTAAAAATGGAAGATAGTCTAGCCTCTAGCGATCATCAAGAAATAATATTTAATATTATTTGGGAAGAGTTAAAAAGTACGAATAACGTCCAAGTACCAGACTTCAGGAGAGCCAACTTTGACAATATAAAAACATATTTGCAATTGAATATGAAATGTCATACGGATGGTTCGGACATCATCGGCGCAGTCAGCAGTCGGGACATGACTAGGGGTCAGGTCATGACCATGGGTCAGATTATGACCAGGGTTCGGGTCACGGAGTGTAACATGCATACCTTGGGTCAGGTCACTTGGGGGCGGGGTTCAACAGCCAGATCAGCGATTTGGATAAAATGTATAGCAATCTAATTGATTTAATTATTAATGCACAAAATACATTTATCCCCCTGAAGTCAATATGGAAGAATAGTAATACTCCCAAATGGATGACAGACAGACTGAAACATGAAATCGGAATGAAAGGAGGACTTTGCATAAAAAACAAAACAAAAAAACAAAAAAAAAAAAAAAAAAAAAAAAAAAAAAAAAAAAAAAAAAAAAAAAAAAAAAATTAGTAAACCTGGTTAAAAAGAATACACGTACAAAGAAATATAACTATGAAATTAAAGTTGCCAGTCAAGCAAGATCCAACCCAAAGGGTTTCTTTCATCTCTACAGAACAAAAAATAAAGAAAGAATAGACCCAATAAAAAACGATGAAAATGTCATGATAGAATCGGAGGAAAAATGAGTGAGGAGTTTAACATATATTTTCTTTCGGTGTTTACCAATGAGAAATTAGACAAGGTACCTGACTGCAGTCCGATTTTCAGTGGGGTTGAAGAAAGTAGACTATCTATTATCAGCATTACTAAACTAGAAGTAGGCAAGCAAATTGAAATACTTAAAGCTACAAAATCCCCGGGTCCAGACGAAATTTTTCCGAGAGTGCTAAAGGAGTGTAATTTTGAAATCTGCGACCAGTTAACTGAAATACTTAATAAATCGGTAGACACCGGTTTTATGCCTACTGCTTGGGGGGCAGGCAAACATTGTTCCTGGTTTTAAGAAGGGAGGTAAATCGTCTATATGCAACTACAGGCCAATCAGTTTGGCATCGGTTATAGGTGAAATGCTTGAATCAATAATAGTAGACTCAGAGAACACATCGAGAGACATAATTCAATTAGATACACACAACATGGTTTCTCCAAAGATAAGTCATGTGTGACTAATCTTCTATCCCTCTACACTAAAGTATATAAAGCGTCAGATAACAATGATAATTAAGATGATATTTACCTTTACTTTAGCAAAGCGTTCGACAAGATGCCACACCAGAGACTACTAAATAAAATCAAAGCCCATGGCATAGGAGGAAAAGTGCTAGAATGGATTAGAGCTTGGATCAGTAACAGAAAACAGTGGGTCTCCATAAATGGAGTAAAATCCAGGTTGAGCAATGTTACTAGTGGGGTTCCCCAGGGCTCGGTTTTGGGTCCCTTGTTGTTCATTATGTATATAAGCTACTTAGAAGATGGGATAAATAATGATGTTAGTAAGTTTGCGGACGACACCAAAATAGGACGCCTAATTAGGTCATGAGAGGACGCAGAGATTCTGTAGGATGATCTTAACAAATTATTCACATGGTCGGTGAAATGGCAAATGAACTTCAATATCTCTAAGTGTAGCGTGTTAAACGTCGGGCTACGCAACCCCGAAAATAGATACAGCTTAGATAACACGTTTTTAGAGAAAACTGAGTGCGAGAGAGACTTGGGAGTTCTACGAGTCCGGAAATTAAAAACAGGAAACAGTGCATTAGCGTCAGGAATAAAGCTAACAGAGCATTAGGTTACATTGCTAGAACGGTAACGAATAGAAGTGCAGAGGTAATTATCAAACTCTATCTAGCGATAGTTAGACCCATCCTTGACTATGCGGTACATTTTTGGTCTCCGTCCTATAGAATGGACATCAATTCACTAGAATCAGTACAGAGAAGAATGACCAAAATGATACATGGGCTCAGAAATTTGCCTTACGAGGAGAGGCTTAGGCTCCTTAACTTACACTCTCTGGAAAGATACAGAGTGCGGGGTGATCTAAAAGAAGTGTTCAAGTGGATCAAAGGCTTTAACAAGGGTGATGCAAGCAAGGTCATCATATCAAAACAACAGGGCAGGACTCGCAGTAATGGATTTAAACTGGACAGATTTAGATTTAAGAAGGAAATAGGCAGGAATTGGTTTATTAATAGGGTAGTCAACGAATGGAATAGACTTAGTAATCATGTAGTGAGCGCTGAAACTATCAGTTGTTTTAAGAAACGGTTAGACAACTTTATGGATGGGGATGACAGGTGGTGATGGATATGGAGCTGCCTAGTGTAGGCCTTATGGTCTCTTGGAGTCTCCTTCATTCCTATGTTCTTATGTTATGTTCTATCCTCCCATGACGTTCACAACAATTACACCCGTAGTACCCCTTCCCTTTCCTTAAGTTTATCCAAACTCCTCTTCTTCCTTCATTCTCTCCCATTTTTTCTTGAACCTCCCTTTTCTCTCTGTTTCCATTTATTTTACGTCTTTTTCCCTCTCCATTCTTATCATTCCTTTATGATTTCATCCCCCACTACCATCAACACAGTACCCTCTTGACCTCCCTTTCTTTCCATTTAAAGTCTCCTATATTCCTCCTTCCTAAATCTCTTTCTTCAGTGTTTAAATTCCCTTCCCTTCACCTCGTTTTCTCCAGACTCTCTGTTCATCATCTAATATCCCTTTAACTCCTTTCTTCTTTCTCAAGTTATTAGTAACCTTCCATCCGCTTCTTCCCCTCCTTTCCCTTTCCCTAACTTCCCCTCCACTCGCCCAGTTTTGTGTCGCTACATATAACCCAGGGATTAAGCGGGACTAAGTCAGATTTGGTTGATCAAGACTATGTTCCGGCCGAGTGACTTTTCATCATTGCGTAAGTTCAGGAGAAGGTCTTGGAGAAGAAGTAGGACAAGAGAAGAAGCAGCAGCGGTGGTGGCAGTGTTGGTGGTTACGGTGGTAGTGGTGGTGGTTGTGGTGGTAGCGGTGGTGATAGGCGTCCCTCCAGAAGCAGGGATACCAACAAAAACAGAAACAAGAGAGCACGGCGTAACAACGGCGGAAGCAGCAACGGTTAGAGTGGTCACTCCAGAAGCACGGTTACTAGTAAAAAAGAAAACAACAGAAGGCTACGTAACGACTGTAGCACCAGCGGTGGGATCGTAGAACCTGGGAGCACACAAAAAAAAAGTAGAGCAGCAGTCGTTATAAGAGAAACAGGATAGCTAATAACAATGAAAACACGTGAGAAAAATGCAGCAAAGGCTATAACAGCAATTGCAGAAGTGGGGACAACAAGAAAAGTAATAATAGGAAATGACTACAACAGCTGTAACGGCAGAAACGTAGTCGGGGAAGAGGTACCAACCAAAACAGGGGCAAAAATAAAATCTGTACTGAGTGTCACTGTGTCAAGAGCAAAACTGTTGTTTGTATCTGAGAGAATTTAACCCTTTCCCTGTAAAAAGAAAAACATACATTTTATTTCAACTGCCGCCAAGTGAGTTTATTTAGCTGAGAGGGAAATTTCCTGCAGTCAAGAACTGAATTACGACAAACCACCGATGAGGTTCATTTGTTCAGGAATAGTGTCTTGTTACTCATTCAGGCTACAACCAAACGGCCATGCGTACCTTATCTAACCCCACCCATTGCTCCTACACCATTGTCCCAGTGCCTTCATTCTTGTTTCAGGTAACAAACGTTAGTAATGCTAGTAGACCTTCGAATACAGTGAGACACTTTGAATATTTTCTTCCAGTTAAGGACAGATTTGTTCCAAAAGAGATGGACCCTGTTCTCGGCAACTCGAAACCTCATTCAGGCTGATGTCAGTCCTTTCATCTGCGTAAAATAGCCTCTACCAAGCCGAAACAAAATCTATAAACATCGTCATAATTTTGAAGGGGCTAAAATCAACTTCCAAAATAGCATCTGTTTTGCTGAGTATGAGCATCAGATAGGTTTGGGGACTCGAAGACCATCTGTTTATCACCATATAGCTTTTTTCTCATGAGGGTTGGTTTCCCATTACGAGAAGAAGTTGCTATAAATCAAAACTCTCCTTCAATTCTGGGTTGGTACTTTACCCGAACAAAATTCTCTAGCTATATCTAGAACAAAGGTGATATATCATGTGTGATATCGTGTTGGTGATGTTCATGGGTGGAGGCCAGGCACTAGTAACAATGGAGACTTGACATCTATATCAATTGGTGTACTAAAAACCATGAGACGTGGACTTCGAGTTGATTCAGAACTGCGTCTTCTGGCTTAAGAAAGGTTCTTGTACTAAAGAGATCAGGATTTTGCCGATTAATCCGATTAAGCTGATGACATACTACCACAGGTCTTAATCTGGCCAAGGTTAAATGATTCCATTCGTTAGAAGGGCGGTTCTCTTATAGAAAAGATCAATATTTGTATTACACGTTACAGCAACTAAATTTCAGCACTCAGTACTTTAACAATGTAAATGTTAGCCACTTCGTTATCCATGATAAAGTCTACTCATCTCATTCTAGCTGGCATCAGACGATTTTATTCAGCTTAGGAAGCAATAACCGTGGCTAAGGAGTTAAGATGGTTTATTATGCTACCTTGTTACATATTTACACACGCCCTGTAAAAGACCAAATACTGTACCCGAGTGAAGTCGGGAGGTCATCGACATGGCTGCTGTGCTGTACTGTACTTGCACAAAGTTTTCTTTTGTTATGTTTGAAATAAGAGCCGGAGTCGCTTCAAAGACAACGTCACGGGCCACAGACTTCTGACGATGACTTCTTGAGTCGAAGATTTTGGACATGACGATGACGACCACAAAGACGAAGATGGAGACGACAACAACGACGACGATGACGATGGCATTGGTGGTGGCAAAGACTATTTTGAGGTCGAAAACAACAACAACAACGACAATGACAGCGACTGCAACACCAACAGCTATTGCCATAATAACATCAACGACAGCGTCGACAATAACGACGAGGAAGCTGACAAGTATCGACAATAACGCCGACGATGACAATGGCGTGGACACAAGACAACGAGAACAACGGAGACGACAACAAAGACGACGAAAGTGACAAAGAATGCAAAAGCAAAGAACATTGTAAAAAAGGAGAGAAATAAAAAAGAAAAAAACAGCAAAGACACTAACAATAAAACGACGACTTCCTGAGTTAGAGGCCACGACTCCGACTCCGACTCCGACTCCGACGACAACGACGCAGAAGAAGAAAGCCAAAGAGCAGCGGATCAAGAGCGATTCAGGGAGCGGAGGACTAAATCAAACTTTGCAGGTAAAAATGAACGAGACTTCTTCTCGCCGCGATGGCGATGGATGGTGCCGATTAGCTGCAGACAACCACATCCGCATCCGCACTCCAGAAGGCTCTCCCTCCACCCCTACATCCCCCTCCTTCCTCCCTCACAACCTCATGTATTCTACGGACTCTTCCTCCCCTCCTCACTCCTTCTTGCCCCCGCTTCCCTCACCTTCCACTTCTCATCTCTCGTCCACCTCGTATTCAGACGCCTCTTTCTCCGCCATTCCAACTGTCCTTCCTTCCTACTTCACACCTCATTCTTATCCCTCCTCTCTTTATTCTCCCATCTTTACCTTTACATCTCCATCCCACTTTCTTACTTTTCCAGAGTCTTACCTTCCCCCTCTCCATTTTCTCTTTCCTCCTTCTTTCTCACCTCTTCTTTCCTCCTCCCTCTATCCTGTCCACCCTTCCTTTTCACACATCTCCAACTTCGCTTTCTTCCTTGTTTAGTGCGCTATATTTTTTCCTCTTCATTTTCCTCCTATTTTTCTCCACCTCGTCCATCTTCATTTACTAGAGCTCTCCTTCCTGTTCCTCTCGTTTTTTCTGTACCCTTCCTCCTCCTTTTGCTTTCTCCCCTCCCTCTTGTGTTACCTTTTTCCTTTCTCATTTTCCTCCTGCTTCCTCCACCTCGTCCATTTTCATTTACTACATTTCTCCTCCTGTTTCTCTCGTTTTTCCTTTACCCTTCCTCCTCTTTTCATTCTCTTTCCTACCTCTTGGTTCACAGCTCCTCGTATCCTAATTACAAGCTGAAATTCTCCATTAGATCGTGATTTTATACAGGAAATTTAACCTTTTTCATTGTCTATCTTCACCCTAACGCTATCAACACTCACATGCCTTATGAATTTTACTCTTGCTAACGACAGACGTTTTGGTCCGGACGGAAGGGTGAAACAATGTCGATTAGACTTTGCAGACCAGTAATGGACCTCAGATATACTGTTTTGGTTATCGCTAGACTATTTTAATTAGTTCAGTAATGGCTATAGACCCAGTGATATGGTTAAAAACTCTAGGTCTGGCCAGCGGTTGATGACATTATTTGCTCATGGATTGGCCTTTGGAATCATACGCCCTATTATCTCCACCATTAGATGATATTTCTTATCCGAGGAAAGGCTCTTGGAATTACAAGTCAATACCCATTTCAATTATCTCTTTACCTCGTACATTTCATTATGAGTGTTTTTATTTGTTCCTATTCAGATAATTGTTTCGCTTTCATCACTGTAATCCTAACCTTCACACCTCAGCTGTTGACTTTCATTTCTCGAAGCATTTAAAAGTAATTTTACAGAACTCGTTATTCCCTATCTTAAATGATTTGCATTTTCTTCTTGATTCTTCCAGCCAAGGGGTTTTCCTGAACCAAACAAGATAGCCGAAGAATTGGATATCGCGTTTGCCACTGGGTCGAAGGAGTTACATATACTTAAGACGTCAATTCACTTCGTACCCCTGCCAACGAAAACAATATTTTGTTTCCTAACCCTAAACCTCACCCCTCAGTGGTCTAAAAAAAAAAAAAAAAAAAAAAAAAAAAAACTTCAGATTGTATTTACTTGTTTCATTACAGAATAGATGTATCGTACATATGTTGCATTGTTCTTTACATTTTTTCTTTTACAGTTTCTTTTATTGTAGATAAAACTGCTCCAGAGCAAAAATGTCTAAAAACTTCCACCTAGTAATGAGATGGGTATCTGCTAAACAGAAAGAGAAGATTGGGCGTGGCTGCACATTTTTCAAGGGGATGACTTATCAATTTCCTTTCCTAAACTCATTTTACATATCTTGAGGAATTAATTTAGAACTTTCTATTCAGTACTCTCTTCTAAATTTAATCATCTTCACAGTACACAAAGTCAAAAAGTATACACACCTCATTGGTACAAAAGAGTGTGAAACAAGGGACAAAGAGGTATAATTAAATGTATCCCTATGTTCATATTCAAACACGTGTATAAAATCATCGCTCATTTCATATTCCGTTGAGGTATGCGGTAACGATATTTTTTAGTTGCCCAAAGCCCGAAGGGACAATTTTTCATCTCTTTATCTCCGGTGTCCTTTATCGTGAAACTTGAGCTAAATACCATCATAATTTATTCAGTTCAAACCCTCTACCTTGTCAGTTATTACTCCCCAAACACACCTTCTGCCTTCCAGTTTGTATTTTATATAAAAGCTCGTATGCATGTGCTTTGTCAGCCTCAACAAAATTGCATGCTTCTCAATAGCTTTCTTCAAGTCAGAGTCATCGTTGTGTCAGGAATATCATGATTATTTTTTTAGGTGTCTGAGTCTAGCTAACGCTACTTAGTTTCTTTCAGTAGAATAGTCTAACACTAAAGAGGATCACCCCAAAGAAACAAAATGACATAAGGTTCTATCCTTGCCACTTCACTATTGCCGTGGCTGTTTATTTTGCGCATTATCTTATACTTATTACTAATCCATCGATAAACTGCCTATACCAAGACCAGTTTAGAGTCTATCTTATTTCCAATAAATTGTTAGACTCAAGACTTCAGCAAGAGAACATCTGGTACTGCTTAGTTTTACTCCAATCAGCAAGACAAAAATGTTCCGGAGGGACTGTTGCTGGTTATTTTTCAACTATACTTTGCATGCTTTGATGTTTGTCACCAGAACTGACAGAAAACTTGAGAGTGCCGGGGTATTACGGACTTGTCTAAACTGTTCACCACTGTAGAACGTCTACTTCCCCTTACAACTGATTCGTTAGGACAATGGGGTGCTAACTAAGTCTTCTAATGATCGACTCAGTTTACGGTTTGAATCACTTGCAGAGATGGGGCCTTACTTATTCCTTCCCTAGGACCGTGGTAACGATTTTGTAGATAATGTGGACAACACTCACTATTCTAAATAAGGTGGAGTAAATGGCTTTGGTCTAACTCTATAACTTACAGGTGGATGACTAATAACTACAACCATTACAAAGGTAGGGATAGTAGATTGTACTCTCCATAGTGAAAAAAAGAAATTCTTCTCTGGTATTCATACATACGCACATGAATACACACACACACACACACACACACACACACACACACACACACACACACACACACACACACACACACACACACGCACACACACACACACACACACACACACACACACACACACGCACACACACACACACACACACACACACACACACACACACACACACACACACACACACACACACACACACACACACACACATACACACACACACACACACACACACACACACACACACACACACACACACACACACACACACACACACACACACACACACACACATGGCGCTGTGGTTAGAGCTCTGGCCTGCCACTACGGAGGTCCGGGTTCGACTCTCGCCAGGGGCTGAAATAATATCAGTATCGCAGCGCTGAGGGGTGTTACTCCAACTGTCGTGGGCGGGGAGTTGGGTGTGTGTGTGTGTGCAAGGTCATAGCATTACCCATAGATCGGACCTACGAGCTCTGAGCTCTCTTCCAGGAGGGAAATAGCTGTCGATCACGAGTCCAACACGTGATCCAAAGACCAAGTGAATACACACACACACACACACACACACACACACACACACACACACACACACACACACACACACACACACACACACACACACACACACATATATATATATATATATATATATATATATACATATATATATGTATAAATATATATATATATATATATATATATATATGTATGTATATATATATATATATACATATATATATATAAATATATATATATATATAAATATATATATATATACTTACATATATACATATACATATATATAATAATTATATATAATAATAATATATATATAATAATAATAATCATATATAATAATAATAATTAATAATAATAATAATAATAATAATAATTAATAATGATAATAATGATTAATGATAATAATAATAATAATAATGATAACAATAACAATAACAATAACAATAATGATTGTAATAAAAATTATAATAACAAATGTAGTGAAAATAACAGAGCATAGAAATGGTAATAATCGGGGTCTGAGGAGAGGATGTATGGTTTGATAGCATGTAAAATGAACAGAAATATGGTAGCACGGCGTATGAATATTCGATAATAAGATAAATAGAAGAAAAATGGAAAGGGTAAGTAAAAGTGGTGAATTGTAAGTTAGAGTCGGGAGGTCTGAGAAGCC
>NC_134777.1:48247565-48267565 GCF_046742065.1 Oratosquilla oratoria | reverse complement strand
GGAATGGTAGAATTAGGAGGATAATGATGATAAGTAGTGAAAGGAGGAAGAGGAAAATGAAGAGGAGAAGGGGATAAGTGTGAGGAAGGGAGGAAGAGGAGTAGGAGTAGGAGGAGGTGGAGGGGAGGAGAAAGAAGAGGTAGAAGAGGAGGAGGAAGAAGAGGAGGAGGATATGGATAAAGAAAAGGAAGAGAGGGAGAAAGAGGACGAGGAGGAGGAGGAGGGGAGGACGAGGAGTGGTAAAACTGGAGTAGGAGGTCAAGGAAGAGGAGGTAAAAGAGGAGAAAGAGGAAGAGAAGGACGAGGAGGAGGAAGAGTAAGAGGAAGAGTTGGGCAAGGAGGATAAAGATTAGAAATAGGAAGAAATCAATAGGGAAGAATAAGGTAAGAAGAAGTGAGCGAATTACAATAGCTTACACGCGTAGAAGCGCCGTCGCCAAGAAGTGGCGTTTCTGGCGAGAGTCGGCGCAAGATCGAGGGACCGAGAAGGAGTGAGGGAGTGAGGGAGCAAAAGCGAGAGGGAGGGAGTGGAGCTCGGTTCCGAGCCAGTGCCTTCCCATCACTCTCATTACTCAAGGCAACAGACAATTTTCCAGAGCCACCGGAACCGCGGGATATGGAACGTGAGGGGGAGACAAGGAAGGAAGGAGGGCGAGGTGCTCCACAATATGTAGGAGGAGGGCGAGGAGGAGGAGGAAGAGAGGGAGGCGGAAGAGGTGGGGGAGGGCGGCGCGTGTTGCGATGTCGTGACCTCGTGGGGGAGAAAGAAAGGGGAGGAAGGAGGGATGATGGGAGAGTGAAGGGGCAAGGGGAGAGGATTGGGATGTTGATGACCTTATGGTCTTAAATGCGAGAGAAAGGACGGAAAGGGGAGCGGAAGAAAAGAGGGAGGATGGAAGGAAAGAAAGGGAGGAAGGGAGGAAAAGAAAAGGTGAAAAAGATGTAAGGGATGAAAAAAAAATCATTTTAATGGTGCGAAGTGGCTGAAAGAACCTTGCAGACGTAATCACGCGTTCAACCATCGAAAACATGTTAACAACGATATGTGACAAGTAACCTATCTAATTACCGAACGCCAACCATGACACTGCAGCCTTGATGACTTACTGAGTGGTGGTCAAGTTCGAATGCTTATCTGTATTGTAGATGACCCTGAGTGGCTTTGAGACTACGGGGTGCACCAAAGAAAGGTGTATAGTGAGAAAAGTCTTGAGTACTTAAAGATGGTACGGTTGTTTTATATGTCTGCCTGGGAGCTTGCCAGTGATCAACCTCAAGGGTGAAGAAAAAGAGCGTGTGCTGCTTTGTATTATCTTAATGTCTATCCCAGATGACGACACGACCTGAATATATACTTGAGCGTATGGAAACATCTAATATTTTCGAACACTATATCCCTTATTCTGACTGTAGGGAAGGGATTTTTTTTCAGGTATGAGGAGGTTATTAGGTTGGAAGAGAATAAACAGTCAGGATCATTGTTTTATTCCCGGCGATTTAGTTTTGTTCTGCCCGACAACAGATGACTCTGTTTTCGGTCGTAGGAACAATTATAATAATAAACGCCACCATCTCTTCACGTCGTCACTTCAGGGACGCTCTTCCAGCTGAATAAAATAGTTTAACGGATACGTAGTTGAGTTAAAAATGTTGCTTGACATTGATCCTGTCGACGGAAACAGATGGAGAGTAGAGTGGGGAAGGGAAGCACTTAGATACAGTAGGTAGAATTATCCGGCATAATCCAGAAAAAATCTATAAACCATACCTCTAGAATGAACAAGTGGCATCGGTTAATTGAATTAGATTGTTTGGTTATCGTAAGAACAAACTATATGGAAAATTAATGAAATATAATTAAATACGATAATTCTTTTCTGATTTCTTCATTTTGAGGTTATTTCTCAACCATTTATTTAGCGGAGCAAAATTTCGTCTACATTCATATTTTTCCAGCGTTGTTGGGGGAACATCCATGACAAGCTTTCAAGCACATCCCGATTTTTGCTCCCGTCAGTACCTACTGATTCTACTTTTGTATATTTATTTTTCTATTTTTGTCATTCTCCATCTAGAATCAGTATCTCTCTTAGGTGGTCCTTATTCATTCATTTCAACATCTTCATACTGTCACGGTCCTTTTTTTTCGTGGATAGTATTGAAGTTCTTGGTCATAGCACTTATCAAGCAGACAAGAATTATAAACAGTTACACTTTAGCGACGCCCCCTTGGCTTGACTTAATTATTTCGCCCCTCAGCGAGATAACATCATGTAGCGTAGACCAGAATAATAATCTTTAGTACTCCTCCGAGTTCTTAGGGTGTGTGTAAAACATGGATATCTAACGACGTACAAGCGATACTTAGTTTGAAAATAATAACAAAGAAATATACTTGATGACCAAAGGTAGCAATACATTGAAGTTGATAGATTTTGTCCTCTCTAGAATTGATCTTATTACATCATGGGTGAGGGACAACCCCAGATCAAAAATATATTTATATAATCATTTAGCCTACCTACTCATTACAATGGCTTGTTTTATAAACGTCGTTCTGGGTGTAATCAATCTTAATCAGCTGCACGAGTGGTCAATCAAAGAAACAAAGGATAATAGTGCAATTGAATACAATGCACATTCCAGCATAAAATCATATAATTTATAACTACGCTCTCTGATGTTAGGATGATATCTCATTTATGTCATGTACATACCTTCATTTGATTATCTGATATACTAACCTAATCACACTACACCAAATATAGACAGGACCATATGCATGTATTAACACCAGACGGGGACATAATAGACACAAATACAAAAAATATAATCAATCTCGTACCCACACAAGCACAAGCACAAACACAAACACAAACACAAACACAAACACAAACACAAACACAAACACAAACACAAACACAAACACAAACACAAACAAACACAAACAAACACAAACAAACACAAACAAACACAAACAAACACAAACAAATACAAACAAACACTATCACAAACACTATCACAAACAAACACAAACATAAACAAACAAAAACAAAAACAAATACAAAAAACACAAACAAACACAAACAAACGCAAACACAAACAACAAACACAAACACAAACACAAATACAAACACAACCACAAACACAAACAACAAACAGAAACAGAACCAGAAACAGAAACAGAAACAGAAACAAAAACAGAAACAGAAACAGAAACACAAACACAAACACAAACACAAACACAAACACAAACACAAACGACAAACAACAAACAGCAAACAGCAAACAGAAACAGAAACAGAAACAGAAACAGAAACACAAACGCAAACGCAAACGCAAACGCAAACACAAACACAAACAAAATCTCAAACACAGACTCAAACACACACGCAAACGCACACACACACACACACACACACACACACACACACACACACACACACACACACACACACACACACACACACACACACACACACACACACACACACACACACACACACACACACACACACACACACACACACACACACACACACACACACACACACACACACACACACACACCACACACATGGTTATAAATCTAAAAATAATCTACTTTGAGGTCTAGGTGTCTTTAGAACAACATTAGTTTTGATAAAGCAATTTTGTTAATGAAAGGTGCCTTCGGATCTATTTGCAGAAGCGAGACGCTCCTTACGAAACTTCTAGATGGACCAGATGATTGTGATCAAGTCTTTGTGACAAAGGTGGTGATTGTAGGAGCAACTTCTAAACAAAAGAGACGATTGCAATGAGAAGAGAGCCAGAAGTGAAGCGGCGTGTGCGGAAGGATTTCCGTATTTAGCCGGAGCCTCTTGAGTCTCGAAATCGAAACAGACGCCATGGCTTTCAATAAAAGCAAAACAACAAACTGAGGGACGGCGTGGTATTTAGTATTTTGTCAAAAATATCCAGCGCTTCCATCCTTGGGGCAATATTGCAATGAAGAAGTTGAGTCGCAGAGGTGGTAAAGGACTTTAGGAAGGTGATCAACATCTATTTTCGAGTGGAAACAAGTCTCCAGTCATAAAAAAATGCTGAGTGACTTGGCCCTTAGGGACGTCATTAGAATCCCTAAAATACTGGCTGCATGAAACATGTAGCCAATACTCCGTACAGGGACCGGAACAACGTGGTAATGACATATGCATTTTTAAGTAATTTGTACTATAAGATACTTAGGTTACATAGTTATCGTAATGTAATCAGTTATTTGGTGATACTTTCTTGCAGGGATGCCAATAGAGGATTTTTGATTACCTTGCAAATATTGCATTCACTGATATCTGTTGCTAGTAAGCCTGTTGGTCTCATCTAATAAGAACAAGACGATTCTATATAACTAAAGGTTACTTGCAGCGACATATACCACATTCAAATGATTTGAAAAGAGATGAAAAATGTGGTGCTAATGACGTTATGGTCTCAAGTGTAAGAGAGACGAGGACGGAATGGGGAACAAATGAAAAATAGGAAGGTAGAAGGGAATAAGAGGAGGAGAGTAGTAAAGGGAGGAGAAAAGGGAAATGAAAGGAGGGAAAGAAAGGAAGGGGTGGATGGATCTCCTCTTAATAATGTGGAGTGATTTGACGTGCTTTGCAGCCATCACCACGCATCAAACAATCGAAATCATAATACCTATAAAATGTGTCAAGTAATCTATCAAATCGCTAAACACCAGCCAAGGCACTACACGGTTGATGACTCACTCCCTGAGTGTTACGTGGGTGTGACTATGGGCTGCACCAATGGGAAAAGCGGTAGTCTGAGACAAATCTTGGTTTCTTGGGAATTATGCAGCTGAGTTAGATATCTGCCTAGAAGTTCTTCAGTAATTAACCTCATGGCTGAAGAGAAATGACGTGTGAGGCTTTGCATTATTCCTATGTCTGGCCCAGATGACGACATAAGCTGATGATATACAAGAGCCTATGAAAACATTTAAACTTTTGAAACAAAGAAGAAGAAACAGAGAAACAATGTGGCTCCGTCTCGGGTGATTGACCTCCTGTTTTCATCAAAGAACATGACAATAGATCCTAATGTCCTCTGACACATTTCAGTATTACCTTTCCGTAATGTTCCCATTATAAGGAACTAGAGACGAGAAAATTCGAAAGGCAGATCTATGGAGGTGCACGTTTCTGAGAACTTACGTTTTCTTTAAATGCTTTATTTATTTTTATCCTCTAAAATTGTCTCGTTCAACTGGTAACAGGTGATTATGCTTTGCTTAGACACATCCCACTATGCATTTCTGGATTAATTTTCTTAAAACTACTCTGAGTCACCCATAAAGGAATTTTGTATTACTATTAGATTTTCCTCAGGTCAAATTATTACATGGAGTTTATTATGTGCACAATGGATGGGATAGCACTGTTTTTGTAGCGGTCAGTCCTTGGCGCTTTGATTGGTACTAGCCTATTTCTGTGTCTAGTGGCGTAGCGAGTTGGTGTGTGTGTGTGTGTGTGTGTGTGTGTGTGTGTGTGTGTGTGTGTGTGTGTGTGTGTGTGTGTGTGTGTGTGTGTGTGTTTGTGTCTGTGTGCATGTGTTTGTGCGCGTGTGCGTGTGTGTGCACTTGCGTGTGTATGTATGTATGTATGTATGTATGTATGTATGTATGTATGTGTGTGTGTGTGTGTGTGTGTGTGTGTGTGTGTGTGTGTGTGTGTGTGTGTGCTTGTATGCGTGTGTGTGTGTGTGTGTGTGCGTGTGTGTGTGTGCGTGTGTTTGTATGTGTGTTTTTGTGTGGGGGGCGCATGTGTGTGTTCGTGTGTATGTGTGTTTGTATGTGTGTATGTGTGTGTGTATGTGTGTACGTGTGTGTGTGTGTGTGTGTGTGTGTGTGTGTGTGTGTGTGTGTGTGTGTGTGTGTGTGTGTGTGTGTGTGTGTGTGTGTGTGTGTGTGTGTGTGTGTGTGTGTGTGTGTGTGTGTGCGTGCGTGCGTTTGTATGTGTGTGTGTGTGTGTGTGTGTTTGTATGTGTGTATGTGTGTGTGTGTGTGTGTGTGTGTGTGTGTGTGTGTGTGTGTGTGTGTGTGTGTGTGTGTGTGTGTGTGTGTGTGTGTGTGTGTGTGTGTGTGTGTGTGTGTGTGTGTGTGTGTGTGTGTGTGTGTGTGTGTGTGTGTGTGTGTGTGTGTGTGTGTGTGTTTGTGTGAGATTGTGTGTGGGTTTGTGTGTATATTTGTGTATGCGTGTAGATCAAATACCTGTATGACATTTGGCCAGATTTCATGTGTCAGTGCTTTCGAACAGTCTGCTTTCTTTGCACATATATGTAAACCCATCATCCTGGTAGCAACCTGACTTTGGGCTAAGGTATGATGATTCCATACTTCTGGAGAACGGCACCAAATTGAAAACTACAGTGATGAACGCAGTACTGTGCTTGAACAATTTTAGAATATGTTCCAGAGCTGAAAAAAAGAATAAAACTATAGAGGAAGGGCAAAGTTTCGCTTAAAAATTGTAGTCTTCCTTGTGGATATGTATACCTTGAAGACATTGGATATTGTTACATTCTCTAGACAAGTGCACTTCCTGAGATTTTATATTTTTCACATGAGTTATAGGCCACTTAAATGTTGAAAAAGTTGAATAAAGTAAGAGACTCGCATCACGTCGATCTACACACAAAGTAGATATAGATTTTGATAGGGACAGAAAAACAAAAATCATGCCATTCCATAAAAAACAAAGAGTTCATCCCACCATGCCACTCCACCTTGAATCACGTTGTCATCTGACATCACAAATCTCGTCACCACACGATCGACGCGCAAATTAGGACACAGGCAACTGATGCTGAGTGACAAACGGTGAAGGCGAAGTCGACGGCACAGTTTGAAATAAATATCCACGTTTGATTCCCTACGTATCCGATTTAGTCTTCGTCTCCCCGTGTTCTATAGGTCCTTGCTAGTTGTAACTTTACTGTTTGACCTGTTCGACCCTTACCTCTATCTTTCCCTCATATGCATATGGAAATATGGTGCTAGTTTTAGATTTTCAACAACATCCATGTTTCTTAATTGGGCGACATACCTTTGGTGTCCCCATTTACTAACTGGCAATGAAATATATCTGGTAATTAATACCATGCTAAAATATTGTTGAAAAATATTAGTTACTTGCGATATTCCTTGGAAGGTAAGTATTTAAGACATCCACCAATCTTTGGATTTTGTTTAATAAAGAATCCTAAGGGTAGGACACATTCTTGTTTACAAGTTAGATTTCCAAGTTAGATTTCTAAAAAGAAATACAGCTGAGCCGTTTGGAGTGTAAATTTTGATCCACGCGTAAAATGCATCTTGTTTGCCAAAGTTTTGTAATTCTACACTATTTGTTCACTATATCGAATGCCACTTTGAGATTTATGTTGTGCATGTGATTCCATACATGTATACATAAAAATACACTCATACATGCATGTATACGTAAGTAATTTGCCCGTGTCAACGCGCAACATCTGGAAGGGCATAAGGCTTTCAGGTATCGAGTTTTATCTAAATCTATGCCATCAAGACCTCACGATTCTAAATTCAGCTCTCCCACTAGGACGTTAACTAAGTGATAAAACCTCTATGAGACCTCGTAGGTACATTTAGTTAGAAATCTAACTATGACACTGAATGAAATCCTCACCTTAGCCTTCATTTGGTGACTATGCCCATACCGTGGTTGTCAAAACAAATAATCGTAGTGGTTTTCTTCTTATGTTTCCTGCTCTTCTTCCTCCTGAAACATCTTTCTCCTCTCCCTGTTCCTCCTCCTTTTCTTATTCTTCCTGCTCATCTCCTCCTCTCCCTTTTCCTGCTAATCATTCTTCTTTATCTTGATTGCTCCTTCTCTTTATGTTATCCTCTGTTCCTGTTCTTCCTGACCCTCCTCTACCTTCGCGTCTCCTCCGCCATCTGCTCTGCTCTCACACCGTCCACCTCAAATCAGGCCTCACATCCACCAAGCCCACTCAGCTTTCTCCTCATTTAATTTCGTTCCCTCTTGTTGTTGGATTTTGGTCTGCCTTTCCTCCTTCTCTCCTCCACACCTCTCCTCCTCCTCCTCCTTTTCATCCTCCTTCTCCTCCTCCTCTTTCGCCTCTCTTCATCTTCCTCCCCTTCCTCCTCCGCCCCGATTCCAAGACTCTCTTTCTCGTTGAAGAGAAAGAGGGTTTCAGCAGTTCTCTTCCCTCTTTCCTTTGATTGTTTTTTCATTTCTCACTTTTCATTCCACTTTCTCCTCGTCCTTCTTCCTCTGTGCCTTATACCTCCTTATCATACTCATCTTCCTCTTTTACTTAATTTTTTCATCCCTATTTCTGGCCTCACCTCGTCCTTTTACTTCTTCATAGTTTTACTCTTCCTGCTTCTGTTTTATCCCCACTTTCCTTTACCTATTATTCTTTTCACTTCCATTTTCCTCCACTTTCCCTTATTCTTTTCCCCCTTTTTTATTTATTATATCATCTCTCCATCTTAGTTATTCTATCTCTTTCTTCTCTCTTTATACCATTTCATACCGCCCCATTACTATTCTCCTTCCTCTACAGCTTCCTCTTTCTTATTTTTTCCAACCCCACTTTATTTTTTCTTCCCTTTTTCTCTCTTTCTTCCTCCTTTCCTTCCTTACCTTTACATGCCTTTATTTCCCTTTCCTTCCCTCCTCTTACAACCTCGTGCCTCATTTGCCTTTTTCCCCTCTCCCCTATCACATTCTTCTTCAGCATCTTCCCTCTCTTCCCAAATCTTCAATTCCTTCAGATCCCTTTCTCCTGGCGTCCTTCCCCTCTCACCTTCGTTCTTTGATTCCTCCTTTCACATATTTCCTTTTCTTCACCTCACAAACCTCTGCTTCTGTATTTCCTTTTCTATGTATTTTACAATTTTCCCTCCCATACTATCCTTCCCCTTAATTTTTACATCCATTTCCTTTCCTCGACTTCCCCGAATCCTCTTTGGTTCCACCGGCGTCGTCGCCACGTGATTCGTGGGCCAACAATGACTTTCAATATGAACTTGATTCGCCCCCGATTACACTTGACGATCCATCTGCCCTCAGACCCACGGCCTCCTCTCGGATCGGCGCCACCTCCTGACGGAGGGAGATGTGGCTGTAGTCTCAGGCCTCATCATTCTTTGTTATTCTTCAATTATCTATTTATCTATCTATTCATAAATTATTCATTCATTCACTCACTATATATTCATTTAATTACTGTATATCTGTTTATCTTTTAACTAGCTAAACATTTTCTTGATTAACTAATTAATTGGTTGATTGACTTAATGATGAATCAATTAATTCACTTATCAACTAATTGCTTATTTATACTCGTATGTTCAACTGTTTACTCCCTTATTAATTTCAGTTATCTATTAATCAATTCCCTTCCAACTTGGTTTCTCATGAAAAAATATATATATTTGCTTTGTTATATAGTTCATTTTCTCAGTTGAGCTACAAAACGTGCAAGGACTGCACAAATCTCAGACAAAGTGAATCATTCAATCAAAAGAAAACAAAGGTACGTAGATTAGAAATCTTAATAGAGTTTAAGGAAATGTCTGAAGACCAGATTTTTAGTTAGTGTTTGTCAATGTATGATAAACAAAAAGCAAACCGGTATATGCTTTGGCGCACATTTGTGCATGACAGTAAGGGACTCAGGAGGAATGAAAATATTGAAGTTAATTTTATTAAGACTGACCATTTTAGTCTGATACAAAATAACATTAAAAATATTAGTGTTCTTGGTTGACAATAAAAGGACGGTTTTAGTAATGATAGTTAACAACAAAAGAGCCAAAAAGATACTGATAATATTGACAGTAGAATCATTTAAGTGCTCGTGCTTAGATGCACCTGTATAGAACAGTATATTGACATGCAAAGTGGTTACAAATACGCTTTTTTTACTACATAAAACAAAGCTGGGAAGGTTTTTCATTACGTACATGTTGAATCACAAGAAAAGGACAATACAATCTGATATTGAGGCGTACCTAGAATTACACGAGAGTAGGGATAAGAAAATAAACATGGTACAGGAAAGTTACGAAAAAAAAAGTTAACATGAGAAGACTGAAAGGTGCCTAAAAGGTAAAATGGGAATTCGGAAAGATATAATAAAGAGAAAATAGGAAACGTGAAATGTTGAGACAAAAGAAAAATATTGGGAAGAAAAAATTGCAACATAGTCCCAGGTAAAGAAGACGTCTGTAAACACGGGCTGAAGGAGACGGGGGACGGGAGTCTTAGTAGTAGGTACAGGAAATAGAAAAAGAGGAGTGAGAATAGGAGGAGGAGAAAAGGAAGAGGGGTGGAGGGGGAGAAGGAGAAGAAAACTGAAAAGGAGGAAAACGAGGAAAAGTAGGAGAAGGAAGAGGAGGATTAGAGAGGTGAGCAGCAGGAGGAGAAGGAGAAGGAGAAGGAGGAGAAGAAGGAGAAGGAGGAGAAGTAGGAGAAGAAGAACGAGGAAAAGGAGGAGAAGGAGGTGAAGGAGGAAAAGGAGAAGGTGAAGAGAAGGAGGAGAGAGGTGAACAGGAAGAGGAGGTGGAGGAGTAGGAGGAAGGGGAGGGAAGGTGTAAGGAAAGGGGGGAAGAGCAGGGGGAGAGGAGGAGGAAGGAGGAGAAGGAAGAAGAGGAAGAAAAGCAGAAGTGTTATACAGAAGAGAAAGCGCAGGAAGAAAGTGGAGGTGTGGTGGTATGAGGGAAAACAGAATGGAAAAGAGGACGAGGGAGAAAGAGAAAAGTATGTGTAGGAAGGGGAGGAGGAGGGGAGGAGGAGGAGGAGAAGGAGGAAAAGGGAAGGAGAAAGAGGAGGAGGGGAGCAGAAGGAGGAGGAGGAGGAGGAGGAGGAGGAGGAGGAGGAGGAGGAGGAGGAGGAGGAATATGAGTAGTAGTAGTAGTAGTAGGAGGAGGAATATGAGTAGTAGTAGTAGGAGGAGGAGGAGGAGGAGGAGGAAGGAAGAGGAGGAAGAGGAGGGAGTGGAACAGGAAGAAGAGGAGGAAGAGCAGGAGGAAAAAGAAGAGGAGGAGGAAAAGGAGGAGGAGGGGAATGACGTACCAGAAGAATGTAGGGAAGAAGAGTGAGAAAAGGACGCTGAGAAGAAAGAAAAAAAGTAGAAGGAAGAGGAGAAACAGAGAAAAGAGGAAGGTAGGAAGACCGAAGGCTAAAAAGAGGAGGCGGTGCAAATCGAAAGAATAAAGAGGAAAGGAGGTGGATTAGGACCAAGAAGAACAAGAAGAGACTGATAAGTAACAGGGAGGAGGGAAGGAAGGATACGAGGAAAAGAGGAAGTGGAGGAGGAGAGGGATAAAAGAAGGAGGGAAGAAAGACTTGAGGTGACATACATGGGAAGAAGAGGATAAGGACCCTTATATATGAGGATGTGTATGGAAGATGAGAAGAATAATTAATAATTAGATGAAGGAGAGAAGGGGGATGGGAAGAGGAAGGAGGAGGAGGAAGAGACAAAGACGAAGAAAGAGGAGAAAATGAAGAGAGAAGAGATAGAAGTAACAACAGTAGTAGTAGTAGTAGTAGTAGTAGTAGTAGTAGTAGTAGTAGTAGTAGTAGTAGTAGTAGTAGTAGTAGTAGTAGTAGTAGTAGTAGTAGTAGTAGTAGTAGTAGTAGTAGTAGTAGTAGTAGTAGTAGTAGTAGTAGTAGTAGTAGTAGTAACAGATCCTGCTGCTTCCACCACACAGTTCCACGAGGATGGAGGTCGTGTGTAAAAAAAAAAAAAAGTAGTAGTAGTAGTAGTAGTAGTAGTAGTAGTAGTAGTAGTAGTAGTAGTAGTAGTAGTAGTAGTAGTAGTAGTAGTAGTAAAGGCGTGGCGGTTAGGGGAGGGTTGTTAGGGCAATTGTCAGTAGGGATTCACAAGGATATGCTGTGTCTTCAACTCCTTCATGCACCTATGATCATTGTGTTGTCTGCACAGGTAGCTCCCTACTTGGCCTCTAATTGCCATCTTGGCTGACTTTAGAAAGAAAGCGGTCCAGATGTGGGACGATAGTTACACCTTGTCGGGATTGGGTGTTTTGCACCACTTCATCTCACGAACCTTGTTGAGTAGTTTTTCTTCTGCAGGGAGGCATGTGGTGAGAGCAAAGGTAAGAGGAGGAGAAGAAAGAAGAGGGGAAGGGGAAAAGAGAATGGGACGAACTGACAAAAAAACATTTGAGATGGTGAAGGAAGGAAAGGGTTCGGGAGAATCAGGAGGTAATAGTGTGTTAGGAATAAGAGGAATTGGAAGAAGAAGAGGAAGAAGAGGACGAGGAGCACGAGATGGAAGAGATATCAACATTTTATTAGCGATATCGCGGAGAAGATGTGAAGTCATAGAAGTAGTAAAGAAAATTTAAGAAGGGCAGCAGGAATGAGAGGTACTAGAAGCTACAAGTAAACAGCATTCCTTTCTGAATGCAAGTTAGTCTCCAATTATAGCAATGTTGTGTGACTGACCAGTAGGGATGTTACTAAAGGTTCGAAAAATTCTACAGCCCAAAATCTAAGTGGATTGGAAGAGAAAAGGAAATGTATGGAAAGAAAAATAGGACGAGTCAATTTTTAATGTCTGGAAACCCGCAGCCCCACGGGAGCTGGCAACAGTCCCAGTCCTTCTCGTAGATCTTTCTGGAAATAAACGTTGGAGATCTGTGTTTTATTAGTGTGAGGCTGTCTCTGTCATTGGTTTATAGTAGTAACAGGGGAGTAGTCACTAACAGAGAAAAGTCTTTGGTCCGGCCGGTCCAGGAACAGAGTGCCAGCCCCTCGGGGCTGCAGCTCCAGATGGGAGCGAGGGCCTTGAGATGTTTTGAATACAGGCAGCAGGGAGATCATTTTCTCTGACCACCACTTGCATGTACTTATCGCTGGTCCCACGGAAGAAAGAGAAGACAGATAATAGGAAGGAATTTGAAGAAAGCCAAAGAAAGACAGGAAGAAAAAAGGGTTAAAGAAGGAAAGATAATGGAAAGACAATAAAGATACAATATGAAGGGTGATAAGATAAGAAAGAAAAAAGTGATATGACAATCGTACACGTATGAAATCTACCCTGAGCTTGATGATGGTACAATTCCTTACTGTGAAAAGAAAATAATATTTATAAGAAAATATACGCGTTACTACCAAAGACTTTTGGATCTGGTCCATTGTAGTTCAAAGATCATAGAATAAATGTCAACACACAGGTCAATATTTACACAAACATCCACCAAAGTAAACTTAGCGGGACTTGTCATGATAAAGCTACAGGAGTACGGGTTCAGTAAACACTTGATTGAAAAAAAAGCTGAATAAAGAAAAACAATCCGAAAACTCTCTTCCCTCTTACCTGCTTCAACACTGTAACGCAATTGTAGATTTAATTTCGACTGAAAACAAATGAGTTTGTGTATTTGAGAAAATTGTGACAAGACTGAAAGCGGTCTCAGTGGATCGAGAACCGTTGTAAGCCGAAGGCTGCTCCTTAAGCTAAGTTTTTTCAATTCTCAGCCGGTATGCAGAAGACAAATTATGTCATGGTCTTGAGGGAAGTATAATATTTCTTAGGTGAAGACAGATCTCAGGGAATCCCCGTCGGTAAGAATGACGTACTTCAAAAATGAACTACCCACCCAGACCCTCACCCCCATCCACCCACACACGATAACAAAATATCTTCTTACATATTCATCCTATATACGACCACGTTTCTAGCGGTGTGGCTGTGCTGGCGTGTTAAGAAATAAGGAGAAATGCAACAAGCAGGATGGGGAACACTTATGCAATTCAACTGGTCCATACCACTTGCCAATCCCATTCCTTAAAACAGTCTTAAGGTTATCTGGACACTCGGTCTATGTTGTGGTGCTCATCATTGAGAGGGAGGAAAGAGAAAGGGAGAAAAGGAGAGAGAGAGAGAGAGAGAGAGAGAGAGAGAGAGAGAGAGAGAGAGAGAGAGAGAGAGAGAGAGAGAGAGAGAGAGAGAGAGAGAGAGTGAGAGAGAGAGAGAAAAAGCATGCTCTGGAGCTCGACAAGAAATCACGGAACACGCTGGCGCCAGTAATAGGCTTAAGACGAAAGCGAAAGAAATCCCCTTAAGACCCCAAAGTAATGAACCCCTAAGACATGTGCGAGACCATACTTCGCAATAAGATTTGACCTGCAAGTGAAGCATCAGTCATGTTATTTATGCTTTGATATATTTCATATGAAGTACTTTGGGCAGACATCCCATATTAAGGTGAAGATGTAACTTTTGTTTTCCTCTATCAGGTGTCGAAAGATGATTTGTCTACTTAAGAGGAAGGGATTTGGGAATAGATAGATCCTATTTATAACCGGTACGACAACATAAGCAATGCTGGAGCGGCTGAATCAAACCGATTCCTAACAATTTGTCGAGAATATGAATCATCTTGAATTTAAGTTTACAAGATAGGTAGCCGAAAAAAGCATAAAATCTACTCTCACTCATTCCATCCCCACATAATCCATTCCCATTTACCCCACTCCCACTCTTATCTTGGCCTCTCCTGGATGACAGATCATCCCTGCATCTCGCCCACTGCACTGGGACAGAAGTAATGTAGCAAGACACAGCACATACACAGCAAGGCCGCTTCATTTAATCGGCGACCCTCCCTCTCCGTCCCCTCATGCAGGAAAAAAGAGAAGAGGGGGAGAAATCCCTTTGGGCTGCGTCAAAAAATCATTCACACTTACTCCCTCCTTCATCGCCCACCCACTCCATCTCATGCATCACAACATAATCTATACACAACCGTTCTCCACTCACCCTTATCTTCTGTCTTCTCCCTTCCATCCACAACAGACATTCCTCTCTTACCCAATGCCCCTTTTACCTCATCCATTCATCTCATCCTTGGTCGTCCCACCCGTTCATGTACATAAGAACATAAGAATGAAGGAGACGTCAAGAGACCATAAGGCCTACACTAGGCAGCTCCATATCCATCACCACCTGTCATCCTCATTCATAAGGTTGTCTAACCTTTTCTTAAAACAACTGATAGTTTCAGCGCTCACTACATGGTTACTAAGTCTTCCATTCGTTGACCATCCTATGAGTAAACCAATTCTTGCCCATTTCCTTCTTAAATCTAAATTTGTCCAGTTTTGATCCATTACTGCGAGTCCTGCCCTGTTGTTTTAATATGATGACCTTGGTTGCATCACCCTTGTTAAAGCCTTTGATCCATTTGAATACCTCTGTTAGATCACCCTCTCCTCGTAAGGCAAATTTCTGAGTCCATGCATCATTTTGGTCATTCTTATATGTACTAATCCTTGTGAATTGATGTCTATTCTATAGGACGGAGACGAAAATTGTACCGAATAGTCAAGGATGGGTCTAACTATCGATAGAGTTTGATAATTACCTCTGCACTTCTATTCGTTACCGTCCTAGCAATGAAACCTAATGCTCTGTTAGCTTTATTCCTGACGCTGATGTACTGTTTCCTGGTTTTAAGGACCGGACTCACTAGAACTCCCAAGTCTCTCTCGCACTCAATTTTCTCTAAAAACGTGTTATCTAAGCTGTATCTATTTTCGGGATTGTGTAGCCCTACGTTTAACATGCTACACTTAGAGATATTGAAGTTCATTTGCCATTTCACCGACCATGTGAACAATTTGTTAAGATCATCCTGTAGAATCTCTGCGTCGTCTCATGACCTAATTAGGCGTCCTGTTTTAGTGTCGTCCGCAAACTTACTAACATCACTATTTATCCCATCGTCTAAGTCGTTTATGTACATAATGAACAACAAAAGGCCCAAAACCGAGCCCAGGGGAACCCCACTAGTAACATTGCCCAACCTGGATTTTACTCCATTTATGGTGACCCGCAATTTTCTGTTACTGATCCAAGCTCTAATCCACTATAACACTTTTCCTCTTATGCCATGGGCTTTGATTTTATTTAGTAGTCTCTGGTGTGGCACCTTGTCGAACGTTTTGCTAAAGTTAAGGTAAATAACATCGTAATTATCATTGTTATCTGACGCCTTATATACTTTAGTGTAAAAGGATAGAAGATTAGTCACACGTGACTTACCCTTGGAGAAACCATGCTGTGTGTCACAAATTAAATTATGTATTGCGATGTGTTCTCTGAGTCTATTTACTATTATTGATTCAAGCATTTTACCTATAACCGATGTCAAACTGATTGGACTGTAGCTGCATATAGACTATTCACCTCCCTTCTTAAAAACAGGAATAACGTTTGCCTGCCCCCAAGTAGTAGGCGCAAAACCGGTGTCTACCGATTTATTAAATATTTCAGTTAACTGGTCGCAGATTTCAAATATACACTCCTTAAGCACTCTCGGAAAAATTTCGTCTGGACCCGTGGATTTTGTAGCTTTAAGTTTTTCAATCTGCTTGACTACTTCTACTTTGCTAATGCTGATATTTGATAGTCTATTTTCTTCATCCCCACTGAAAATCGGATCACAGTCAGGTACCTTATCTAACTTCTCATTAGTAAACACCAAGAGAAAATATTTGTTAAACTCCTCACTCACATTTTCCTCCGATTCTATCATGCAATTTTCATTGTCTTTAATTGTGCCTATTCTTTCTTTAGTTTTTGTTCTGTAGAGATGAAAGAAACCCTTTGGGTGGGATCTTGCTTGACTGTCAACCGTAATTTCATCGTTACGTTTTGCTGTATGTGTATTCTTTTTAACCAGCTTTGCCCTTTCGTTATATCTTCATCTAAGGTGTGTTTCCTTTTCTTTTCGTAAAGTCCTCTTTTCATTCCGATTTTATGTTTTAGTCTGTCTGTCATCCATTTGGGAGTATTACTATTCTTCCGTATTGACTTCAGGGGAATAAATGTATTTTGTGCATTAATTAAATCAGTTAGATTGCTATACATTTAATCCAAATCGCTGACCTGGCTGTTGACCCCAAGCCCCCAAGTGACCTGACCCAAGGTATGGATATTACCCTCCGTGACCCGACCCCTGGTCATGACCTGACCCCTGGTTATGACCTGACCCTTGGTCATGTCACGACCGCTGACCGCGCCGATGATGTCCAAACCATCCGTATGACATTTCATATTCAATTTCAAATAGGTTTTCATATTGTCAAAGTTGGCTCTTGTGAAGTCTGGTACTTGGACGTTATTCGTACTTTTTTATTCTTCCAAAATAATATTAAATCTTACTTCTTGATGATCGCTAGAGCCTAGACTATCTTTCACTTCTACGTTACTCATTAGGTGCTTATTATTAGTTAAAAGTAAGTCCAGAGTACTTTCTCCCCTCGTAGGATCGGTAATCATTTGTTTTAGGAAATCATCCTGCACCACATCTAAGATTTTTTTTGCTTCCTGATCTCCTACTAAAATTTCCTAATCAATATTTCTATAATTAAAATCTCCCATGATCACAACGTTTTTGAAGAAGGGGATCAGTCTGCTCAACGCTGAGGTTAGGAGGTCTATACAGGACGCCTATAATATCTTTTTTATTCTTGCCTATAATCTCCACCCAAATAGATTCAGTACTGTCCTCTTCCTTAATCGAATTGTTGATAATGCAGTTTATTGTATTATTAACGAAAAGTGCTACGCCTCCACCACTCCTGCCAACCTTGTCCTTGTGAAAAAACTTATAGCCTTCTATTTTGATTTTCGGAAGGAAATATCTATCAGCCATGTTGATCCAGAATTCAGTAATAGCTATAATATAAAAAAATCTTTACGAATGCTTTACCTCTCAGCAAATCGTTTTTGTTTATTACGCTTCTGATATTTGTAAGTAAACTTTAAGTATATCCTTCCTCCATCTGATTTGGTGATTCTTTTCACATTCCCTCTCTGAGCTGTTTCTATTGCCTAAACTATATTCCGATACTTTCCGACTACTCCCACGTAATCTACCCGAAAAAAACTCTGTATGATGCCTACTTCTCGCTCAAGGGATTCAGCAATGAGCCGAAATCCTCTGGGCGACAAGTGCACCCCGTCCCTTGTATATACATGATTCTTACCGTAAAAGCAATCCCAGTTGTCGAAAAATGCCCATCCATTGATCCTACAATGTTTTGCCAGCCTGCAATTCATTGCAATAGCCCTGGAATGCCACATGCCTCCAACTCTACGCCTCGGAAGGATTCACACATACAACAGGAACACCTTCCTTGTTCCTAATCTTGTCTAGCGCATCCCGGAACCACCTCTGCCTTCCACACCTCTTGTACTAATATTTATTCACTCATTTACAAGAGTAGTAGAGTTTATGTTAGGATTAGAAATGGAGAGATTGAGTGGTTTGAGGTAAAGGTAAGACTTCGTCAGGGATGTGTTATGTCGCCCTGGCTGTGCAATTTATACATGTATGGGGTGGTGCGAGGGGTGAATGAAAGGATAGTGGATCAGGGATTGGAGATGGTTAAAGAAAATGGAGAAAAGCGGAAGATAAGCCAATTATTGTTTGGTGCACTTGTAGCAGGATCAGAGGAGGGATTGAGGAAGTTAGTTACAGTTTGGGAAGGTGTGCGAGAGAAAGAAGTTGAAGATAAATGTGGGTAAATGTAAGGTGATGATATGTACAAGGGGAGAAAGTATATATATATATACATATATATAAATGTATATATATAAATGTATATACATATATATATATATATATATATATATATATATAAATATATATACATATATATATATATATATGCATATTTATATATGTATATATATACACATATATTATATATATATACATATATATGCATATGTATATATATATATATATATATATATAAATATATACACACATATTTTTTGAAGGAGTGACAAATGAGTGGAAAAGGTGGTAAGGAAACTCAGGTTAACCAGTAACACTAATGTAATCTAATGTTTCGACTTTACATCTTCTTCAGAGTGAAGAAGACGTAAAGTCAAAATGTTAGATTACATTAGTGTTCCTAGTTCAACCTGAGTGTGCTTACCATATTTTCCACTCATATATATATATATATATATATATATATATATATATATATATATATATATATATATATATATATGTAATGTATATACACATGTCCATGTTACATATATTCACCAACTTCTGCACAAGTAGTGACTGAAACAATAGCTGATAAGGGTATAGGCAGGGTGGGTTTAAATTTTCTAGGCCACAAAGGCTTGCGAACGTTGGCGGAAATTATGTTTTTATGACGTCATAATACCGTTTCGATGACATGACAGAGATATTTCGCTGACGTTACTGTTTAGATAGAACGGGAGAGCATGGCAGAGTTGTGTGGAGGTGATAAATTGGGCACCAAATGGCTTGATTCCCATCCTCTTTTCCTCTTTTCCTTTGATGTATATGTTCCTTACCTGACGTATCAGTCGGATTAGAGTTTACATGTTTCTAGATGCCTGGGGCTTGATGAGTAACCCCTTTGCTAGTAGAACATACCAAGTATTACATCCTGATTACCGCCAAGAGGTTTTATTTTGCTTAGGAATGAAATTCGTACTGAAAAAGATTAAACTTCCTTGCGATGGGATGAACACTATCTTGTTTAACTATTTTGCCTCCTTTCTTCGTCTTGTTCTGCTTGACGCTTATTGGCTTTATTCAGTTTCGTGGAAGGATCTCGTATTTAAGAAGGTTAAGAATAAATGTTTATGTGTTGTTGTATCCGTTTCTATTTCGATTAACCCCGTTTAACTATGATGTTATAGTGACGTACTCTCTATACTTGATTTATGCTTAAACCAGGAGATTTTATTACTTTTAAAGGACTTGATAGTATCGAAGGGATCAAAATGAAATAACAAGAATAGGGACGGGAGGGATGAAGGAAGGAAGGAAGGAGGGAAAGAATGAATGAAGGAAGGAAGGTAGGAAGGATGGAAAGAAGGAAGGAATAAAGGAAGGAAGGAAGGAAGGAATGAGGGAAAGAAGG
>NC_134777.1:48230065-48237565 GCF_046742065.1 Oratosquilla oratoria | reverse complement strand
CTTGATGTGCATTGTTAAATTGAGTAACGATGTCTAAAGATACTTAGAGCCACTGTACCGCTTAAAGCCAGGACGTAAGATTTTTTCAGGTGATATAACATTCTTGTGCTATATTCTGAGTTCGATTCTGTTACTCGGAAATTACGAGATATAACTGGCTCATATATTCTCAACATGCTTGAAAACTTGAGCAGATATTGCTGTAAAAACGCATGAGAATTTTTTTACCTTAGACTTGATTTGGGCAGACTGCCAGTGGCGTAGAGTTAAGTACATGCAAGAAAAAGAATCATTTGCTTTGCGTATTTCCACACGAGGCATTCTCCATCAATCTCTACCGCTTCCTTTTCTCCATCAATTCCCGCCACTTGCTTTCCTGGTGTATTCACCTGATGCCTATTTGGTTAGCAGCAGATTCATGGCTTGTTTTCTTCTTTCATCGACTCGTCCACCTTTCGTGTCTTCCTATCATTTTTCTTATTTTATTTTATTTTTATCTGTTTATTCATTGATTTATTTTCTATATGTATGTTGATTAATTTGTTATTTATTTGTTTATTTGTATATTTATTTATTTATATTGATCTATTTCCTTTAGTTAGTTGCCTATTCATCAATTTGTATAATCATCTATTTTTTCATTCATATACTCTATGTAATTTTTTTGTACTTTTCCTTCTAGTAGGTGATAAGAGTCAATATTTTGTAACCAGTTATAGACTTTTACCTGAGAATGCTTTTGATAATTTCGACACGATTACGTTTTCAGTCGTGTTCGTTTTGGTCATGGTTTTGTCCTCTGTTAGCAACTTTACGCAAGAATCTATTTCGAATGATGTAATTTGCTCTAATTAATACAATACTAAACTAGGAATATTTTAAATATTAAAACGGTGAGATGTTTTTACATCAAACTTAGCAGGTTACAATGCCAAGAGAGATATTGTTTTTATATATTTGACGTGTGCAACTGACTTTGCCAGAGGATTGAGCAGTCTGAGAGCTTCGAGTCTGATATACTTTTCCTTCTAGTAGGTGATAAGAGTCAATATTTTGTAACCAGTTATAGACTTTTACCTGAGAATGGTTTTGATAATTTCGACACGATTACGTTTTCAGTCGTGTTCGTTTTGGTCATGGTTTTGTCCTCTGTTAGAAACTTTACGTAAGAATCTATTTCGAATGATGTAATTTGCTCTAATCAATACAATACTAAACTAGGAATATTTTAAATATTAAAACGGTGAGATGTTTTTATATCAAAATTAGCAGGCTACAATGCCAAGACAGATAATGTTTTTGTATATTTGACGTGTGCAACTGACTTTGCCAGAGGATTGAGCAGTCTGAGAGCTTCGATTTATATATATATATATATATATATATATATATATATATACATATATATATATATATATATATATATATATATGTATGTACATATATGTATATATATATATACAGATATATATATATATACATATATATATAGATATATATATACATATATATATACATATATATATATATATATACATATATATACATATACATATATATATATATATATATATATATATATATATATATATATGTATATACATATATATATAAAACTTTGAATTGGGTCAAATAATTTTACTCAACGAGATGTTCCACAGAATGTAAAGAGACTAGAAAGGTTATGGAGTACCATAAACACCATCGTGCAATGAATTTTTTATATATAATTTTGGTTATCGAGTTACATCGAGTTACAATGAGTTACAATGATAAAGGTGAGAGACTGTGGTTCACAATGAGGTCAGATCAAGAAAAACAAACAAGTAAGTAAAGGAAATAAATAAATGAATAAAAAGCAAACACTGGACTAAATGGGTCTTTATTCAATGAATACTTCCTTTTGTTCAGTTTTACCTTTGAATAAATAAAATCGTCAAGAATTATCCAGATTAAGTGCTGTAGAGATCGTCACTGTAGCAAACAAGTTACTGACAAAGAGAAGGAAGAACACAAAGCAATTTGAATGATACTTTTTCTTCCCCATAAAGAGCGACCGAAACAAAAAGAAAGATACAACGTCTTAAAATTACTCTTACGAGGTTGTGTTAAACAAAAATACACACATGTGAGAAAACGTGAGACATGGGTGATGCCTGAATTTCTTATTTCATGAAAAAATCGAGATATTTTTCAGTTGATTAAAAGGATGGCTTACGTATGGTTAAACTGTTAAATGAACTAACAGAAAACGTACTAATTGTGTTATAACATTTCTGTATGCCCCCGTTTTTGTACAGCAAAACAAAGACACATACAACCGTTAAAAATAATTATATTAATAATGATAATAATAGAATAGGTCAAATTATTTTTAATCTAAATGAGAGAATGTAGGAATCAACATGATACTCGCCTATGTGACCCCATCAGTACAGTGAAGCACACTGGATTCTGCTTTTTTTGGGAACGGGGCTCCCATTAAGTCTCCCCTTCATCCCCTCACCCCTGATCCCTTCAGTCGTGTTGCATTGTTTGTCCTCAGACGGAACAATATCAATAAAGTGCGTCACCCTGTTGAAGAAGCTAAGAAAGCTAAGTCGTTATCAGGTGGAAAATGCGTCGAGGAAGAGTTACCCAAGAGTTCTTAAGTGGTAGGGAAGGGGTAAGCACAGCTGCCGGCACGAAATAAGGTGTTTGCAAGGCGAACAACTATTTTCGCATAAAAAGGGGCAAAAGTTCATCAGAGTAGCGTCAGGGAAGGAAACAAATGAGGTATTATTGCTCGCAAAGAAAGCTAATGAGTTGATAATGTTTCCAAATTAACTAGATAAACTGGTACTGCGTGCGCAGGGAACAAATGAATTACAAATGATTACAGAGAAAGAAGCGCCTCTGACGACTGGCGTTGGGGTGCAGCAGAGGCAATGAAAATGAGTCGTGTGTCTGCCCGTGAGTTTGCCAGAAGCAGCCTCACCCATCCAAGGCTAGAGGAGACGTGTGAGTGTGGCTATGTGTGGCTCTCTTTTACTTTTTTACTCATCAACTGACAAACAAAGAATGTAAAACCTAGACCTTAGACTTTTGAGTTACTCGTACGTTGGTTGTCACAAAAATATGCACATCAGTAAAGAACTTTGATCCCGATCCCTGGATAGAAGGAGCTCGATTTAATCACGAACGTCTACCAATGGCTTATTTTTCATGACTGTCTAAATATAGTAAATAAAGGTGACGGGAGGATCGTCGACTTGCATATTCATTTTGGATGCAACCAAGTGATTTCATTCAGAGAGATGGTTGGGGCCATATTAGGCTATCCAGTCATGGTACCTCATCTATTTTTTCAACTACCAGTGTCTACTTCTGCTTACAGTCTATATCTCTTCATGAATCTTGTCTTAAGCATCCTCAGTACTAAGACTCAGACCTTCTTCAACCGCCTTAGTCTTAGAAAAATTGCAACTATTTTTTTTCAAGTTATCAAGACCTACAGAAGTGTTACTAATTTTTTCTTTGTTATCATGAGTAATGTATTAAATAAACCTTATGTTAGAAGACTTAACAAATGACCTATTAGTCTACACCAAGGGAACAATTGGTTCATAACAAATTATCCTTTGGGCCATATATAATATTATCATCTATCAGCAAAGATCAAGGTGTGAAAAACATTGTGACTTCATCTCGAGACCAATGACTCGTACAGGTATAGTAAAATAATCATGTATGTTCCTCTCCTACCATGGTACTACAAACAAACAACTGCTATCACAAACAACTGACAGTGCTCTAAAAATACATAGGACAAGATTCGTCAAACATCTGAATATTTACAGGAAATGTCCGTATTCAAAAGGAATTTAAATATTTGAGTGAAAAGATCAATTTGTTGTATGATTATTCCAGCTACAAAATATTGAAGATTATGGAAATTGTGAGCACTGTTTAGTGAAAGGCACAAGAACTATACTCCGATTGTACTAAAATTAAGGCGTACACCCTCGTGCACCTGTCACATGCGCTCCTTTGTCATCTGTTGATCATATTTTCTTTTTATGTAAACCTCACACATATTCTGATTGCCACTGAATGACTTTATTCATCTCATGGAAGAGCCTTCCTCCGCAGTGCAAAAGTACCATGTATGAGTAAGTAACATCATATTTTGAAATTTAAATCTTTCACTATCGATGTGCACTGACAAATTTTGTGGTAGATGTGTAGCTATATCATTCCACTAAGGACAAAACCAAGTCAGAACAATATTCAAGGTGAGTTTGTGTGCGTGTATGTTTGCGTGTTGTGTGTGTTTGTACGTATACATGAATATATTTGTGTGTGTGTGTGTGTGTGTGTGTGTGTGTGTGTGTGTGTGTGTGTGTGTGTGTGTGTGTGTGTGTGTGTGTGTGTGTGTGTGTGTGTGTGTGTGTGTGTGTGTGTACTTGTGTGTCCATGTGCTTATATGGGTGTGTGTGTTCACATACACGTGTGTGTGTCTAAATGTATGCATATGAAACGTCTTTTCATCAGTGGTGGTCTATTCATATTTCTTTGCGCCTGATAAATTGAATTATACACTTTATTTTCACCTCCAAATGGTGATTTAGTTCAAAAGAATACTATAATTAACCATAAACGCATGTGGATTTGTATGTGCGCGTGTATGAAATGGTGTGCGTGCAATGGCGTGCGCGTGTCCGCGCGCGTAGTTCATGAAAGGGGGAGAATGTAAACTGGCGCGTCCGCCATTACAGTCCACGATAATGTTTCCCTTGTATTCAAATAACCCCCAGACCAGCACCACTAATGCCTTTCCACCTCTGCCATCTCCACTACAGCCTCTTCCACCACCATCGCAACGGCCAACACAGCATCCCTCCCAACCCCCCCCCCAATCCCCACCAAGCCCTACATTTTTTTTTCTTTCGACATCATCACAGCCTCCCTCTCCTCCCAGCACAGCCTTCTGTTTATTTCCAACACCGGGGCCAACATAATTCCCTCCTTCCTTTCCTCAACAAAAGAAGCACCTTGAGAGTCCTCACCTCATCCACCACCACTACCACAGACAACTTAGTCTCCCCCTGACACCAACACAGCCAACACAGAAACAGTTTTCCATCTATTTCGTCCGTGCCACCATAACAGACTCTTCTGCTACCAGCACTACAGGAAACAAAGGCACCTTCGTTGGTGCAACTATCTCTACGGGTCCAAAATAATCATCATGTATCAGCCCCTTTAGCACAGTTGCATACATATATCTTTTGTTGTGGCTAATGTAAGCCAATTTTATTGGGCTTCGGTGAGGCTTCCCTACTTAGCAAAACCTTTCGATTCTTCACTTCAGCCTGATAAAGCAATTTAGAGAATTTATTTCAGTTAACGCCAAATGATTGCTGCTTTACCCGAACGAAGTCCGAGGGTGAGGTATTGATTTTAATCGAATGTCTGCGTTTCTTTGCTTGTCAGCAACATTATGGTAAAACAAATGGGTCAATTGAAGTGAATTTTTCAGTAACAGAAGACAAAGACTTTGACATGGCTTTATTAGGTTATGGGAACAATCATATCGAGGTAAAATTCACCAGAAGCGAAAAAAAAAGACTGTAACTTTCTAGAAAAAAAAAAAAAAACTTCCATTTTCCTTAAACCAAGATCAGGGTGATCTACACCTTATTTCTTAGTTATCATTTTATCAATCGTAATAGTTTTTAACAATTGGTTGGTACGGATAAATGTTTTAGAGATAAAGGTCATAGTTGCATAACAACTGCTATTGGACGAAGATTGCCGTACCTAGCTCCCCTAGATTTTATTGCGGAGTCCACTGACGCCCAATTTCAACCATTCTTTGCATCACTGCCTGCGCCATCACATAAACTTAACCGCTCCATTTCGACAATTGCTCCTTCAATATATAGTTTGGCGTCTTTTAATCCGGGAATGACCTGCTACCAAATAAGCTCTTTGCTATCAAATAAAACACGCTCAACAGAACTATGAAGTTGAGTTAGAAAATTATAATATTTGATCCAGTAAATTGAAAAAGGCATTTTAAATAAGCAAAATCGTCATACGTAAGGTAAACAATCTTTGAAACATGTTACAGGGAAGGGATTAACACTCCTAGTATTTATTTCTCATAAGATAAAATTAAATTTCATCTTTCCAGTACCTCTGTGGCATGTTGGTCTTTGATTTCACTTTGTTACTCGATAAGTCAGGGATCTACTTCCAATGATTACCAGAGACTATCGTTTCATTTATTTGTCCGAACACAGAGGGTAAAGGTGACGGCTTTGGCCACAGCGACTTATCTTCTGAAATAAGCTTCTTATTTCTATCATTGGAACTTCCTCATACCTGTAAGAATAGTGGATGAAACATGCTCATTCCCGTCATAAAAGTTATCTTTAATAACATTATCATTCATAAGCGCATTGGGAAATGTTATACATAACATCCGCTGCCATAACTATTTCCATTAAAAAAAAAAAAAATTGATAAGTAAGAGTTATTGGAATACGAGTATAAACCTGCTTAGATACTCCTAACCTCGTAACAAAGAAAACACGTGTGCAAACCAAAAGATAGCAACAAAGACTTTTACATAGACAACAAAAAGAACTCCTATACATAAAACTATCAAGATCAAAACCTCAGACGAAACATTATCAATAATGTGAACTCCCTACCAAAATAAGTGACAGTAATGAGATTCCTATACACAAAGTCTGAAAGAATGTATTTCGTTGCCAATAATCTGCGCTTCTGTCATTGAGAATAATATCACAACGAAGATGTTGAGGCAGAGATGGTAAAAGAGAAATATGAGGAGACTAGAAGGAAGGAAATATAATAGAAATTAAAAGTGACCATCATTCTTCTTAGGTACTCAGTCTCCCATCATAAAAAAAGGCTGCGTAAATCTGGTCCAACGGATTGTCACTAAAGTTCCTAAAGATACTGCATAAACTTATAAAATCAATACCTTGTCCGGGAAGACTATGAAAGACAAGTTGACTATACAAAGTAAAAAAAAAGTAGTAAAACCAAATGGAAATCTCGCACAAAACAATACAGGCCAACATTAATGTCTCACTTCTTTTACGAATGTCGAGAACACCATCATGCCAACAAATACATTCAATTGCAGTAGAATTAAGAATAGCCCATTCAGAAAGCGTGGCTTACGTTAGCGATTATAATTTAACCAATGGTAGACTATTTCTATCAACTATAAGAATCTTGGGTCAAAACGAGTCATTTAGACAACTCTTCATCTACTCCTCAGCGAAACTGCTTAGAAACAAAACTTATAAAAAAAAAAAAAAATACCACTTTGCATGCTAACAATAGCGATCCTTTTCATTTGGCAAAAAAAAAAAAAAAAAAAAAAAAGAGAGATCAGCTTAGACAGAAGGAATACTAGAATTGGTGCCACAACAACAACAACCGTTTGTGTAATAATAGGACTAGGGCTGGTGCCACAGC
>NC_134777.1:48195065-48210065 GCF_046742065.1 Oratosquilla oratoria | reverse complement strand
CTTGTTACCTGCACATGCCTCTGTTCCTATGTCAGTATCCGGACAAACTTGTGCAAACAATGATTTTTTTTTTTTTTTTTGCATAAAACGAAAAAAATATTTCCTAAGACTTTACTGTCTTCTTAAGATACAGTTCCATAGGGTATACGAAGTCGAAGTCTAGAATCAATGTCCTCGATATTCTGAGGGCTACTTTCGTATAGCACGCATACACAGCTGAAACACACACACACACACACACACACACACACACACACACACACACACACACACACACACACACACACACACACACACACACACACACACACACACACACACACACACACACACACACACACACACACACACACACACACACACACACACACACACACACACACACACACACACACACACACACACACACACACACACACACACACACACAGGGAAATAGCTGTCGATCACGAGTCCAACACGTAATCCAAAGACCAAGTGAATACACACATACACACAAACACATACACACACACATATACATACATACATACATATATATCTATATATATATATATATATATATATATATATATATATATATATATATGTGTGTGTGTGTGTGTGTACATATGTATATATATATATATATATATATATATATATATATATATATATATATATATATATATGTATATATATATATATATATATATATATACATATATATATATATATATATACACGAGGGGGCTTCAAAAAGTTCGTGGAAAAAAGGTCAGTATAAAAAATTGCTTCATTTATGATGTTTGTTTTTCAACATATGTTCCATTAAGGTTAATTTATTTCTACAAACGTTAATACCAGCCTTTAAGGGGGTTAACTCTCATTTCGGTGAAAATTACTCGATTTTGTCAAACTTCGTGTGTGGACCGGTGTGGTGTCCCTGAACACGGCGGGACTGGTTTCCAGACATATAACGCCACCCTTCTCAGGTAATGGCAGGTTTAAAGGTCCGCCCGTCAGCCACGCCCCTTTCTTTGCTATGGTTTGTTTTCCTTGTATTTTGTCGTTTTTTTGTTGTTGTTTTTGAGAATTTTATACTCTGATATTGTTGTACGATAGGTTAGGCAGCAGTCACCACACTCGGTGCAATCAAAAAAGGGTTCAGCGTATGCGTGCGTAATTTCTCCACGCGCTATCCTGTTTTATACATTTCTTGTTTATAAATTCACTACTCCATAACTAAATATGTCAGATGTGATAGTTGCCGAAGTATTTTGCTCCATTCTGAACCTGAGAAGTGCAACAATACTCACCTTAGCAAAGGGATTGTAATGCATGTGTACCATTCATTATGTGAAGGATACGGAAGGTTAGGATTGTCACGATTCTCAGCTGGCATGGGTACAAAAGAAATGTAATGAACATCTGCTGCTTACTTCCCAGAAATGGTCAAAGGATTATGTAAGTAGATATGTGCATTTGATACTCTTTGGAGGCACTTTTATGGAGTAGTGAATATATGAACATAAAAATGCTATTTTCTCAAAACTAGTTTTTTCGCACAAAAGTAACCATAACTTCGTGTGTAAATAAGCAATTTTGATCATTCTTATTGGAAAATGATCGTGATACTTATATCTAACAAAATTAGTATATTCATTCTTAACCTACTTGAAATATATTTTTGACAATTTTTTAAAGTTGTGATTTTTTTTTCATAATTTGCTGTAAGGCTGACTTTCTTTTTCACTTAGAATTACGAGTATACTAATTTAGGTACATCTGGATGTCTACTAACTGTACACCAAAGGAAATTATTATTATCCTCGTACTTTTGGAATTATAACGTTATTTCAAAAATAACTCAAAATTGCAAGTAAATCGTCTGTAGTGTAAAAATTTCTGAATGGATTTCAATGAAATTTCTGTCACAGATGTATCCTATTCCCCTGCACATTGTGTTAAATTTGCATTGCCTTACATAAAAAAAAAAAGGTCGGGAGGACCGGAAATGCGTAATCCGATCGAGCGAATCACCGAAAAGATAGTTAACCCCCTTAAGTCTGTCTGAGTAGAACTGAGGATCATGTGATCTAAACCATGTCAAACATCTTCAAATGATGGAAAATTGGTATCTTTCCATTATTTTTCTAAGTTTGGAAACAAAAAGAAATCGAAGGGGGCTAAATCGGGGTTGTAAGGGGGGTGTCGGATGATTTCCTATCGAAATTCACGTAGCACACCTCTGTCTACCGAGCATCATGAGCGCGTACATTGTCGTTGTGAAGAGGACGCGTTGATGGATATTTCCAGGGCGTTTTTCCGAGGCTTTTTTTGGACAGTTTTCTCAGAACGTATTCTTAATAAGTAGATTTAATTGTTTTCTTGTTCTCGGGGAAGTCAACCAGCAAAATCTCCTCTGCATCCCAGAAGACAGTGGCCATGACCTTTCCTCTTGAACGCTCAGATTTTGCTTTGACTAGTACACTTTCACCCCGGGGCAGCCACTGTTTTGATTGAATTTTGTCCTCGGGATCGTATAGGTGGAGCCATGTTTCATCCCCTATCACAATTCTCTGCAGAAAATCTTCAGAGTCTTCATCCCACTTGATCAAAATTTCCTGCTGATCTGGGCGCAACAGTCTAGATACCCATCGAGCGAAAAGCTTGCTTAGCCCCAAACTCTCTACCAGAAATGCGTGTGCAGAACCCACGGAGATGTTGAGTGTGTCTGCTACTGATTCAGTGGTTATTCGTCTATTCTTTTGAATCATGTCGCAGACAGCATCAATGTTTAACTGACGTTGATGGCCTGCCACTGCGGGGCTCATCTTCAATTTCGTTTCTTCCACTTTTGAACCGACTTATCTATTTGTAGGTTGTTGATTTCTTTGGTGTCATTGTCACCATAAACTTGTTTTAGAGCGTCAATAATATGCTTATTCTCACAGCCGACTTTCACCATGAATTTAATGTTTGTCCTGGCCTCGATTTTGGTGGATTCCATGTTGCTTAAATGGTGTCCAATTTCCAACTGGCGGCGATGCATCATTCCCTGCATTTATGGGTTCATGTTTGAACTTGTTATAACACGTTGGTACAAGAGTGTCCAGGTGCGATAAAATCAAATTCCTTCCATATAATTTTTAGTTATGGACTTCTTTCACGAACTTTTTGAAGCTCTGTCGTGTATACATATATATATATATATATATATGTGTGTGTATATATATATATGTATATATATATAAATATATATATATATACAGTATATATATATATGTATATATATACATACATACATATATATATATATATATATATATATATATATATATATGTGTGTTATATGGTGTATATGTGTGTGCTAATAAGAACACGGGTACGTGTGTCTTCAGTTAGTTTCTTTGTGTGGTCTACTTTGCATATATATATATATATATATATATATATATATATATATATATATACATGTGTTTGTGTGTGTGTGTGTATATGTATGAGTATATATACATATATATATATATATATATATATATATATATATGTAAATATGCATAGACGAGAAGTCATAAAATTATGGGTTTCATTTATGTATGTTGAAAGTATAATAGTATATTCAACATGTACAGTGCCATGCATGTATCATCATGTAAGCATATATGGTATATTCTAATGATGATGTAATGTTCTTTTTCTGGAATATAATTCCGTCAATAATCGCATCCAATACAATTTCGCTCTTCTGATGAATGACCATTTTTTTTTTAGTCCCCTCGCCCTCATCTAACATCCACCTGAGTTGCCTTTTTACTTTTGGTTCTCAAAAGATCAAGTTTACCTGTTTGCCCGAGTCTACTCGCGACCCTACCGCTCGGGTCCTCAGCTCCCCTTCACCACTTGCACATCCTTCGCAAAAATTTGACATTACCAGCTCCGTCCGTACCTCGCAATATGAAAAGATCTTTGTGCAGTGATTACGCATCCAATTTCTCTATCGTTCGAGTACCGTATCTTCCCCCACAAGAGCAGGGAGTCAATGGTCTCTGTTCTGATCACGCAGCCAAATATGGTAAAAACGGACAGAAACTGATTAAGGCACGGGTTTTTGTCCGTCTCCACTTCCTCCTCTCCCTCTGTCTCTGCCTGCTCCACTTTCCATATTTCGTTATTCTTCTTGCCTCCTCCCCGTATTCCACATTTAAACCCGTAACCAGATTTATCAGTATTGTAACCTTATATACCTTTTCTAATTTACACTAGGCAATTTTGTTTAACCAAGTAAGAAATTCTTAATTCCCCAAACGGATGCTGGAAACACGGTTCACCCACTCTTGTATACTGTCATCTTATTTTATTTTAGCTTGGTTAATGACACGATTTTATTCAGACTTGTCAAGACCTTCATGTTGGAAACTCGGTTCACCCACTCCTGTATACTGTCATCTTATATTATTTCAGCTTGGTTGAAGGCACGATTTTATTCAGAGTTGTCAAGACCCTCATGTCTTAAATGGTGTAATTACCCTTCCGTTTTCACACTCTTACCACCCCTTCCCCTATAATCACATGAATCTTGGTCTTGGACACATATCAACAAATGAAGCTACCCGTCTTGAAGAAATTAACACAAAATGGTTTGACAAATCTACAGACCTTCTACTGGCTGACGCCAAGTGATTTTATTCAGTTTAAGAGAGTACCCGGTCATGGAGAACGAAGCTCTGCACAGTCTTAGATATCCTCTCAGCCAATCTAGATTTATTTCCCTTATCACCAAACTTGGACGAAACTTAAGCATTAGAATTCGAAGATCGTCATTTACATAGAGTTCCCTTCGCTCTTGACAAATTGTATACTTTGAATTCTTCGATTCAATGGCGTCTTTTACAGATTCGGGGACGGAAAAGACTTTAACTTCGTTCGGTTCAGTTCAGACGCAGACTTGAGAGAATATGGGGTTTTGATGGGTCTAGACACCATATTGAGTCAAGCCTGTATTCCCACCTGAATGAGATAGTTAGGCATTAGCCAGAATAAAATTCGCCAACAAGTAAAATTATGTTCTTTTTCATAATGCACATCATTCTAGCAAATTTGATATTATATCACACTGTACAAACATTGCGTTGACAAGCGTTACACAAAATCATCATATCAGCCGGGAATGATCTTCAGTTTAAACGACGTCACGACCAGTCAAGGGCAATTTCTGGCCAGTGGGGAACCTGATCGACATAAAAATACTGTGTGATATTTGCCAAATAAAATCTACAACGTACATCTTTGTAATGAAAAAGTATGCTATAACAAGGTCTGTCACAAGCTATTGTAATTAGAGGAGAGGTCCCAGGTTGAAACATTTACAGCTGTCTTGTTGAACTTTGAAACACAACTCACATATTTCACTCCGAATACAACAAAGCTAATTAAACTCAGTAAAGTCATACAATCTTGTTTATATATTCAAGGAAGTCTAACAACATGATAGAAAAAATATAATGGAAAAGTATATTTCTCTTCAGAACAAAGATATCATCGAGGAACAGGGATAACATAGGATGATGTTAAGTTATAAAACATAGTATTTGTCAACAGAATGTCCAAGATACCTTATACAAGAATTATTACTCGTCACTCAAAGAATTTCATATATATATATATGTATTATATATATATACATATATATATATAATATATATATATACATATATATATATGTATATATACATATATGTATATATATGTATATATATATATATATTTACATATATGTATATTATATATATATGTATATATATATACATATACATACGTATACCAAAGGCTTTTTCCTCTTACACGGGGGTTAGCCAAAAAGAAAAAGGCATGGAAACCACTCTCACCCATTCCATTCCCCACATATTCCACTCGCCTCCACCCTCCTCCCTCCCTCTTATCTTGGCACCTCCTGGATGACGGGTCATCCCTGTATCCTGTCCACTGCCCTGGGTCAGAAGCAATATCGCAAGACACAGCACATCCACAGTAAGGCCGCTTCATAAATTCGGTGACCCCCCTCTCCGTCCCCTCATGCAGAAAAGGAGAAGACGGGGAGAAATCCCTTAGGGCTGCGTCATTTTTTTGCGCACACATACTTCCTCACTCCCATCCCCATCCCTCATGCATCACAGCATCATCAATACACAACCCTTCTCCATTCACCCCTATCTTCTGTCCTCTCTCGTCCTTCCTCAACAGACATTCCTCTCTTTTATAATGCCCCTTTCACCCCATCCATCCATCTCATCCTAGGACGCCCCCTCAAATTCATCCCGGAATTATTTGATTGTATTTGATTGACATCGCCATCATTGGCGATTCCATTCAGTTATATATATATATATATATATATATATATATATATATAAATATATACATACATATATACAAATATATATATATACATACATATATATATATATATATATATATATATATATGTATGTGTGTGTATGTATATACATATATATATATATATGTATATGTATATATGTACATATATATATATATATTTTGATGTGTAATTAATACATACATATATGTTGTGTATGTTAAAGACAGATTGAACATTTTTAGAAGCTCTGCCATGGGATTCGAACCCTGGCCCGTGCGTCGATAATCACGAGGCCAAGACGCTAGCGACCATGCTACATGGGATGGTTCAAAAGGACTGTACTAGTCCCCGACCACGCTTCACGTAACATTGGAAGATCTAGTCTCATTTTCATCCAATCCCCGTATTAGGCGAGCCCTCCGACAAGTTGTGTATGTTAAAGACAGATTGAACATTTTTAGAAGCTCTGCCATGGGATTCGAACCCTGGCCCGTGCGTCGATAATCACGAGGCCAAGACGCTAGCGACCATGCTACATGGGATGGTTCAAAAGGACTGTACTAGTCCCCGACCACGCTTCACGTAACATTGGAAGATCTAGTCTCATTTTCATCCAATCCCCGTATTAGGCGAGCCCTCCGACAAGTTGTGTATGTTAAAGACGCACGGGCCAGGGTTCGAATCCCATGGCAAAGCTTCTAAAAATGTTCAATCTGTCTTTAACGTACACAGCTTGTCGGAGGGCTCACCTAATACGGGGATTGGATGAAAATGAGACTAGATCTTCCAATGTTACGTGAAGCGTGGTCGGGGACTAGTACAGTCCTTTTGAACCATCCCATGTAGCATGGTCGCTAGCGTCTTGGCCTCGTGATTATCGACGCACGGGCTAGGGTTTGAATACCATGGCAGAGCTTCTAAAAACACATACACATATATATATATATATATATATATATCTATATATATGTATGTATGTATATACATATATATATATATGCATATATATATATATATATATATATATGTATGTATATACATATATATATGTATATATATATATATATAAATATATATATATCTGAATGGAATCGCCAATGATGGCGATGTCAATCAAGTAATTCCGACAGTCGTCCCAGGACTCGAACCGAGGTGTTTCGAAATGCAAAGCCGACACTCTACCGATTGAGCCACCGAGACTTAAAGTTCTCCAACTTGGTAGTTAATCTAATTCCCGAAGAACTAAGTCGACTGATAACTTCCGTCCTAACTTAATTTTACGAAGAACTAAGCCCTCTCATAGCTCATGGTTAAGCTGGTACGTATCCATGATGGACTTTCGTCGTTATAATACCTGAGTAGAATCGCCAAAGAGGGCAATGTCAATCAAATTATTCCGACAGTCGTCCTAGGACTCGAACCGATGTCTTGCGAAATGCAAAGCCGACGCTCTACCGATTAAGCTATTGAGACTTTAAACTCTCCAAATTGGTAGTTAATCTAACTCCCAAAGAAATAAGTCGACTGCTAATTGCCGTCCTAACTTAATTTTACGGAGAACTAAGCCCACTCATAGCTCATGGTTAAGCTGGTACGTATCCATGATGGACTTTCGTCGTTGTAATATATGAATAGAATCACCAATGACGGCGATGTCAATCAAAATATTCCGACAGTCGTCCCCGGACTCAAACCGATGTCTTGCGAAATGCAAAAGCCGACGCTCTACCAACTGAGCTACTGAGAATCAAAATTCTTCAACTTGGTACATAATATAACTCCCAAAGAACTTAAGTCGACTGCTAACTGCCGTCCTAATCTATCTTACGGAGAAATTAGCCCATTCATAGCTCATGGTTAAGCTTTACGTATCCTTGATGAACTTTTGTTGTTGTAATACTTAAATAGAATCGCCAATGACGGCAATGTCAATCAAATAATTCCAACACCCGTCCCCGATACGTACAAGCTTAACCATGAGCTATGAGTGGGCATAGTTCGTTAGAACGACAGTTAGCAGTCGACTTAATTCTTCGGGAGTTATATTAACTACTAAGTTGGAGAATTTAAAGTCTCAGTAGCTCAATCGGTAGAGCGTCGACTTTGCATTACGTAAGACCTCGGTTCAAGTCCGGAGACGAGTGTCGGAATTATATATATATGTATATATATATATATATATATATATATATATATGTTGAACATTTTTAGAAGCTCCACTTTATAATGCCCCATACACATATATATATGTATATATATATATATATACGCATATGCACATACATATACATATACATATACATACAGTGTATACTGTACATATACACATACACATATACATGTTAGTATTGCATAGTCTGAGTTATGTGTTCCGTTTCGGGGGTAGAAAAATCTAAGACCATATAGAACCCATATGTTTGGAATATTAAAAAAAAAAAAAAATTCTGACAAAAACACATATACTAAAACTGGTGAATGTCTATCATATTGTATGGACACTTAATCACAAGAAAATAGTAGAGTACCTGGATAGATGTTTGATATTTCTAGTTGTAAATTGAAATACTAGTATATATTTTTATTGTCGTCCTAAGAGTAGAATAGACATACTTGTTTATTCTAATGAACCTGTTATCTTGTTATTAACTGTATATTTTATGTGATACTGAGTGATGTAACGCAGATTGGTATAACCATTGTTAAAAGAATAAAAAAAAAGGTTTCTGAGAGATTGCTCCTATGAGAAAGGAAGAATACGATAAAACTGTGAATGGAAAGGGAAACTCTGAGGGAAAGAAAGAAGTTTGGGGCCGTGACGAGGTAGAGGAACTCCAAAGGTGTAATCCCCCCTCAAAGGCGCCGCAGAAAAAAAAAAAAAAAAACTCGAGGAGGAGTCCGGGGAATCAAGTGACCTTGGACGACATCAGGTGCTCGAAGAAGACGAAGACAGAGAAGAGGATGGTGAAAAGAATTTTTGATAAAAAATCAAAAGGCTTAACATTGATTCTGAGGCCATATAGTCCTCAAATTTGGATAATGTATTCTGAATATAAAGATGGTTGTCACTAGTTTCCAAATGTCAAATTTATGGTTGCAACTATTAGTGTTAAGTCTTTACAATATACGAGTACGTTTGAATTTCCCGACCTTGATGTTTTAATAGTTACTGTCAGAAATCAAACTGAGCATAATACTATTTTTCAGATTTCTCAAATTTGGAATTAAACTATTAGGGCCAAGAGAAATACATAAGCAGAATACTAAAAAAAAAAAAAAAAAAAATAATAAATGAATAAATAAATAAATCAACATGGACGACTCCGGCAATTTTACCACGTCTAAATTATTTTGTTCTGTCAAATACCAGACGATTTCATTCCATTTAAAATAATCTCTTGTCATCAGATATCTAATTAACTCAAATTTGTCATCTCCTAGTCTCCCGACTTTCTTTTTTAGGAACTCAGGAACACGCTCTCATCTTTAAATGACCCCGTGTTGGGTCTCATCTCAATTATTGCATGCCAGAACCCTTTTGATGTAACAAATCAGTCTTTAGGTAAGTATATAGATAGACAATACTATATTTGTCATTTACGCCACATTAACATAAATTAAATTCTTCTTGGTGTACAGTTCAAGACAAAAATAACTAAAGGTGGTTTTGGCCTAGAATAGGTTTCAGCCATTAAAAACAACCTCATGACCACTTTAAGGTTGGCCATCATCCCGCAACTGCATAAAATTATTTCTTCTTAATAGAAATTAAACCTATAAAGTGTATCACCGTGTTGGAGAAATTTTAAATTTCTTGTCTCAAAGGTCATTCCGATCGTTCTCCTTACTTTGAATTCCAAGGTCTTCTCTGTTAGCTCGTCTTCCTTTCCTTGTAGGGCGTCGGGGGGGGGGAGAGAAATGCAAATGAAGATATATCTATATAGCCCTATATATCTATATAGCTTTGTGATCAAGACCCTGCAGGTCGAAACGTTAAAGCGTGAAATTCTCCCATTACTCCTCGTCTGCTTCTTCCACCTTCAGTCTCATATCTATATATGTGTGTTAGAATTGTTAACAATATGAACTCTTTTGTACATTATAAAAATTGTAATAATGTAATGTCTTTTAATTTATTCATATGGTCATATATTCATTAATTATCTATAGTGCTTCTATCTATACTTACGTTTATCAGCCTACATCAAATAATTTTTGTTTGTTCCTTTAATATCTATTCAATTAATCATTTCTCTATATATATCTCCGCATTTTCCTTTTTATTTTATTCTACATCCGGATGTGGTATTGACATAAACGTCACCTCCCGGTTTTCTTTGTCCTTGGAAACTATTGTTTCCGCTGATATGACTTCATCACTTGCCTCATGTGCCGCGTGTGGTCTAGGTACGCAGCTGTGGCAAGTTCGACTCTGAACTCGCCTATCAAGTACCAAGATTTGGGTCGATTCTTAAGGCTGGCGGCGAGTGATAATTCCCGTAGCTGTCGTAACACACAATGTATGCAATACACCTTTTCCTTAATTACCTGTATCACAAACATTAATTCATTTAGTATAAAACGGTTTTTTCTATTGTTCCCTGGTGGCGTAATCAGAAGCAGGCTGGTCTAGCATTCGCTTAGTTGTGGGATCGAATCGCGCACTTCTCTCCAGTCCCCAGCAGTAACTGTTATCTGCCCCAACTGTCCAATTGCATTGGGCAAATGTGACGCTTTCGGCCGCAGCTATGCGCCTCCAGGCGGAGTCTTCTCACTTCAACCTTTTAATCATACATAGCTTGAATAGCTGGACCGTAGTTCAATTACTGAAAGAAGTAAATGTCTGTCATGAATATTTTAGACCAGAACGATTCTTCATATCAAAACCAGAGTGGAGACCTTACGAGACAGAATCATGTGATGGGAACAAAGACAAAATTAGCCGCGAGAGTCAGGACTCAAGAAACCTCGACTGAACACATGACCATCGGACTCCATCTAAGGTATTCTAACTATTCAGCCATCGCTACTTCTTCCAACATTATGGAGGAAATAACATGGCCAATAGTGCTGTGGTAACTCTAAGTAAAAAACAAACAAAAACAATACATTGTATAATAATATGACTAAGGCCAAAACAAAATTAGCTGCGAGTGTCATACTGTCACACAGGTTAGTCAAAACAACAATGAACTCTTCATTGAATCTCCTTCGTCAAAATTAAATAATTTGGAGCTACCCTCAACAAAAACAGTCACGTGTATCATCATCCCAAAGGATAAATCAATAAGAAGATGTAATTGCATTATATTAACTTTCTTGTTATATCTAGAGGATTTTAATCAGTTTCAAAGAAACTGTCATTAATTAAAGACTTAAAGCACATCTTCAGTGACCTCTTGGCGACAGTAATATTTTGTTTATTTTCCTGAATCGTTTTTTCAGAAGCGTATCGCCTTACGCTGTTTAAGTTTTACTAGTCACCTGAGACAACCAACCTATTCTGACCTTTAAAACACTAAAATATCCACTCCTGTGTCCCCGCCCTCCTCTTCTGCCTGCCACTTTCCCGGTGACTCGCTTCTTCTGTGACTTTGCTTCCTGTTTGCATCTCCTTTTCTCCTTGGGTTTTGTTCTGTGACTCCATAGCTCTCCCCTCCCTTTCCTCCTTCATTTGATTCTGTCTTTCTGCCTTCCTGACTTTATTTCTTCCTTGCCTTCCTTCCTTCTTTCTCTTCCTCCTTTTCTTCTTCCTTTCTTCCTCCTTCTCTTCTTCCTTTCTTCTTTCTCCTCCTCCTACTCCGTTTCGTGTTTTTATTCCCTCCTCTTTTTACTCCTCATTCCTTTTCTTTCTTTTCCTATCGCTTCTCCTCTTCCTCCTTCTCTTTATACTCCTATTCCTCTCCTCCTTTTCTCCACTTTTCCTTCTCCTTCTCTCTCTTCTTTTCCCACTCATACTTCTTCTCCCTTCTTCCTCCTCCTACTACTGTTCCCCTTTTTTAGTCCTCCTCCTCCTCCTCCTTACTTCCCACATCCTTTAATGATTATTATTCCGCTCATTTTCCAATATTTTTCCCTCTACGTCGTTCTATTCAAAAGGTCGCGAGGCTTCCTGGAGAATAATAATTTCATAAACAGGTCGGCACAATAAAAGAATATATATTATGAAGACATATGCATGCCGAGTGTTTCTCTCTCCTGAATGAAACAGTCTGGCGAGGGTCAAAATGGAGCGTGTAGTAAACTGAGATAAGAGGATTTTCGTTTCACAAAACAGGAGCATTTCCTTAACTCGAATTAAATCACGTGACAGACGAAGCAACGAGTTGCGCCGTTCACAAATGGCAGTGTAGGTTTTGAGGCTTCCTTTTCAGAGAGTTTCTTACAACCAAATAGAACTCAGAATTATATATTGTCGTAAACAGCAGTCATAGAGGAGCTCCGGGTGGTCTACGTATGTATATCGTGTGTTCAAATTCACGGGATGGACACGGTAACAAGCCTTTATAAGTAATAACCACGCATCTATGCACCCTCTCAAGCTTCTTTTATACCCAATACAAGCAAAACAAACACACGCACACACACAAGGACTCACAAAAAAAAAGGAATTCAATTACCTTTTCACAAGAACTACACATACAGTAACTTTTGGGGAAGAAGAGAAAATACTCTTGGTTCAATGAGCCCCCCAGTATTTCCCACCGAGCGTGGGTGGCATGTATACGGTCCAATGTGGCAAGTTCCAACTAAATACTTGTCATATGTTTGCTTTTCATTTTTCTTTCATTTTGTGTGTGTGTGTGTGTGTGTGTGTGTGTGTGTGTGTGTGTGTGTGTGTGTGTGTGTGTGTGTGTGTGTGTGTGTGTATGTGTGTGTGTGTGTGTGTGTGTGTATGTATGTATGTATGTATGTATGTGTGTGTGTGTGTGTGTGTTTGTGTGTGTGTGTGTGTGTGTGTGTGTGTGTGTGTGTGTGTGTGTGTGTGTGTGTGTGTGTGTGTGTGTGTGTGTGTGCGCGCGTGGGTGCGTGTGTTCAAACCTCACGGACGAGCAGATGGCTTAATTTGTGACCAGGATGAAAATTTTCTCTGGATTCCTTTGTTAAATTTTCGACTAATTACTGCGTCGAAGAAGAAAACCTGGAACAAAGAGAGATACAAGGACAGAATTTAAGTAAGAAAGAGAGAGACAGAGGGATAGATGTAGACTTCTGTTGTTCTACATTAGTTTGGAGGCGTTGGGATAAAGGGGTCGCTAGGGTTCTTCTCTTCATCGGTAAGTGTCTGTTACCAACACGGATATAATTACATAAATCTATTTTCCTTATGACTAAATTTATGTGCAGTATAGAATTCATTGTGACCACCCAGTATAATCTATAGATACACATATATACAGGAATTAAATACAGATATATACAGAAAGAAGCATCATCCTATCGACGTAATTAATAGTTTGTCGTAAGGTAACATTGAATGGCCGAATCCTTGGTCGGGATGTAGGTGACTTTGACAGTCGAATCTGAGGTCAAGCCAAAGTGACCGCGGGTCGAGTCAGACAAAGAATGGTTCGTTGAAGCTTGCTGATACCACCAGGATCTGACAATATGATCAAATGTGCGATAGGACTCCAACACCTAAAAATATATACATGTACCCGGAAGTAGAAATATATAAAATAGGAGAAGTATAAGATGAAGAAATATAAAGGGAAGAGAAAGAAGAAAAAGCAGGAGGGGAAGGAGAAGAGGTAGAAGAAGAAGCAAAAAATAAATAAAAAAATAAAAAAATAAATAAAAAGTGGAGGGAAAGTGGAAAAAGAAAAATGTGATGAACTAGAATGAAGAGAAGAAAAAGAGGGAAGGAGAAAGGGGAGAAGGAAGAAAAAGAAGTATTATAAGAAGTCGAAAAGGAAGAGGAGGCCTAATGATAATGAGGAAAAGGAAACCTGGGAGAGGAGAAGTATATGGGTAAAAATTAGGATGTGGTGGGTAATGAAGAGGATGAAGAGAAAAAGAGGCAGAAGAAGCAGCGGGGAAGAAGCAGAGGAGGAGGAGAAGGAGGAGGAGGAGGAGGAGAAAGAAGAGGAAGAGAAGAAAGAGAAGGAAGAGAAGGAAGAGAAGGAAGAGAAGGAAGAGAAGGAAGAGAAGGAGAGAAGGAGGAGGAAGAGGGGAAGAAAGAGGAGGATGAGGGAGGGAGGGAGGAGGAAGAGATGAAATAAGAGGAGGGGGAGAAGAAGGAGGAGGAGAAAGAGATAAAATAAGAGGAGGGGGAGAAGAAGAAGGAGGAGGAGGAGGAGAAAGAGGAGGAAGATGAAAAGGGGGACAAGAAGGGGGAGGGACGGTTTGAAGAGGTCGCAGAATAGAAGGGGGATGGTGCCACTATGGAGGAAAACATTGAGGAAGGAGGAAAATGAAGGTTTTTGGGGAGAACGAAGGTGTATGAGGTCGGTAGGACAACGTCTGTGGAAAGTACATTTAAGGCGTTCAGGGGGAATATAAGGGGTACAGAGGGAGAGGTTACTACAGACTGATCGGTAGATAGGGAAGGGAAGAGGGGTGGAGGAGAAGGCGAGGAGTAGAGTAGGGTGACGGGGAAGGGGGGGTTAGGAGAACATAAACTGCAGCCGACGAGGGCTGAG
>NC_134777.1:48126018-48132065 GCF_046742065.1 Oratosquilla oratoria | reverse complement strand
GGAATGAATGGGAGAGACTCACAAAAAGTATTGGTTTTACAAAATGTGCGCAATGGGACGATAAAGGGAGATTTGCTAATGGGTAGGTAAAGGAAAAGGGCAAAGAAGGAATTTGAAATAGATATCAAATACATGAGGACTAAAAAAGAGGAAGAAAAAATTAGAATGGCGTCTACCTATCTGTCTGTCTTCCTGCTTGTCTATCTGTCAATCTCTCTGTATTGATATGTGTCTGTCTGTCTGTCTGTCTGTGTGTCTGTCTGTCTGTCTGTCTGTCTGTCTGTCTGTCTGCCTCTGTCTGGCTATCTGAACAAATTATAAAGTAAGAACTTTCTCAAAAGCAAATATATCTCTATTCTTTCATTCATATGCATATATATGTATTTGCTTGCTTATCTATTTAATTCTTGTTTATTGCGTTTGTTTATTTATCTATCTATTCCTCTATTGTTTATCTATCTACTTCATTATTCACTTATTGATTTGTTTATTACTATTTTAATTATCCATTTATCCACATTGACCATTTCATCATACATATCCGAATAATATGATGTACTTGCACAATTATTTTTCACTTAATTGGTAGTCATATTGAGCTCTACCATTCAATTTTTTTCTTTGTCAACAATGTACAGCCTTCTGCATTTACGCATAGGTACGAGTGAGCTTACAGGCAAGGTAAACAATTGTACTAAATTTAGTTTATCAAGTAATATATTTAATTATTATATTCACTAATTACATCATGGCTCTCCTTGGTGCAGACCTGAGACAAAGGTAGATGAATTAACGAGTGGAAAAATTAACTAGAATAAACATATGGATTAATATAACAATCTGACAGAAAAAAAAAACACCGCCTGGTCTTTTATTATATTTTTCAGCGTTGTCTTTTTTTTTTTTTTTTTTTTTGCAGAGTTATATATATAACGAAAGTGGTAGTTGCTCAACTTTTGCTCAACCTATACTATTACACTGGACTTTTTTTTTTTTTTTTTTTGAGCCAAACATTACATGTCGGATACCCGTCATAATCACACTCTCGCAAAAACGCAACTTTTTTCCCCAAATCAAACATGCCGAACGAGTTCTCCATTCAACATGGGAACCGCAAACTTTCTATCATAACGGAGGACAATAACAACTACAACCGCACACACAGACACACATATACACACATACACACAATTTTATGTGATATATATACACAATGGAGATGGTTTAGTCAACACATCCAAACGAAACCAGCTAATGCAAACATACCATGTCCGGCCAACCAACATAACTGGTTTATAATCTAGTTATTGACCTATATAGGTAGTGGTGGGTAAACATATATAAGCCGTTCTCAGCATTCTGACACTGAAGCCTCTCCAACGTTTTTATTAATAAAGTAATTGACCTAATGCGTACATCTGTATCCACAATAATATACCTATAAAGGAATTGCACGGGTATTTTCGTCTTAAATGATCCACAAATCATGATTCCAGAAGCATCAAACTTATCAGAGGAGTGGGGTGGTTACGGACATAAAACTGCACTAATCTGACTTGGATCGAATCTCACTGGTCCTAGTTTGTTTTTCACCTTTGAACATTACGTATCATACTCTATCCACATTTGCTCTCTTTCTCTTTCTCTCTCTCTCTGTCTCTTTCTATCTTTCTCTGTCTCTCTCTGTCTGTCACTCTCTGTCTGTCACTCTCTTACTCTCTCTCTCTCTCTCTCTCTCTCTCTCTCTCTCTCTCTCTCTCTCTCTCTCTCTCTCTCTCTCTCTCTCTCTCTCTCTCTCTCTCTCTCTCTCTCTCTCTCTCTCTCTCTCTCTCTCTCTCTCTCTCTCTCTCTCTCTCTCTCTCTCTCTCTCCTTTCCCACCCTGTTATCTCTAAATTCTATATCTGCTTTTGCATCCACCCGGTAACTTTATTCAGCTGAGAGAAATTGCTACATGCCACTTGTAAGTTTCGATTACCTTGTTTATAAACGTTATCCTATGTATTACCGTATCGGCCGCCAGGTAATTTTATTTAGATGGGCTAAGTCTTCCTCATAAGCAAAGTAATAATCAGTTTCCAATAAATGAAATTGAATGCTTTCACCACTAGATTATGAGTCTCTTTAGCTTTATGAACCTTTTGTTAAGTTATACTGAGGATATCTCCGCCCTTGCAAATTTGTCAAGACCCATTTTATCACCGTGTACACTCGTAAGTAAATGGGGTTGAGAGGATCCTTCTGAACATGGGCAGAAAACCATCTGAGAGAAGCTTTACATATAATGAAGAAATACACAGATAAAAAATCAAATGAATAGGTAAGCAGGTAAATAAATAGCATAACGAATACAGCCGTCACAAAAAACATATATAATAAAAAGTGAATGTTTTATATATACATTTTCTCTACTCATTTCCCATGAAATCTATCTCTTCTTCCAATCAAATTAGTCTTAAATTGATTAATCAGTGTATTAGGTCCAATGTAATAAATTCCTACGGAGGAAGTCACATACGACATCTTCTGATTTAGATAGAGAGACAACTGACCAGAACACAGTGAGGCTGACTTTCTTTTTCTTTATTTGAAACTTTTTTCGGTAAAATATACACCTTTATGCATTCTGCATTGTATTTTCCTGTGTAAAAGTGAAAAATATTACTACGAATGATATTTCCTTTGTCGAACTAAACTGCCAATGTTTTAGGTGTTCAAACAACTAAGCTATAACTAAGAGTCCTCTAACATAAACTCCTCACCTCTTTCTGGTTTGGTAATACCAACATCACCAACAAAACTGACCATTGCATTATCAAGACAAATACCTCATTATTATAAAAACACAGATTGCAATCACAGGCTACATCAGGAGAAAGATACGAACTCGTTCGAAGTAATAGTAAGGAATAGATAATGCAGTAGTTATCACATCGAGGTGACAAGTGTGAAACAGCTGTAGCTACTCTTAGGTCAGTAAACGAGAACTGGATCTAGTTGTAGCTGGTTTTGATTTGGTTTGTTCTTTCACTGGGGACCAAATGGTCTCTTTGTAGCTTGTTTATTTTGTGCATTTGTAGTTGTAATTTTTCAGAAATAGATTATACACAGCTTCCAAGCTATTGAAGCATCTCATTGTGGCATTAATTCTTTGGTTCCCTGAGGTTTCTAGTTGGATAGATAAAATCACCAGGTGGTAGGTAGGATAGATATATTAGTCGATTCAAGTATTCAATTCCATATACATTTAGTTGGCATCTGAATGTCACCTTATCCATCCGAAGCGTCCCGGGAGCTCCGGTGTCCTAACAAGAAATAAATGGAAGCCAAATTGAAACTATTGGGGCCCTTTGCTACAGGGTCTCCTCTGGGACCCCTTAACCTGGGGCTAGGAGGGGTGAGAACAAGACGACCCAGGGCCCGGCCAATAATCACCTGTTCGTGAGGGGAAACGAGGCGAAAGTTCCCCTAGATTTCTAGTGTAGAGTCGTAAGCTAGTTGAAGATCTCTGAATTTACTTCTGTGTATATATACATATATGCAATAAAAACACTAGGAGCGTGTGTTCACAAATGCGTAAGTAACCACTAGGAAAAGTAAACTAACGAAGCAGAGCGCTTTCGTATAATTACATCTTCAGTGCAGATACAAAGAAGGAATTATCTTCCTTCTTTGTATCTGCACTGAAGATGTAATTATACGAAAGCGCTCTGCTTCGTTAGTTTACTTTTCCTAGTGGTTACTTACGCATAATACATATATATATATATATATATATATATATTATATACATGTGTGTGTGTGTGTGTGTGTGTGTGTGTGTGTGTGTGTGTGTGTCAATTATAATGTTTGCCGATGGCTACTAGATTGTATTTTGTTTATTTCTTTACGAAACTAAACATTAGTATTTTCAACAAACTGTTTAATTGATTCTTCCATCTCTGAAAAAAAATGTGTTATCGAAGATATATACATATCTAAATCTTGGCAGGGTCGCCACTTTGTTACGTTGAGAGAGCCTATGGGTCAGCTCACCTGTAGCTGGGACCCGCTCGGACCTCAACCTTGTCGGTGGTCCGGAACCGTTTATACATGAACGCAAGAGATAGTGGCCACGATATGCTACTGCAGTTACGATACTCGGGGGGAAGTTGATGTATCACACACAGTGATGCCCATGCCACCTTAGGTCCTGAGGGGAACAGCGGCCGGGGGCCATTCCGCAGAGTGGGTGACTTTCATAACTTCTGCGCCGCGGCTAAGGCTCAAACAGACGCCACGGAGGGCCCCCGATCATCAGCTGAGACAAGCCTCAACCCCCCACCGTGGTGCCCCGTCATGGTAGTAAACTCCCCAGTAAACAGCTTAAGCTCACGAGCTCGGGCAAGGATCGATCGGCCGACCCCCTGATTGTAAGGCCAGCGCGCTACCCCTATACTAGCCAGGAGTCCGGCCTGTTACCAGGCAATTTAATGTAGGACTAATGAGTGATATGTAATTAATAAAAAAAAATTGGAAATGTTTTAGAAGGGATACTAAAATATGTGGATTGAATGACAAAAACATATTGAAATATAAACAAAAGGACAAGGAATATGTATACATATATATATATATATATATATATATATACATATATATATATAATAGCACATAAGAGTATGGGATATCTAGGTTGAATAGATAAAAATCTTGGACAATAATAAAAAGGTTCTATTTAGAAGAAAAAATATGGCTCGTGAGTTCAAACGAATCTGCTGTCATGGGTCTAAACTGGCCCAAGTCCATTCTTATCGCGAAGGTGACTATCGTTGAAATAATGCCGAATCAAGGATTGTACACACTTATATACTCATAAACCGCAGATTCTTTATTTTAGTGGGAACCAGCTCTGACGACAGATAACGCTACCCAGTCAATCTACTGCTCCATTGGTTGGATGCACTTGCATGCATAGGAGTACGGAGGTACTTTTACAATGTTAAGTATATAACATACATAAGATGTAAAATTGAGTACGAACAGTATTTGCGTACGTTAATACAGGATCACACATTGCATATATCAGCGGTGCAGCTTCCAAGTACATACATATATATATACCAAAGACTTTTTCTCCCTTACAAGGGAGGTAGTCAAAAAGAAAAAGATATAAAAACCATTCTCACCTATTCCATCCTTAAATACACTCCACTCCCTTCCACCCTCTACCCTCCCTTTTATTCTGGCACCTCCAAGTACATAAGAAATTACATGATTTTAATATCCAAGTAGAAATATGATATACAAGGTGACAAAAATAATACTCTACAAAATACATTATGAAAATACATAGAACATAAGAAAAGAAAATATTTAAAATTTAGTAACGTAATCATCAAATGACGTTATAATATATGTATGTATATGTATATGTATCTGTATCTGTTTATGTATATGTATATGTATAATGTGTGTGTATATGTGTATGTATATGTATATGTATATTTATATGTATATGTATATGTATATGTATATGCATAATGTATATGTATATGTTTATGCATATGTATATGTATATGTATATGTGCATATGCATATGTATATGTATATGTATATGTATATGTATATGTACATATATGTACATGTACATGTACATGTACCGTATATAAATATGTATATGTGTATGTATATGTATATTACATGTATGTTGCATATATATGGTATGTATGTATGTATGTATGTATGTATGTATATGTATGTATGCATGTGGCATGTGGTATGTGAAAAAGGAAATGTGCAGAAAACCAAATTGTGGTTGAGATTACAAAATACTACACAGAGGAAACGAAGGAACCGGGGAGGAGGGAGACATGGAGTGAGAAGCGCGAAGCTTAAAGACACATTAAAACGCGGTGAGCAGGCATGGGCATTAGTGCGGCAGGAAACTATTCCGTCGTGGGGGGGGGACTATTATAGGGCGAGGATAGTAGGGAGTAGTAAGGCGGCTCGGAGCCATCGCGGAAGACATTAGGATTACAGTACACAACATTAACGTGGTCTGATTATA
>NC_134777.1:48116018-48121018 GCF_046742065.1 Oratosquilla oratoria | reverse complement strand
GACAAGGTTATGAAAGGTGTCCAATAGGAGAGAGTAAAAGAGGGGAAAGGGGGCAGTGATATGAGGTGATATGAGCCGTAGGGAGAGGGAAAAGCAAAGCAAAGGGGAAGAAGGGAAGAGGGGAAGGGTGACGTAAGGAGTTCGGTATAAGGGGGTGGGGTGGGGGGATAATTAAGTGCGCGGCGAGTCCATCGAGCGAGAGGGGAAGCTAAAGGGAAAATAAGAAAATATTCAAACGCATTTCCTTCTGTCAACAATTGAATATAAAATGTCACGTATAAATGAAAGACGGAGGCGGTGACAGTGATTACATTAGCAGGTGATGAGTTTGAGAGTCGTGAAGAAGACCCGAATGACACGTAAAAAAGAGAGAGAGAGAGAGAGAGAGAAGAAAAAGAGAAACAGACGAGACTGATGACAGTGAAGGTAGCGTGGAGATATCAATTCACTTGGCTTTATTATCTCTATTCGGTGAAAGATAATACATTAACCCTTTCTACTACTGGCCTTCCCCTCATGCGCTTGTCTTTAAATGGAACAAAAATTATAAAGTGTGACACGATGTCTTCTACTTCGATCGTCAGTTCTGAATCCTTGGTCAGTTACCCGCTCTTTGACTGCAAGAATTCTCAAAGGTTCACCTGAAGAAATCTTTTGAGGTTTAACACGGAGCAGATGGACTTACACAGGATAATGTACGGACTAAATGTAATTTTCTGGCAACATCACTATGAAGAGCCTCCTAAATTGAACTTCTTTCGTCAAGTGAAAAGATGTAAAAAATTCACCTTACATACTGAACTTGCGTTGTTATAGACAGGTTGTCGTATTTGTTTGCATTCATCTGGATAATTTTTCTTCGTTAATTCTTTCAGGATCTTGATATATACGTGTTGCTGCAAGAGCCAGGTGATTCTACTATAGAGATGATGAACGAAATAGTTCCTGATCTTACCATGTTCCTACTCGCAGTTGAACAATAAAACCACATTACACTTACCACGATGATAATACAACGTGCCACGGTAATAAAACTTCTGCTTCTCGTTTACTGTTTCACCGTTTTCTATTTCCACGTGAGTTTTTCCTCCACTCTCCTCTCCCTCCCTTTCACCCCCCTATCCTTCTTACACCTTCCCTCTATGTCTCTCCCTTTCATATTCCTCTCCCCTATATCCCTTTCTCCTATTTATTCCTCTTAATTGACTCATTTTTTCTTCCCGCTATGCGTTTTTCCACGAATACGATCTTATACGTCGGGATCTCCCGAAAGTCTTCACCTCTGGAAGACCTCACCGTTAGAGGGCCTTTCCAAGTATATTTATTTGGCTCTTAGCCCACCCCGAACTTTCTTCCTGGTCCCATCGCTATTATTGCCCCCTGACTCCCTCCTTATCCCCCCGCCCCCCAAGTGCTTAAATAACAGCCCACAACTCCCCGCCACATAATGGTTTGAAATATAATGACAAGACGGTGTTGCTGTATGCGGAAGATGCTAATGTCTCCTGCAAGAAAGGTCCGCCCTCAACCTCTGCCCCTTTGTTCTCTCACTCGCTGATACTCCCCACCACCCCCGTCCCACCACTACATCTCAATGGTTAGGGTTAGGGATTGTGAGGGAAACATTCCAAGACAAACAAAACTGCCCAACTTCTATTGTAATATAACTGATGTGTTAGATCAGAGGTCGATCTAGGCATTTCCAACCTTTGCCTAATATGTAGATGTGTTATGCTAAATGTTACGCAGTTTTATTAGAGACTGGGGTTGACATTGACCTGGGTGAGGTCTCATTTTTTGGTCACGATTGATCAATTACCCTAGATGCAAAATTAAATCGTTTAGCGATTATAATTTATGTGTAACAGAATTGATTTATAAAGTAGCAATGATGTCCAGCCTTTCGTACACGCTTCTAAGTTTATTGTTTACATTTAGTTTTCCTTTATGTCCACTTTACACCAGGGAGAGAGGGAACGCTGGGCAGATGAATAAAATTGTCTGATGTTTTTGATTGCATGTATTTAATGTATGTATATATGTATGTATGTATGCATCATACATGCATACAATAATAATGATAATGATAATAATGATAATTAGTAATGATAGTAATGATAGTAATGATAGTAATGATTGATAATAATGATAATGATAATTATTGTTGTTGTTGTTGTTGAAAATAAAATAATGGTTAATAATATCAATGATAATAATAATAAAAAGAAGAGAATAATAACAATAATGTAATAATGATAATGATAAAAATATTATGTGGTAAAGGAACAAAGTAGAAACAATGAAGGATACGTGATTTGATAGTATGTGAAATAAAATGTGGTAGCATGGTATAAGAAGAACCGTCTAAGTGAAAGGAAGAAAGCTGGAAAGGGTAGGGGAAAATGGCGAGAAAGGTACATACTTAGAGTCGGGAGGTCTGGGAAGCCAATTATGGAGGGCAAGTGTCGCGGTGGATTTTGCCCATTTCAAGTCACCAGTTCTCTTGTTGGTGTTTTTGTGGTTGGCAATGTAAAAAGATCAAATCATTTTCCATTGTTTCTTGTGTAGTCCTTTAGCTAGAATAAAGGATCCGTCCCAGTTTGGTAGGTCTGTGTCTATGTGGTTAACCAGAGCGTTTGTTTCTCGGTGGTGTCTAATGTCCGCTTTGTGTTTTCTGAGTCTGTTACTATGTCCTCTGTATGTGTCTCTGTAGTATGCCCTGTCGCATCCATTACAGAGAATTTTGTATACGATGCTATTGTCACGGTTCGTCTTGGTTTTGTTATTTGTGATCAAGTGTTCTATTTTCTCTCCTGTGTCATTTACTATAATAAGTTCTGTCTGCCTCAGCGTCTTGGAAAGTATGTGAGAGAGGTCAGAGTTAGGAACCACAAGGTATCGTAAATCTGGCCTCTCTTCACTTTCTTTCCTCAGTCTGATTTTAATGGCTTTCCGAAGTGATGTTCCCAGCATGCCCTCTGGGTACCTTAAGTTCCTGAATGCAGTGGTTATGCCCACAGTTCGTTTGTACACCATTCCTTTGAAAAAAATCTGCCTGCGAAATTAGTCAGGAATAAACTCAGACTAAGACTCTTGTTTTCCCTACTCCACTTACGTCAACCTATCAGAATGTCTCAACATTTGTCACAGAGAGTGGGACTGGAATTCAGGAAGTCATAAAGTCTGAGACACTGTCAAAGACTGTCTTGTAGAACTTGTTCTTCCAAGATCAGCCCCACCTCAACTCCATCACCCCAACAAGCCCTTCAGTGACACAGCCAGAGAATACCTGAAGGAAGCTAGAGAAACACTCAGGCATGAAACCAAAGTTATCAGGAATAAGCTCCAGAACTACCCACTTCTCTCAGAACTTGAAGAACTCGAGAGGAAAAAACAACAACAAAAGGTGGAACTTGAGAGAAAACTACTACGACTATGCAACACAAGCAAATGGAAAGAAGTGGGTAGACAGAACCTCATCAACAACTTATCCGACTACAACCCTAGGCACACCCAAATAGAAGCCCTCTCTCTTGGTCTGAAATTCAGCACAAACATAAACCCAAAGAAATTGAACGACTACATTGGCAAGAACTACAACTGGAAGGACAGCGACATCGAGTCCGGTTTCAAACAAGGAGTTTTATTCTGCTGTTCCATTGCGGCCAAGAACAACAACAAGACCATTCCCAGGAGATACGTCCGTGCCCTTCAAGAACATCGTAACAATGACGACATCATCATCACGACCGCCAACAAAGGTGGTAGCGTTGTCATTATGAACAAAAGGGATTACATCAACAAAAATGGAACATTTACTCTCCGACCAAAACACCTATTGCGAACAAAGGGACAGTACAGCCAGTGAAGAAGCCAAGAGGTTCAACACCGACATCAAGAGAATCCTTAAGAGAACGGTATTTAAAATCCTAGGGTTTAATCTCCCAAGTAGAGAAAGTCTTCCCTACCGACTCTAAAGGAGAGTGTCTCCCCTAGTCTCCTCTCTCTCTAGCGACGCAGTCGCCGTATATGAAGGAGGATGTGCATATCTAAGCATGTCACGTGTCGGTTGTCACATAGGATGTTGCATTTTTCTATAGTGAAAACCGACTTGATGTGTTTGCTTATGATTCACCATTTCTGTATATTTTGTGTATTCCATATTCCCTTGGCGTAGTTTCACTATTTCCCGTTTATTTTTTAGTTGACCATATTATCTATAGAATATATCTATTTATTTATATCTATCTATAGAATATAGAATATAGAATATATTTATTTATATTTACCTATAGCTTTGGCTGATCCTTACATTTTTCTATTATATTTTTCTATATTTTCTTTTTTCTTCCCTGCATATTTTTACACACTCGTTCCTTTGATTAATATATATTTACCACTTCCTAGGTTTTTTGTCTCTTCTGCCTTTCGCCTTCTATTAAACCAGCACTTAATATACACATTTTGCTAATTTTGCTTGGAGACATACTCATCTACTCCTTTGTAGATTTTCATAAAAATTTTCCATCTTTCTTCAACTTGTGTTTCTATCTTGTAGAATTTTTCCCAGTTCGCTTTAAGAAAAAATGTCCTAAGTTTCTCAAAGTCCGTTTTACTATACATCAGTCTTCCCTTTCTGTGTTTCTCATTTCTCTTTATATATTTTCCTCCTTTAGTGTGTGTGTGTGTGTGTGTGTGTGTGTGTGTGTGTGTGTGTGTGTGTGTGTGTGTGTGTGTGTGTGTGTGTGTGTGTGTGTGTGTGTGTGTGTGTGTGTGTGTGTGTGTGTGTGTGTGTGTGTGTGTGTGTGTGTGTGTGTGTGTGTGTGTGTGTGTGTGTGTGTGTGTATGTGTGTGTGTATGTTTGAAACACGTGTGTGTTTGAAAAATACACGTCCAGTTAAAACAGCAACTCTACAACTAAATTTGATTGTCATTTGAATGTAAGAAAAAGTATAACTACCTTACATCTTTGTAAACTGTTTTATTTTATTGAGTTGACT
>NC_134777.1:48108518-48111018 GCF_046742065.1 Oratosquilla oratoria | reverse complement strand
CCTTTATTCTTATGTTCTTATGTTAACGACGGGGTGCCATAGAGATGAATAGGACAGCTTGGTGATAACCAGGATAAAGAGATAAGTATTTTTTGAAGCGGATATGGTTAAATCCATAGACAGTTTGGACATTATAACATAATATATATACTCTATTTTGGCTACCATGAGAAGATTTTCTTCCACTAAAGGGCGGACTCTTACTAAAGTAATGAAAACTACTTATATTATTTCATTTTAATTTCGTGTTACATTTATTGTTTCACCTGGCAGCATACAAACCCACTAGTCGGAGAAATGAATCGAGAAAAAGATCGAACAGTTCAAACTTGTTAAATAAATGACCAAGTATCTTGTTTCTCAAAATTCAGTGAACTTTGATTTATTAATAGTTATTTTTCTATTCTTATATCATAATTTTGTGCACCTTGTGGATATATATATTACAACGGGATACACATATCTTTCATAATATTTAAATGAATAGACAATGCACACTTCAAGGTGGTAGCATCTCGTAAATGCTAAATCTAGAACAAAGGGGTTGTCAATCACATTTGTAAGATAAGTTTAGGAATGGATGTGTAGATGGAAGTAGTGGATGATGTGGATGATGACGATCCTCGAGACGTTTATTCCTTCCACAGACTTTTATTCCTTTATTTTTGTTCACTTGAGTCAAGCTGAGTGCTCAAGGAGTTTGAGTGGGTCTAGCAGTTGAACAAGGACGAATCTAAGAACGTAAACACACTCTCCTTTTCTGCAGTTATCCTTAAGAGACTTTTCCGGCTTAGAATAATACACATTTGCACAAATATATATCACTATATGTTTTATCACCTCCACAGTAATTTTATAGTTTTCCCTTGCATGGTTACTGTGCATGAAAACATTTTTATTAAGGTCAAAAGTCTCCTCTCTCGTTTTTTTTTTTATTTATTTATTTATTTATTTTGTTATTCCACTCTATTGTCTATATGAAGAAAACGGTTTTGAATGTGGTCTCTTGTCTAAGCAACGGAACGGGGGTTCTGAGGCGGGTAGGGAAAATGGCGATAAGGTGATAGTAATGTTCGGGCTTCGGGAAATGGTATGTTTACAGGGCTGTGGTTATGATGGGAGCAAGGTACGGGGGGAACCGGTCGCGAGTAGATCAGGGGGAGACGAGTATAAGCTTGAGCGAATGCATCGTTAAGGTTGGAGGGAGAGGTTTTGGAATGAGGAAGAGAAGGTGACGGGAGATGAGTCTTCGGTGAAAGACAGTGGTGAGGTAAAAGTGGTGAACTCAGGGAGACGTGGAGAATGAGATGAATAAACTTATGAAGGGAGGAAGAGGTAGAGGAAGAGTGGTCGTAGGTGAAGGCGAGAGATTAGGAAAAAGTAGCAGATTTAGGGAGACGTGGGGAGGAAGTGGAATAAAGGAAGGGTGAGATTTGATGGATAGGGGAGAGTGTAATGTACATATTCGGAGTGGTGTAAAGCCGAAACATTTGTGGAATACAATAGTGAAAAAGAAATTGAAGAGTTAAGACAAACAAAAAATAACCAAAGTAAAGTAAGGTTAAGATTGAATTACAGACGGAGAGGCAAGAAAGTGAACCATCCAAGTGAGCTTGAGAAAGTGAAATGAGGGAGAATTTGTGAAGTTAGTGAGAAAGATATGGTGGCAGAGTATGTGACGGCTGTAATCGTGTAGTGCAATTAATAAAGGATATATTGGCTGCAATTGCGTAGAGAGGAAACATGCTTTTGAAATTTTGTAGTGAGGATAGTCATAATTCTGTATAGAGTGAGGGGAGATGCCTATGATGATTAAGCAAATAGGGAGAGGCCACTAGAAGGGTGCGGATGCTCGTATTAGACAAAGAGACAGGGATGTATTTTAGGAGGTAATACATGTGAAAAGTTGTAAGATTGTCAGAATGAATGTGTAACTGCACACGCACACGCACACGCACACACACACACACTCACACACACACACACACACACACACACACACACACACACACACACACACACACACACATACACACATACACGCACACACACACACGCACACACATACACGCACACACACACACACACACACACACACACACACACACACACACACACACACACACACACACAAAAACACACACATATGTATACATACACACAGACACACACACAGTGGCCCGGTAGGTAGTCTCCGACTGTCACTACGGCGGTCCGAGTTCAAATCCTGCCCAGGGCTGAAGTGATTTCAGTATCGGTGTGCTTCGAATCGTTACTGCAACTCTCGTGGGCGGGGAATTGGGTGTGTGTGTGTGCTTGTAAGGTCACAGCATTACTCATAGATCAGTAATACGAGCTATGAGATATCTTCCGGGAGGGAAAAAACTGTCGATCACGAGTCCAACACCAGATCTAAAGACCATGGTAAATACACACAGACACACACACACACACACACACACACACACACACACACACACACACACACACACACACACAC
>NC_134777.1:48073518-48096018 GCF_046742065.1 Oratosquilla oratoria | reverse complement strand
CACACACACACACACACACACACACACACACACACAGACACACACACACACACACACACACACACACACACACACACACACACACACACACACACAGACACACACACACACACACACACACACACAGACACACACACACACACACACACACACACACACACACACACACACACACAAACACACACATATATATATATATATATATATGTATATATATGTATATGTATATATATGTATAAATATGTATATGTATATATATATATATATATATGTGTGTGTGTGTGTATGTATATATATATGTGTATATATATATACATATATACATATATATATTTGTATATGTATATATATATATATATGTATATGTATATATATGTATATATATATATGTATATGTATATGTATATATATGTATATGTATATGTATATATATATATATGTATATATATATGTATATATATATATATGTATATATATATGTATATATGTATATATATATATATATATACATATATATATGTATATAGATATATGTATATATATGTAGATATATATGGATATATATGTATACATATATATATATATGTATATATATGTATATATATAAATATGTATATATGAATATATATATATGTATATATAAATATATATATTGATGTCATATATACATATATATATGTATATATAAATATATATATATATATATATATATATATATATATATATATATATACATATATATATATAATATATCATAATTAAGATTTAGTGGTTCGTGCTATAAGGCCCTTTCCTTCTTAGCTACCATAGAAAAGAGTAGAGATTTGTATTTATACTATCTATATACATATGCATACATATGCCAACGGTTTTTCTCCTTACAAGGGGATAGCCAAACCCAAAAGCATAAATCTACTCCCATACCGATTCATCCCCACATACTCCACTTCCATTCTCCACCCCTCCCTTCTCTTTTCTTACCTCCTCCAGGATGACAGGTCATCCCTGCATCTCGCCCACTGTCCTGTGTCTGAAGCAATGCAGCAAGACACAGCACATCCACAGCAAGGTCGCTTCATTCAATCGGCGACCCCCACCTCCCCATCCCTACATGCAGGAAAGAGATAAAGGGGAGAAAACCCTTCGGGCTGCATTAAAATACCATTCACACATACTCCTCACCCCCCATCCCCCACCCACACCTTTCCATGCACCACAGCATCAGCCATACACAACCATTCTCCATTCACCCGTATCATCTGTCTTCTCCCGTCCTTCCTCAACGGACATTCCCCTCTTTCCAAGTGCCCCTTTTACGCCATTCATTTCATCCTTGATCACCCCCTCATGTTCACTCTTTCCACCTCTGCCTTCCACACCTCTTTTACTAATCCTTCTTCATTAATTATTTCCATATGTCCAAACTATCCCAATATTCTTTCATCAACCCTATCTCCCAATCCATTTTCCACCCCCGCTGTCCTCCTCACCTCCTCGTTTCTCACTCTATCCAGCCTAGTAACCCCCATCATATTTCTTATGTATTTCATCTCAAACACGTTTAAACTCTTCCTCTCTTCCTCTCTTATGTTCCATGTTTCTGACCCATACAGTGCAGTCGGCATAGTCACTTCTTTATACAATCTCCCTTTAGTACCCATTCCCAAATGTCTATTTCTCATTACATTGTTTAATCCTACAAGGCATTTACTTGCTTCTCTCAACCTATATTCTATCTCCACCTCCACTCCCACCTTTCCCGCTGCATTCATACCCAAGTATCTAAAGCTATCCACTTCCTCCAGCCTCTCCCCCTTAATACTCACTTCCAATTTCCTGCCATCCTCTCTCATTGTACATCTCATTACCTTTTACCCACATTTATTTTCAATTTCCTTCTTTTGCACACCTTCCCAAACTCTGTCACAAACTTCCTTAATCCCTCCTCTGGTCCTGCTACAAGCGCAGTATCGTCAGTAAACAACAACTGGCTTATCTCCATTTTTTCTCCATATCCTTTGACATACAGTTTTATCCAGGGTTAACCTAGATGATTTTGAGGTGACTAACGGCAGATGATTATATTCATCGTAGAGAACACTCCTCTTTAAAGTGTGGAAGAAATCATCTTGATTAAATTTGACTAATTAGGTCTGTGATGGCGACCTATGAAAATATAGAATATCAAATCTAAGGGGAGGGACATACCATAATTTAGGGAGATGGTCACACGGATCCGAATTACTCAGTGGTCTTTATATGACTTCCTCCCCTCCACCTCCGCTATCCTCAAGTTCACAACATTGACTTAAGAGCTGTAGATCTTTGGTCAAATTTAGAAATTTAGACTAAATTAGAGAGATACATTCTAGTTATACATACTTGGGCAATGGGCTGGTAAAGATATGTTCAAACCGGTCATAGTAAGATGTCTCCGAGAACCCCCATTCCCTTTCCTACCTTTTCCTCCCTTCCCTCCCTCAATCTCTATTTCTCTCACTCACTCCTTCCCCCCGAAGCTGTACATACAGAGATGGTTAAGCATAGTGACGAGACGATACCCTCAGGAGGAGTGCAAGAGGAATCATGTGAGGATCAAAGCCGCAATGTTAAAACGTCTCCATATCAAACGACTTGCATTCTCTGAACTTTTTTCTATAGTTTGTATTTTCACACCCAACAAGCAAGTACGAAAATAAAATATTTTCCTAATATGGTGTTCTCTAAGCTATATATAATATCCTTTTTGTAATATATATGCATATATGTAATATATATATATATATATATATATATATATATAATGTATATGTATATATATAATATATACATACATATATATACATATATATATATATAATATATATACATATATATATACATATATGTATATATACATATATAATATATATATATATATATATATACATATAATTGAAAATTCATGTCGCCGTATAGAAAGGATTACGGAAAATAACCTTAATCGTTTCATTACGGTGACCTTTCCGTCGAGTGAATTAATTCAACGTCAGTGAGAATAAATACCATAAATATATTTCCTTACCAATATATATACATATATATATATATATGTATATATATATATATATGTATATATATGCATATATATATATGTATATATATGTATATATGTATATATGTATATATATGTATATATATGTATATATGTATATATATGTATATATGTATATATATGTATATATATGTATATATATGTATATATATATATATATCTGAGAAGTATGGTGGGGGTTACTAGGCTGGATAGAGTGAGAAGTGAGGAGGTGAGGAGGTGAACAGGGGTGAAAAAGGATTTGGGAGATAGGGTTGATGAAAGAATATTAGGATGGTTTGGACACATGGAAAGAATGAGTGAAGAAAGACTAGTAAAAGAGGTATGGAAGGCAGATGTGGAAGGAGTGAACATGAGGGGACGTCCTAGGATGAGGTGGATGGATGGGGTGAAGGGGGCTTTGGGGAAGAGGGGAATGTCTGTTGAGGAAGGAAGGGAGAGGACGGAAGACAGAGGTGAGTGGAGAATGGTTGTATATGGATGATGTTGTGACTGCATGAGGAGGAATGGGCGGGGGGGTGGGGGGTGGGGTAGTATGTGTGAGTAAATTTTGACGCAGCCTGAAGGGATTTCTCCCCGTCCTCGCCTTATATGCAAAGGGGAACGGAGAGGGGGGGTCGCCGATTAAATGAAGCGGCCTTGCTGTGGATGTACTGTGTCTTGCGACACTGCTTCTGACCCTGGGCGGTGGGCAGGGTGCAGGGATGACCCGTCATCCAGGAGGTGCTCAGATGAGAGGGAGGGTGGGAGGGGTGTGGAGTGTATTTAGGGATGAAATGGGTGGGAGTGTTTTTATGCCTTTCCCTTTTTGGCTACCTCCCTTGGAAGGGGGAAAAAGCCTTGGTATATGTATGTATGTATATATATATATGTGTATACATATATATATATATATATATATATATATATATATTTATATATACATTATATATATATATAATATATATATATATACATTATATATATATATATATAATATATAAATACATATATATGTGTGTGTGTGCGTGTGTGTCTATGTATATACATATATATATATATATATGTATATATTAATGTATATACATATATATGTATATATATATACATATATATATATATATATATGTATAATATATATATATATATATATATAATATGTATTATATATATATTTACAATAGATAACACACAATTTGTGATAATTTCTTTAGTCACTCTTTGAATCATTTAAAACGCTGATAACCCTTGGCTTAAGGAAACCATCGGGTGATAACCAGAAGAAAATCACTAAAGTCTTTGACTCCTTCCAAAGGTATTAGTCTAAATAATACTCTGTCAAGGTGGCACTCTTTGGATTCAGGTATCAGAGGGTTAGTAAAATTCCGCTAAAGAACAAAAATGATTATAGGAAAGAGCTCCCCTGTAATATTTATTGGTAATGATAATTAACAACTATGAAAGTTGGTGTTATTAAGATTTTTCCCCAAGGTATTGATAAAGTAATGTAGATATACCAGCGTCCACTGAATTGTGTCCGACAGCCCTGCTTGGCCTTGTTACCGAAAATGGGAAGATAGTGTTACCGATGATTGCCTGGAAATAGCCCCATTGGGAATAGTACTGGGAATGGCGAGGTCGTTAACTGGAATAGGTAATAAGTGTATACTATTAGGAATAATGAGAGCGTGAGATAGGAAGTGGGTGAGATGAGACTATCCAGAGAAAAGAGTAGACAAGAATGGTTAGAAATAGCTATATGCTATAAATGGTGTCTCCCCATTAATTCATAATCCCATTCTTAAGTTGACTGTCGTACACTTAAAAAATTCCAGCCTTGGAGAATGCTTTCTATAAGAAGAAAACTACCTGTAGAATTTATAGATAAACCAATAAGCCTTATATAAAGCGTTCGCCAGGGCTAGTGAAAGGTTTAAATGTACGTCCTTTATTGCCAAAGGTCTTCTTCTGGTTGGGTTTAATCTTTATAATTAGGGTCTGGATCATCAGCTGAATAAGATCATTTGGAATCAACGAGAAAAAATCTGTAATCAAGCTCATAGAAGCTTATCCTGTGTAGCGCCAAGCGATGTTATTTACCTGGAGGTGTGGGACGAACTCGATCCAAATAAGGTCTTGATCGGCCCAATTCCCTTTCAGATTAGGGTCCACCAATCAAATGAATCTAATCGTCTTCCACTTGCTAGAATAGATTCTAAATTCATAGGACTGATATTAATAATTCTCAGAACCTGAGGCCATCTGGACTTTGTCTGGAGAAGGCCGGGCATGATGCCTTAGGAGCGGAGCTTTTGCCAAAGACGCTTAGCTATCTTAAGATACCTTTTCCCTTTGTTCTCGGTAAGCCGGAAAAAGTAGCATTCATTAGTGGTTGTTAAGGATTCTGTATGTTAACTCTAAAGTAACGAGGTGAAAGTAACACCATACCCACGTGATATACGAAGAAAAAATAATGGGTTCATTGAAACTCGAAAATGAAATCTAATTCCACCCAGTGCACCATTCCCATGGTGAATTAGATCGTATGGCGTTTGGCTAAATGAAGATGAAATGACCGTCATTGAAATGAAGGAGCTGGTAAAGACAATTTTCCTTGATCCCAAGGGTTACTTTGAGCTGAATAGAATCATCTCATGTTAGCCAGAACAAAACCTACAAAGATCATAATCGGTTGAAAGAATTAACGAAAGTGGCCAAAGTGATTAGAATGATCAAAATATAAAATTAAAATAGAAGATTTACGAGATAAACATACAGTGGCAAATAAAGAAATAACGTATACAGTTAGAGCATCCATTGTGTTTAACGATAAAACGTATCTACAGAAAAATATCAGCATTCCTACAATGATTTTTAGCATACCATAAGATAATGTTCAACTTCTGTAACTCGCATACAGAATTTCTAGAGATATAAAATAACAAAGTAAATTTGTAACGTGAAGAAAACCACAATGAAAATACAATTTTGCAGTCTCTAACTCTGGGCATATAGTACCACCATAGTATGAAGGCATTACGAATAAGGAGGAAAGGAGGTGATGAGTGAGGGAGGGAGATAGGGGATGGTGGAAGGGAGTGGGGAGGTGGAGAAGGGAGACTTCTCTCTAATTTGTATTGGGGACTCGCTTGCACTAGGCCGCTTATTGCGCCCCAGCTCCAACCCACCTCATCCTCCACCCACTCTAGCTCACCCCGACCCTTCGCGCTAACTCCCTTTATCCAGAACGGCCCTACCGGTGCTCCTCTTTCTCCCGAATTGAACGCTCTTCTTGATGGTACTCTACTCGTAGAACCAACGTTCCTTTGCGATAGGCTGGGGTCACGCGACCAAGGTCTGTATGTGGCGGCCTTTCGTGTGTGTGTTCCTGTTGTAAGGTTGTATGAACGAGCGCGCACGCGTGTCTGTGTGTGTGTGTGTGTGTGTGTGTGTGCGTGTGTGTGTGTGTGTGTGTGTGTGTGTGTGTGTGTGTGTGTGTGTGTGTGTGTGTGTGTGTGTGTGTGTGTGTGTGTGTGTGCGTGCGTGTGCGAGCGTGCGTACGTGCGGGTGAGTGAGTGGGTATGTTAGTATGTGAAGGGTATTCGGTAAATTTCTCAAAATCAATTGCTCGACAGTAAATTGATCGAAATCAATTGTTCGAAAAATAATTTCTCGAATAAGCTATTGCTCGAAAAGGCAGATTGCTCAAAAACAGTGAAGAATATCAAACAATAAGGTAGAAAAGATACAACAAATGTAACATTTTTATTACTTATTGTCAAAGGAACAATTTGTAGTTGAATATAAGAACGAGTACATTTTTATTATTTCTGTAAATCTTCATATAAAAAATAAATCAATAAAAGGTATTATTATCAATATCTACTTTATTATTATGCAACACTTCTTAGATATTCTTCTGCATTGTTTGTTCTGAAATAATTAAAAATAAGAACGGGTAAAAAAAAAAATTTAATCTTCATACAACGAAAAAACATAGAATTTATTATTTCCAATATTTGCTTTATTAGTATAAAATATTGTATGTTACATTTCTTGAATATTCTTCTACATTGTTTGTTTACTCATAATTTATTACAATATTCTAGAATGACATTGTGTATTCACGGCACTTTTTTCTGCCCCCAGCTGTACTCACACTTCCCACATATTGATCAATTCGCAACTCTTGTAGACTTTGTTCTCACTTTAGTTCATCTTCACATATACAAATAGACGGATAACAAGCACCTAATTGGTGTTCAAAACTGTTGCGCCAGCTTTCAATTACACTGTTTATTTTCGGCATTCCTTCTACGAAACGGTTCCACATTTCATGACTGCATCTATACTGCGCCCAAAACACATGTCTTCACAATAATCACTACTTGAGGTTCATTCGGAAAATTTAATTTTCAACTAAAAGTTCAAATGTTTCCACAACATTGGGTACAGGTATAAAAGCCAGCACAGATAATATAAGAGAGCAGCTTTATGAGCAAATTTACCATTGGTGTCGTAAAATACCTTAAGGTCACTTGATTTTTTTCGAAAAGTCTTTGACAGAAATGAAAAAAAAAAAAAAAGAAAAAAATCCACTACATTTAGACGTTGGAAATCCTTGACCTATGGCCTTAACCATGGCAAGTTCAAAATTGATCATTATTGATTATTTATTACATGTTTTTTTTTTTCCATGGCTGTAGCAGCATCAATTTCAGCAGTGCCTCCTGCATAATTGTGATTCCCGCTTCATTTCTGGGTACTATCGTGAACAGTGATAACGCGTGCTGAACATTCCCTTTTTCATATTTCCAGTAAATCTTATTGATCACTGTTTTATCGTTAATATATAGATATCCATCCAAATATGACTTCTTTTTTGTTCTCCACAAAAGTTATATCTATCTTGAAGCTTCGAGATTTCCAGAAGTACTGAAATAGAAATAGAAAAAGTATAGTAGTAGTATGCAACCATTAAACAATTGATCTCGAGCAATCTGACTTTCGAACAATTCATCGTTCGAGATTTTTTCTTTTCTTTTTCGAGCAATTGATTTCAAGCAATTTACTGCTGAGCAATTGATTTCGAAAAATTTACCTAGATTCGTGAGTATGTGAGTATGTATGAGATTATGTGCATATGTATGTGAGTATGCGAGTATGTGAGTGAATGAGTAAGTGAATAATTGTATAAGTTAATAACTGAGTGAGTGAGTAAGTAAAACATTCAGAATGGCCGCATTTGTTGGGATAGGAAAAGTAAGTCTGATTATTGTGACACTTCTCCATTCTCCTCTCCTACGCCGCTTTTAGGTTCTGTAAACAGTACTGTATCGTTATCCCAAGTTAAACAAATATTCTACAGCTTGTCGAAAATATTTTGTACTATTATCCGTTCTACTCAACACCCATATATGATAGTGTTACCCTTCGCAGTGTTGCCAATTAGTTCTGTACTAATTAGCATTTAGATATCTGAAAGGAGCATTGCAATTTGTCTGCTTTATGGAAATAATTTCGTTAGTATTTAATGAGGAAATTTGAAAATATAATTTGACAAATTTAAGGAAATTCCCATAGTCGAATGAGGTTTAACACTGTCCAAAGGAAGAAATATGGTGACATTCTTCAGCTATATGACCTGACCGAAGGCAGAAAAATTTGCATTTTCTTTTCTTTTTCTTTTCTTTTCTTTTTCAATCTATTCTATTAAATTTCTAATCCAATCCAGGAAACAAAATTCTTCCAGAAAAAGGTGTTGATTGATCGATACACCTTCAAGTAAGACACAAAATGGCTTGACATTAGTCGGAACAAAAGCCAAAAACTACGTCACCGTATTCAAGGGGTTAATGACACGATTCAGTAGAAACTCAATATAAAGTCGTATATCTTGTTTAGTGCGTCGCCTAATTGAGGTAGATGTAACGAAAGTGGAGGAGCGTCATAACATATAAAAAACAATTTTGGCTTACGCCATATGATCTTGTTATATTGGAAGAAACCACCATTCTTCGTATAACTGTATATGAAAATACGAGATTTTTCATACACCTTCCTTACAGGTAGAAGTGTTTGGTATTTGGTACAGAGCATCAGTTTGATATGTAGTTTACTAGTGAAGGAGAGGCCAAGAGAGTTTAAGGTGCCAGAAAAAAAAACAGTCTTCCCATGTTAGGTGTGTATATTTAAAAACAAGTCAAAAGACAATAAAGAAAGAAAAACAGAAAGAACGGAAAAAGAATGAGAGAAAGAAATAAAATGTTAGGGTTGTTCTTGACTTGTACAAATCCAATGTTTACTGCGGCCGTCTCCTTGCGCCCCTACGGGAACACGCCCCACCCCGCAGGCCCGTCCCCAACCATTTCCACTTAATTTCCACCCCTATCCTTCTAATGTTCCCCTACCCTTCCTTAACCGCCCCCTCAAACTCTCCCGCTATCCGGTTCGGCCTTCTTCACCTAGCCTACGCGTCCCTTGCCTACCTCTCTTATCTCTCCACCTTGCAGACATCCATGAGGCAATCATCATTACAATGTCTCTTCGTCTTCCTCCTCCTCCTCCTCTTACTCCTTTTCCTCCTCTTCTTCCTCTTCCTCCTTTTCCTCCCTCTTCCACTTCTTTCGTCTCTCCACATCTTGCTACTTCTCCCTGTGTTATTTTTCTCCTCCTCCTCCTGCCTCACCTCCTCCTCTCTCACCTCCTCTTTCTCCTCCTCATCTTTATTCCTCTCCTTGTCTTCACTTCTCTTCTCTCCTCCTCCTCCTCCTCCTCCTCCTCCTCCTCCTCCTCCTCCTCCTCCTCCTCCTCCTCCTCCTCCTCTTCCTCCTCCTCCTCCTCCTCCTCTCTCACTTCCTCCTCTTTCTCCTTCTCCTCATCTTCATTCCCCTCCTTGTCTTCACTTTTCTTCTCTCCTCCTTTTTTGCGTCCTCCTCCACCTCCTTTTTCTCCTCTTTCTCCTCTTCCTTTCGCCTTCTCGCTTCTCCTCCTCCTTTGTTCCTTCTTCCATTGTTCCTCCACTATTTCCTCCATTTTTTCTTTCATCCGTTTCCTCCTCCTCCTTCTCCTTCTCCACTTTCTCCTCTAGCTCCTCCTCCTCCTTCACCTTCTCCACTTCCTCCTCTAGCTCCTCCTCCTCCTCTCCTCCTCCTACTCCTCTGTGGGTCTGTAATCATGGGCTCAATTCGAAATAGGCCTCTCTCCACACGTCCGCACCCTGTCAATCCTAGACCCTTCCTTCCATCACCGTCATTCCCCAGGTCTGCCCCTCCCCTTTGCCCCCTTTACCCTATTTGCTGCCATCGTTCCCCTTCTCTGTTCCACCTCTCCCAAATTACCACCCTTCTCCACTCCAACACCTCCCGAACCACTCTGCCATCATTCTCTCGCCACTGGTCCCCTTTTCTATCATTATCGCCTCTCTTCATTGTTCCCTGCCTGCAACGATACACTCGTATATTGTATTAAACCACCATTTTTCAACAAACAAACGCACACCTACACATACACACACACGCACATACACACATACACACACACACACACACACACACACACACATAGGGAGGAATGCAGATACAGATAGACAGACAGACAGGCCAATTTTTTTGCATCAATTTATTACGCTCAAGGAGCGTCAAACCTAGTACAAAAGTGTAGCTATTTACAGAGTATTACTGACACACAGGATACACTCAGACCATAAACTGACGGAATTAATTATATACAGTTGAACACCTGCCAAAATTCGGGTGTTACAAAAGTCTTAGATCCAAATGATCACCTACAGGCATATATTTACAAACATCAAGGGTTAGTATTGTCGATGAGGTATCAAAGGGACACTCAGGACAGTAGTTCAGCCAGCGGATGGCATAAGGGGCGTCGCGCAGACTGTACGATGGATACCACGGTACGTCTCTGGTCTCACCCATCTGTCACACTATGCGGTTGTCGGGTTTGAGGCGGGTACTCACTACGTTGTGCCGTTTTACCATAAGTCCAGCGGTACGTGGAAGAGGAAGAAAATTCTCGTAGTGTTGGATGGACACACTTGAGCCTTCTCAGCATTGCTTCGTGGCGAGTAGGGAGGCAGGCAGCTTGTCGTACGATCCATTTGTAAGAGGGTAGGAGGGCTGTAATAGTATCAGCTGGTGGACCTATACTACAGGCAGTCTTCGTTATTTCTTTCGAGGAGCGCCAAACCTAGTACAAAACAGATTGTTATTTACAGATTATTAGTGACACTTAAGCTTCTGAAGCATAACTGACAGAATGAATTAAGAGTGTATACAGTTTAACACCCGCCAAAGTCCGGGTGTTGCTAAAGGATTACTTCCAAATGATCATCTTCAAGTAAATATTTATGGACATCAAGAACCGAATGTCGATGGGGTATCAAAGGGGCTACCGTGGGACACTCAATACAGTAGTGCTGCAAACTGTTGTCATTAGGGGCGTCACACAGCCTATACGATGAGTACCTCATCGGGCACTCACAATATTGTGTCTCACTATAAGTCCAGTGCGTTGAAACTTATGTGGAAGAGGAGGAAAGTTCTCGTAGTGTTGGATGGATACATTTATAGCCCTATCAGCATTGCTACGGTGGCGAGTAGGGAAGCAGACAGCTTGTCGTACCACCCGCTTGTAAGAGAGTAGGAGGGCAGTAGTAGTGGTAGCAGTTTCGTCCAGTTTGTGAAAACGTAGGCATTCCGCAAGATAACGTGTATATTATTCAGTGAACTTTAGACCTACGGTACCGCTGACCAATTGATGGGGTGATGGCGTGGGCGGATGTGGAGGCATAAGCAACGGTAACGATTCGGCCGACAATGACGGTGGGGCAGTCGTCACTGGGTGTTTTGTCACGTGAGGGAGACTCCCTTTGTGATAGTACTAATGGTGATGATAACGACCTGTTACGCTTCAACCAATGAGTTCAGTGTCATCTCGCATGTGGCCTGCTTTTGAGCCAAATTATCTAGGCGCGATTTGATTACATAGAAACGCTCGGTCATTGTCGCGACCCGAGCAAGGGCTGCCACTGCTTCGCAAAGTGTAGCTACTTGCGTGGAATCCGAGGTGACAGCATAGGCAGGGTGGAGAGTACACCAACAGGGGGAGGGGCGGTGGTGGTGGTGACTTCGGAGACAATTCCAGCACGAGGTGTCTGGTGGTGGTGGGTGGTGATGGGTGGTGATGGTGTGTGGTGGTGGGTGGGACTGGGGTTGTGTTGAGGCCGATTCAAAGGCAGCAACAGCTAGCGGGGGGGACACTTTTTGGAGGGGTCAGTGAAGTATCACTCCCACGGGCTTTGTGGGAGTGATACTTCACTCTGGGAGGAAAGTGCGGGATTCATGAGGCCCCGAGCACCATGCACACCGTTCGGCCACGGAGCAATACCGTGAGATATAACTGATGCCCCAGCACCGAAAGCACCACGACTGCTCATCCTTCAGCCTACGAATCTCACATAGTGGTAGGCATGGTAGGAAGGCGAAGTAGACACCCGGTGGTGGTGGCTGTACAAGGCTCCAAGTCACTACTAGGCGGTTGATAAGTGAGCCATTCTGGTGGAAACGTCGGACTGAGTGGATGCCCGGAAGCTCTTTGGCCTAAGTTGGTTCAATGCTGACAGAGTAACGCGTTAGGAGGTATATGGGAAGTTTACGAGGCCTTTCCTGTGAGTCCTGATCTTTAAAATGGATGGACAGGACCTCTGTTTTTGTAACATTGCCAACAATACCTGTGAGGTTGCGAGAGATGTAAACAAACTGAGATGTCATCACTGCCATCTTCACCTCAGCCAGGTTATGGTCAAGTTTGAAGGCTCTATTAATCTCACTCAGCCAACAAAGCTTTATGTCTACTGTGGTGACCTCCTTAAACAGGAACTTTATGTAGTTAGTCCTAATAGTCCATGGGCCAAGACCCAAAACTTTACGTACCGGTACTATCTGGGTGGGCAAATTCTAGTTGCTATTTTCTACTTGGGATACATCCCTAGATGACGTTTTGATATGATAAAACTTGCAGAGGAGTAACTTATTGTTGGTTATTACCTCTTGAAAAGACACACCCAATATCTCATTTTCTGAGGGACAAATTCCCGTAAACCCATGGTAGTGTCATTATTGTTCTATCCATGATCTATTAACCGCCAACAAATGCATGCAAAAGCCCCATGCACTATCCCACTTACACATCATCGTGTACATGTAGATATCCGGCCTAATTGGAGCAGATTTTCAGTGAAATTTACAATATTTGTCCAGTACGTCAGACTAAATCAGAATATTTCTCGTGTAATTTTCCTTTGTTTTCTGCTAACACTATTACATATACAGCAATACAAAGATATGCAAGGGAATTGAAGAAATCATAATAATTTGACATCTAAGCAAGTTTCTTTGTTATTACAAATAGATTTCCAAACCACTGTAATAAGCTTTATAGAAGCTAAAAGTTACATCACTGAGAACTAGTGAGTGTCATCATCGTCCAGATGAGTCTGTCAGCTCTGTAGTAGGCTCGGCTTCACATGGCTGGTTGCTACACAGTTGTAGCTTGCACATATGTGTGCACTTGAGGCCATTCACCAGACATGTGCACTTTGGCTGTTTGCAGGACCTTGTACACTTGCAGGAGAGAAGTTCCAGTATGGATTCTGGTGCGGGAGACCCACGCATCCAGCCAATGGCCAGTTTCCCATTCTCATCCGTTGTCCAACATTGTCCATAGGGTCTGGCACTAAGGGGTGGGTCTGCAGAGACCGCTTCCATATAGCAGCCTGGTAGTTAGCACGGGAGGCGTGCATTGCAAGGACGTCTTCACATGGTGGGAGCTGGCCAGATTCCATCTCACCGCGCCTAGCGCAGAACAACTGATAGCGAAGGGTGTTGACATGTTTTGTGTGGGTGGATGGTGCATACATGCGGCATGCGATTTCTTGCAGCTTCTTAAATACCTCTTTGACACAGTCCATGTTCGTCCCAACTCACTGAAGGCCTCTTGGAAGGTCTTGTAAGACTTCAGTAGCTTGAATTTGCCCATCTTACCACGGCCTGCAAATGCACTTACGGTATCACATCCAGTGAACGCATAGATGCCAGCCAGAGAATGACTCATACTGTTCCCCAGCGATTTTTCAAGCTTGTTGATGTCTAGGAATCTTGTCCTGTTCTAGGTTCTGCACTTCTGGTGCATGAGGTATGGTATGTCTTTCACGAAACCTACACATAGCACCAAAACATCTGTGTCCTCAGCCTTGTAGCCGGACTCTGCTGCATGAAGGGCATGGAGCAACATACGTGTGTCGGCCTCTTCCGGGGATGATTTGAGGTCTGAAAACTCCTCCCTGTGGTATTTGTCGACCCGCAAACAATCGTTCTCACACGTGACATACAGCACCTTGTTGTGAAGTTTCTCTTTGCGCTTGAGACCTTTCCACTCGTCTACCAAAAACTTGATTAGGTTGGTCTTGTTAGCAGAGCTGCATAGGATATTCCTCCATTTTTGGATGTTGTTGCCTGATGAAATGTTCCTGAACTGGATGTCTGTCATGTCTGCTCCTCTTTTCACTCTTTCTGCATCTCTGATTGATGTCTCCTTATACACATCAAAAACAGCATCTATGCGTGGCTCATGGCTTCTTCATGGAGAACAGTGTTTAGTGCTGATTCTGCAAGTTCGACAAAGGTTTTGTCATTCCTTGTTGATGGTTCAGGATTCACCTTTGCAGGGGTGGTAGATGTCTCAAACCGCTTTAAGGATTTGGCAGCAGGGGAAGAGGGCGCACTGCTGCTGTCCGAGGTGTGGGTTATGAAGCGTTTGACGGTAGATGTAGGGCGTGACGTGCCAAGGGCAGACACACACGCAGCCACTGTCCTTGGGGCCAGTGGGTCACGGATTCCGTGGCTATGTAGCCGTGGCCAGTGGCCGTCTTCCTCACGCATTTTATCACCTCGCTCAACGCTAGGTCGGCCTCGATGGGCTCGAGGGAGGTAGGGCCAGAAGGCTCCATACTGCACGCCGTAGTAGACAGGCGGCTCGGGCCTAACGAGGTTGTGACGGAAAATTACTGAAGTTGAAGTGACGTATCCATGACGTCACATCAGCATCAGTGCGCATGCGCGAAGAATGGGATCCCCTGACAAGTAGTGTTTGGCCGGTAGGGTTGAACTTCTTTCTAGCTCTACAGTCTTAGTCCAAGTACCTCGGATTCCCAACTGTTGCGTAAGCAAGCACAGCACCTTTATGTCGTTCTCTACGGCTGCTGATAGGTGATGGCTGCGTAGATTTTGTAAGATTTCCAGAAAATTTAGGAGTTCTAGATAGGTTTGTTTGAGTTAGCTCTCTATCAGCGATACTCGACAGGCTGGAAGGAGGGGTGTGTGATAGAAAGAGAGAGGTACACATATATTGTATATACGGCATTATTTCCCTTTGTCGACCTCATCCCTCATGAACCCTCACCAAAATAATTCACCTGTTTTCTACTTTCACCTACATATCTGATTCTTCAGGGTCTTTGTTCTTCTGTCGACCCCAATGTCTTCTCAATCTGTCTGTGGCCTCGAGCCTGAAACCACTTGATGCACACTTCGGGTGTCTAAGCTTGTCAAGGACTCTGGAGTGAAAAAGGGGTGAGGTGTGAGAAGCTTTATGAGTGAATTTAAACGAATTGTCCTATATCTTTTCAAACAGGCACGTCACACACACTGCCTGACATTTTTGCTGTTTTAGCGTTTAAGCTGAAAGACGATCATAGTGATGATGATTGCGATGATAATAATGGTGATGACGATAGAGACGACAGCGTAAATGGTAATTTTGCCAGCATATATACATAATGAAGGAATGTTTCAAATTATCAGCAATATTCTTAATTCCTAAGCTGCGCTTTAAACGTGAAAAAATAACCCATAAACCAGAAAAGGTCATTGTTCGTCACCAAACTGACCTTCTCCTATTTTCCTCCCTCTGTTTATCTTTCTCACTCCTTCATTTTGATAGCTCGGCTTTGTTTCTTTCCCACTCCTTCTCTTCCTTTCTCTCTTCCCTCTTTCATTCCTTTCTTCTCCTCCTCCCTCCATATCTCGTTCTTCTTCCTATGTGTCCTATCGTCGCTCAGACCATTGTTGCTGTTTGTTATGAGCTAACTGGCAATAACGAGCCATTCTGGGCCTCTAACTATGATAATACTGCAATTTGATTGGAGTTAAATGGCTCATTCGAATGAGCTGCCTCTAGGTTAGACAGACTTCTGGGCTTAGTTGCACTGAGTTCGGGCTGGGGTTGAAGGAGAGGAGGGAGAGAGAGTGATGACGTCGACTTTTATGCTCGTATCTAGTCCCCTGTATGTGGTAAGTTTTCCTCATCCCGGCATATTTTCTAACAGAGGCCAGAATAAATCATAAGTTTTCTTCATTCGCGAAAGCAGATACGTTAAGTCGACGTGCACTGTTACCTTAATTATGGTAGGTTTCCTTCACATGAATAAAATACTATGGAGATTTAGTAAACCCCCAGTCAGAGGGCTACGACCTTAGTCATATTATTGCCAACCATCCACGTTACAGATTATCTTGTTCTTCTCACTCATTTTTATTCACCTGAAGTGTGGGGGCCCGAGGCTAAATGGCCTAATTCATAAAACTTATATTGTTTGAGACAGGATTTGAACTATCCAGTTCATACCAATGGCCTCGTCTCAAACATATAGTACCTCAGGGCAGTTGTTATAACAAAGCCTATAAAAATATGCCACCAGGTTTCAGTGAGTTACAGTGGTATAACATACCGATGGAAGACCTTTTTGTCCATAACAACAAGATTAAACTTAACCAAGTCAGTGAAAAGACGAGAGACCTTAACTTCAATCGTAACTCAGATAGTTTTTAACATCTGTGTCAGAGCCTTACTTAGGTGAATGAAATCACCAAGCAACGAATGAAATACAATATATAAGTCAATCCAGTTTGTGAAATAATTAATTCGGTTGATATTTATTCAGAATAGTTCCTTGCCCTTTGCTCGCGTGGGTCGGAAACTATAATGTTAACCATGATAAGCTCCATGAAGGTAAATAATTTTTTTTTTTTTTTTTTTTTTGCATAATTCTTTTTTAGCTAATCTTAAATTATTTTTAAGGCTAGCCACATGAATTGCGTCTGCTTGATACATTAGGGTCTTCAACAATCAACGGTAATTATAAATCACGTTCTGGTTAACGTCAGACTGCTTTAATCAAAGTTATCAATGGAGAGAATAGGCAGCAGCTTTCAAAATTATTTCCCAAACCAATTTTTTTCGTACATTTTAGATATTATTGTAACTAATATTAGACTGTTTTATTCTGTAGTCTTGCAGCCCAGTAAATATAGTTTCAAGATTTTGTCTTAAAACATTAAATAGTTAAGGTCAACTGAGTGTTACCTCACCTTGGGGGTTCAAGGAAATAAGAGTCGGGCGTGCATCCCCCGTCCTTATATTAAGCTTGACCTTAGAACTTAACATTACAGGGAGTGAGAGGTTTGTCTTCAGCTGAATAAAATTATCTGGTGACAATCAGACTGAATATATAGGAGATTGATGCATGCTATCAGGTTCCTATTCTGGTCTAGTTGACTAAGTATTTCTTAAAAAAAAAAAAGGCTCATTTTCCCTTTCCGTTCATATCAGTCTAACTTGATCAAGGGCCTATTTCGTCCAGATATCCCTAGCTGAATAAAATCACCTAGCATATCACAGATCAAGAATCTATAAAGAAAAATTATAAAACACCACTACTAAAGCGTGGCTAAGCATAAGAGCTTATTTACAACAATGTTCGTTATTGGACTGTGCTTCGATGCGGAGACGCGTGAGGGTCCCTGGCGGCCCAGGATGAGCGCCAATTGTAACGTTGTCTCGAAGGTCTTTGGGCCCCCTTTTACGGGAGGCCTTACCACGGCAGAGGGGGCTATCCTCCGGTCTTGGGTCCTTTTACGATGGCCGTGATTCCTCGGCTATCGTACGTCTTACGACGTGACTGCTGGTCCACATGTTGGAATGGGACCGCTGGATGCCGTGCATGGTGCTATGGGGCTGATGAATGTCGTGCATGTTGCAATGGGACTACTGAGTGTCGTACTTCAGCATGCATTTTATCAGCATGTTGCTGCCGGACTGTTGGTTCATGTATTGCAATAGAACTGCTCAATAGTCTGATTGCTGTAGCAGAGCCGGCGAGTATGCATGCTTAAATGATGTTGCAATGGGATTGTTTTATATGTCACGTATTCTTGCGGCTTGCTTAGCGTCCCACATACCAAGACCAGTGTGCAACTTAATGCCCTTGCATTATGATTGTTGGTTACCGCGCTTGATGTTGCGCGACTTTTGTTGCGCGACGTATGACGCACAACTCATACTGTGCGACTTATGATGCTTCACTTCTGTTGCGTTCGGATCTGTGCACATAAACTGACGCAACTGGTCTTGTGGATGACGCAGTGGGGCTTTTGTAATACATGTTGTGATGCGCCCTAACACTCTGTATTACAGGTTGTGGCAGGATTTCGCTCGTTGTGACTGATTTTGTCGTCTTTATTGGTATAGTACGTATTGCTGAAGCATAGCGTACGAAACTACATTGATACAGAGCGTTTTTATCACAATGTGTACCTTTTCTTTATTAAACTTAGAGCACAAATTGATAAGTAAAGGTTAGAACGAAAGCAGTTTTCAGATGTCATGGAGTTTATCAGTGCTTCCTAATGGCGTCTTCAACAAGTATTGGTAGGTCCTCATGCAAATGAAAAATCAATATATATTTGAGCAAATGTACATGTTGACACGCGTGTGTCGAGTCATAATTAAACCATTGGTAGGTTCAAGTACCTCAGATATTTCATTTTTCTTTACACCATTATATTAAGTAAATGGACATCAGTTCATTAAAAGGATTTAAAAGTTGTGTGATGCAACATTTTCATATGTGAAACCGTCTGATAAAAATAGTGCTTTAATAAACCAGAAAGATTTGATCAAGTAATACTGCACTATAAGGGGTTCAAAAAGAATGGTGAACTTTTTGTGAGCAAGGTCTTTGGTATGGACAAAACCATTGCCTTTAATTATGTATAAGTGGTATGCAAGATATCCACAAAAAATTACTACGGGATCTTCTTAGTCACAAAACAACTACTTAACCAAACAGGCCACATAGTGTGTTAAAAGAAGATGATAGTAAAAATACAGTATATATATGTTTACTACTTCAATGCATGAAAATAATCAGCGGTAATATTGAAAAAAATATTTTGTAGAAAAATGCTTACCACATCAAAAAAAGATAAATAAATGAAATATAATGAGATAAATCTAACCATAGACTTGAAGACAAAATTTGCATCATGTATCCCCAAGGGAGGTTTGGAACGCTGTGGTTTAGGCCTCATATTGTTCGATCTCTTTCTCTCTCTCTCTCTTTTTTTTTTTTTTTTGCGGGGGAAAGGGAGGGGGTGTCCTAAGTGTGCATTCGAAGCTATTTCAGAAGGAGACAACCCTTCAATACCAAAAGGGCGCAACAAGGACGGAGGTCTGCATAATGATGTCAGTCCTCTTGTGCAAACTTTAGACATCCCATGAATCACGTCATGGTCCGCCGCTGAGGGCGAGTTTTTGTGCGTTCCCAGGCTCACCTTCGCCACCTTTGAGGGACCAAACCCTACTGCTCTTCTTTTCCAGGGCAGCTCCCCGACTCCAGCGCCAATATATGCATATCTGTACACGCGTACATGTACAGGACACATGCATACATATCCATATATATATAATATAATATACACAATTACACATACATGCGCACATGCACATATACATATGCGCATGTATAAATGCATACGTATATACACACGCATACATGTATGCATAGATGCACGTTTATATGCACGCATACATGCATACATACATGCATACATAGATACATACCTGTGCGTACATACACACATACCTATACGTACATGCATACATATATTCATACATACATGTATATATGCATACATACATATATACATACATACATACATACATCAAGTACATACTGTATATACATCCATCCATCCATCCATCCATCCATCCATCCATCCACATACATACGTACATACATACATACATACATACATACATACATACATACATACATACTTACATACATACATACATACATACATACATACATACACACATACACAATGGCACATACATACATACATACATACATACATACATACATACATACTACCGGTACATACATACATACATACATGCATACATACATACATACATACATACATACATACAAACATACACACAAACACTGGCACATACATACATACATACACACATACTACCGGTACATACATACATACATACCGGTACATACATACATACATACATACATACATACATACATAAATACATGCATACATATATACAAACATACATACATGCATACATACATACATACATACATATATACATGCATACATACATATATACATATATACATGCATACATACATATACATACATGCATACATACATACATACATACATACATACATACATGTATGCATGCAGACATACATACATACATACATACATACATACATACATACATGCATGCACGCATACATACATCAATCCATCCATCCACCCATCCATCCATCCATCCATACATACATACGTACGTACATCCATCCATCCATACATACATACTGTACATACGTACGTACATACAGACATACATACATACATACATACATACATACATACATACATACTTCCAAAATACAAATATACATACATACATACATATATACATGCATGCATCCATACATACATACATGCATACATACATATATTCATGCATGCATACATACATACATGCATACATACAAACATGCATACATACAAACATACATAAATACATACATATATACATACATACATACAAACATGCAATACATACATACATACATACATAGAGTACATACATACATATATATACATATATACATACATAAATACATAGAGTACATACATACATGCATACATACATGCATACATACATACATACATACATACATGTATTTACATATATATATATATGCATAAATACATACATACGCATGTATTCATTTATACAGACATGCATGTATGAATACATTCTGGTATAGATGGTTATAGCCACAACAACAATGGAACATTGTCAAATGTCTACTAGTGTAGTCGCATTTCGGCTTACGAATGCACTCCCGGTGAGAACATAAACTCACTCTACCTTATTTACTCTAACATAGCAGTAATATTCATGATTAATGTTGTTAAATAATATTTTCCGTTAGATTCCTTTTTTCAAGTATAGTATTCCCATTTCATTGATTAATGTGTTTTTATTGTATGATAAATCCAAGCAAGAGAGCAATACTCGTAGATAGTATATCTCTGGGCAAGTTCTTTCGCTTCCCAGCTTGACGACATTAGGAGCTAAAGTGTAAATCAATTACTCTTCGTTCGCTGGAAGCACCTGCTTCCAAAGCACCGACCCTTAATGACATCGTCGTCAAACCAATCACGCCTACTACATGTACCACATTAACCACAAGCATTGTATTCAATTGTTACATTACTAGTATTGCTAACACATCATTTTGACTGGATATGTTATCTATTATTATCTTATCTATCAGTAATATGTTTTCCATGTTATTCTACCAAGTTTAAATCAATATAGTATGACACTGTCTCATTATCATCTGGAAAGTCAGTAGCTGGTCAACAGGTACTGACAGTCAACCAGCCTGACAGAGCTGTTAATATACTATAGTATAACTAGCAAAAGCACCCTGGAACGCACGACCGCACTACCCACCATCTCTGTACCCTATCCGGCAAGTCTCGCTGCTAACATTAACGGTTATCAGTTTGTCCGTCACTTCAACCGTTACCATTGCTTCCACTATCAAACCGCATAGTGCTACACTAACGACGGCAACCACGACCCACCACCAAGACTATGTCCACGGCTACCACAAGTTACCATATCCACGGCTACCACAGGTTACCATATCCACCATCACCAAAACATACAACCGTCTTTTCCATCGACGATGAAGACCGTTACCTCCACCAGCATTCCCACTCCTGCTGCAACGAATTTAACGTCAGTGCTTCTTCCAGGATTGCATAATGTATGTGTTTTCACGAGAACTACCATAAGTCATAGCCGTTGTTACCCGCGGTAGCCAGAGGACGCATCACTGAAACAAAGCTGAAGAAGGCCTGTCGTGGGAAGGGTCTCCGAGGCGGTAGCCTAAGGTCTGCCGAGGCCCTTGCAGGACATTATGGGCCCTACTTAAAACAATACCCCACCGT
>NC_134777.1:48061018-48068518 GCF_046742065.1 Oratosquilla oratoria | reverse complement strand
CCTCTTTGACCCAATGAAATTATATAGAAATTTAGTTATGGGTAACACCAAGAGTTTAGCTGAAAACAGGATAAGACCTAAGGGTTTTCGACCAGCGAGATCTCATTTATCCTGAGCCTGGCTTATAGCTGAAGAAAATAGTCTAATATAATCTTGATCAATCCACACAGGACACCATTAGTCAGAAAGGGTTAAATGTGCTATGGTTATAGAAATTATTTAGTTAATTTAATCAAGGAATGGTTAGCCAACAACAACAACAAAAAATTAAGACATTTGTGTACAAATACAGGTAATGTGCGACTTAGTGAAGTAGCATTCCATATTCTGGAGACGTTTGATGATAGGTCTGCAATCTGCAACTCTCACCAAATAAGTAATAACAAAAGTTTCTAATTGGTATTCACCAAGAAAGAAAAATTTTAGGGAGAGGTGGAGGAACTAAAGAAAAGTGAATAAATTATTAGAGACTTTGGAGGTGAAATATACCTCGAGGCCAGGTGGGATCTCAAACTGGATCTAGAAAAAATGCCAAGAAAAATTAATGGATACAATACACCAGGCACAACAATTAGTAGATATAATACACCTGGAAGAAAGTGAGGTGCCTCTGGACTTGAAATTAGCTAATGTGGTGCCAATCTACGTAGGGAAAACATGGAGGAACCTCTGACCGGTGTCATTGGTGTGCACGAAATCCAAGATGTGTGATAATTTGTGAAATATGCTTGTATGAATGACTTGAAAGGGAAGGAAATCTTGGTTGAGAGCTAGCTCGGATTCAGAAAAGGAAATCCACTGGAAACCAACCTGTTAAGTTATTATTCGAGAGGGCTTGGTATGCTGTTTGAATGAGAAGTGAACATAGATTTTGTGTACATAGACTTGGAAAATGCTTTTGACAAGAGACTGTGTCAAAATACGTAGGAATGAATGGAAAGACAATTATATGGATAAAAACATATGCGAACGGTAGTAAAATATGAAATGTTAGGCTAGAGATAGATGGCTAGTGGAGTACCACAGGATTTTATATTGGTATCAATAACCTTCTCAGCGTATATCACTGACATGATTAATAAGATAGGTATGTTACAGCCGTCATATGCACAGTATTAATGGTATTAGCAATAGTGAAGAGTTGTCAGAAACTGAGATACAGTAGTACCCTCAACCGATTCCATCTTTGGACTCGATTTAGAACATATAATAGACACTCTCGTTTTGTTTGGGAAAAGAGGAAATGTGAACTTCCTATGTTACTATGAGTAACCTGGTTTACAAATGTCTTTTTGTAATGTCAGTTCTACATCACAGACACATTTCTAACTATTGAAGTTTCACAAAATTTTCAATGCTCCACGGAACACAAAAAGTAAAGCCTGATGTTATAATACTTAATGGCGTTGTTTTTGTAAATTGGCAAGGCTCCAGGTCTTCATTATTGACCAAGGCTCCAGGTCGCACAAGTTTCTAATATCAGGCATGCACTATACATAAATCAATATTATGAATCCACTCTTATCTGTAAAAATTGGCAGTATTAATATGCAATCCAAACATGACACTAATGACATATTCCCGATACTCTTCAGAACTCAAAGTTTTCCCCCCCCAAAAAAATATACATGATGTTGCTTCTCCCTCAAAAAGAATTGTTGTTTTACAATCTTCAATGTCACAATTATCATCGTTATCAACTTCTATCCTAGTTCCTTTTAAATCATCTACATGTCTAATTGACACTTTCCTAGTTTATAAATTTAAGATATTGTTTTTTTCCACCTACAAAAAATCAATTTATTACTGATTGTATGCATTTTGGCCATAACCAAATCTCCTATTTGTAATTCTATTTTATGTGCTCATTTGTGTTTTTGCCTCTTCATCTCTTGTGTTTAATCATTCATGTGTTCCCTAACTATTTGGTATATGGCTTGAAATGTATGTACAGTATCTTATTTGAGATGTAGTTACCTATGTTATACACTGGCTTTGGTTCTGCAATCAATATTTCACTTGGGAGAATTCTGTCTTCCCTGTAAATGATAAAAAGTGGTACTTCTCTAGTAGCTGTATTTATTTGGTTATTAAGTGCACATGTAACACAAGGAATCAAATTATCCCAAGTTATACTATGTGGGCTTATCAAACCTCTAAGACATAAGATACTTTTCTTATTTAACCTTTCTACAGCTCCATTGCCCTAAGAATGATTCTCTTGAATATTAATTTTGTTTATCCTATAAAACCTACATAATCCTTCCAAGATTTTTATTAAATTTAGTACCATTGAAACTAAGATCTTAAGAGAAGTGAAATTACAGATTATCTGATCATATATTACTGAAGCAATTGTTTCAGTTCTCTTATTTGGTATGGGTTGTGAAATACAAAATCTTGAAAGATAATCAATGGTAACAAATACATTCTACATTCATTTTCAGACATAGGGAACTCTAGTATATCTAAGTGAATTCTTTTCCAAGGTATGCAGAATGGGATAGGATAGCATAGGAACAGGCATATGTGTATTTCCTTTTATCTCAGCACATTTCAAGTAATTTTCTCTGTTTATGTCTTATTTCATACCTGGCAAAAAAGTATTTAATTTGTGCTTATCTATAAGTTTTATCCTTTCCTTGATGAGACCTATAGTCACTTTCATGAAGTAATTTCACTGCCTCTGGTACAAGAGTTTGTAGAGTTACCAACTAATTCACTGGGCCCCCAGAAAATCCTTCGCACCCATTTTTTTTTTTTGGGGGGGGGGGTCCATTGCTTAAATGAAATTGCTTTATCTTACCCTTTGGTAGTTTTGGAGGCATACCTCGTGGGTTCATCAAATTCTGGGCCACTTTTTCTCACTCGTTATTTTTTCCTCATCTAATGTTACTAGTTCATTAATACTGCAGATGAAATTGATCAACCCTGGCCTTGGTTGGCTAATATTCCTAGAGAGTATATCTGTTACAACGCTCTTCCTACCTGGAATATATTCAAATTTAACATCGTAACAGTGAAGTGTAGTAAACCACCTGGCTAATCTGCCCCTGAGATTCTTATATTTGAATAAGTTCTGGATAGCTGTATGATCAGTCCACACTCTGATTAAATATCTTAGTATCATATCTCTAAAACTCTCCACTCGTGACCTCAGTAGAGTCCACTCGTGACCTCAGCTCAGTCCACTCGTGACCTCAGCTCAGTCCACTCGTGACCTCAGCTCAGTCCGCTCGTGACCTCAGCTAGAGACCTCGTTTTTCTGCACAGACACCAGCTAGTGAATACCTGTGAATTTTATATCTCCGAATAGTGTTAAGTGATTGTGTTGTGTTTTTGTAATTGTATACGTATAGCGCTATACAGTTACAGATATAAGATAAAGTGCAGGGTTCTATTTAATTTCAAAACAGTTTTCTGTTACCGTATTCCAAAGGTAGGAGAAATAGTATAAGGTAAGCAGAGTAAGCTTCGCGTATTTAGTTTATTAGAGACCGCTTTGATTTTTTGTTGTTGTTGATTTGTATTTTCTCTTTGCCGTTTTTATTGCTAAAGGGGGAGCGAAATGGCTTGTGAAGGTTGCGTGAACCTAGAGGTTCGTCTCAGGATGTGTGAGGAGGAAATTCGGCTTCTCAGGAGTGCGCTCCGTGAGAAGAGTGAACCCTCCCCACAACCCAAAGAGCGTTCCACTTCTTCACCTACTGTCACTGCCATGAGCGAGTGGCGCTCCGTGGGGTCCCGTTTGTCGAGCCCGCGTTCGGTAGACGTGTGCCCTGTGGAGCAACCGCTGGCTCTAGTCAATCGTTTTGCTCTACTGGAGGATGAAGTGGCTGAAAACCAGGAGTTCTTGGTGGTGGGGGACTCCATGGTTCGAGGCTATGACGACATCCTGCAGCGAAAGACTAAGCGACGTTGCAAGCTTGTATGTCAACCGGGCCGTGGGATCGTTGATTGTACCCGGTCCATCAGGGAGCAAGGACGGAAGAACACGGTTACGATTGTACATACGGGTAGTAACGATGTAGGTAGGGTGAGATCAGAGGAGCTTGTTCGGAATTACAAGGTCCTCCTTCAGGAGATGAAGGAACGTGGGAGCCGTCACGTAGTCTGTGGGATCCTCCCGAGGATCTACGCAGGTTCGTGTTGGAACAGTAGAGCCATAGGGATCAATGATAGGATATCGCAGTTGTGCACACAATTGGGATACCACTTTCTTGATCCTTGGTATCTCTTTTCTAGGCGCCATGACCTTTACGCTTCTGATGGGATCCACCTTACCCGCAGAGGCAAAGATGTTCTTACAAACCTCATTGTGGGAGTTTGTAATGAACCAGCTCCTTTTTTAGGGTAGAAGGCCAAAGGGAGGGGGAAATAGAATGTACTTGGGAAAACAGTGTAGAGTATAGCATTAATGTAGAACAATGTACCAGTATAGGACAAAATATAATTTTAGGATATAATGTCGCTAGAGGACGAAATGTCACATTAGGATATAATGTCATAGGACAAAATGTCGCAATGGGATATAATGACAGTGGAGGACAAAAGATCACGATGGGAAGTAATGGTAAAGGAGAACAAAATATCACGATAGGATGTAATGATAATGGAGGAGAAAATATCACGGTAGGATATAATGTCATTGAAGGCCAAAATGTAATTTTAGGAAGGGATACCGGACAGAATGTCAATGAAGGCCAAAATATCATGATAGGATGTAATATCGCTAGAGGACGAAATGACACATTAGGATGTAATGTCTTAGGACAAAATGTCACAATGGGATGTAATGACAGTGGAGGACAAAAGATCACGATGGGAAATAATGATAGTGGAGAACAAAATATCACGATAGGATGTAATGATAATGGAGGAGAAAATATCACGGTAGGATATAATGTCAGTGAAGAACAAAATATAATTTTAGGAAGAGATACCGGACAGAATGTCAATGAAGGCCAAAATATCAAGATAGGATGTAATGACAGTGGAAGACAAAAGATCACGATGGGATGTAATTATAGTGGAGGAAAAAATATCACGGTAGGATATAATGTCACTGGAGGACAAAATATAATTTTAGAAAGGGATGCCGGACATAATGTCACTGAACGACGGGAGGCCGGCGTGAATCACGGTGACGTAGGGGGACAAAATGTACAAAATAGATCGGATGACCGTAATCGACCAGATGTCCGTGATGGGGGAAATGTTAATTTTGATAGGAGAAATGTTAATGAGGCATTGAATGTCAATGAAGGACCAAATAATAATAATATAGAGCAAGGCATAAATAAAAAACAAAATGATAATATAAGACACGATATTGAAACTCAAAATGTGTCAAAAAGAAATAATCAGGAGTTTCTTAAAACTATGTACTTTAATGCTCGTAGTATTAGGAACAAATTTCAAGAAATACAGGCGTATGTCAAAAGCGAAAATCTCGATATGATAGGAATAACTGAGACATGGTTAAATGGTACAGAGTTCGAAGCTGAATTTAATATTGCGGGATTTAAACACTTTCATCAGGATAGAAACCACAAGAAAGGTGGGGGTGTTCTATTATACGTTAAAAACAATTTTCATGCTTGTGTTTTAGAGAAAGTGAAACAGGATGCATATGACAGTTTGTGGGTTGAGTTAACCCAAACAAATGGACAAAAAATGAATATAGGTGTAATATATAGGCCAAAGACATTATCATTAGCAGACGACAAACTGTTATTTCAAGAACTGTCTAGTTTCTGCAACCGGGATTTATTGATAATGGGTGATTTCAATTTTACTGACATTGATTGGATGACCCTTGAACATGGCCATATAGGTAGTCGCTTGATTGATTTTCTTGGTGACAATTACTTAATTCAGCATGTAAAAGAGCCCACAAGATATGGAAACTTACTCGATTTATTGATCACTAGCCGCGAAAGCATGGCAACTGATGTAGAAGTCGGTGAATCTGTTGCAAATAGCGATCACAACTTAGTCAGATTCAAACTCCTAAACAATTTTAGAATAGATACTTGTGCTTCTAAAATACCCGATTTCAGTAAAGCTCAGTTCATAGAACTACGTCAGGAGCTTCAGCTTACAGATTGGGAGGAAAAATTAAACGAAAGGCCTGTAGATCAGATGTGGGAAATATTTCAAAATACGCTCACTAAGATGATTCAAACTTACATTCCTTTTAAGGACAGACGTCCCCCAAATCAGGCTCGCCCAAAGTGGCTCGACAAAGAAACTGAAAAAAGTATTGCTAAAAAGAGACAGGCTTATAAGAAATATAAGTGCTCGGGTGCATCTAATGACTATGAAACTTATGTATCAATACAGAGAGATTTAAAAAAGACAATAAGAAAAAGAAAACGACAATACGAAATGAACATCGCTGAGAAATCCAAAGAGAATCCCAAAGAATTCTATAGTTACATTAGAGATAAAAAGGTTGTTAGGAATCACATTGGTCCACTATTATCTGCTGACGGTCAACTTGAATATTCAAATGAAGGAATGTGTAATCTCTTAAACAATTATTTTAGCTCGGTATTCGTAAACGAAACACCTCAAAGTGAATTCCAAACTGAAACCTGTGAAAAGTCTGGGGTAAACTTACTCACTACGGTAAATATAACAAAAGAACAAATTAAAAGGTGTATAGACAAACTCAAAGTTAATAAAACACCAGGGCCTGACGGTTGGCATCCAAGAATCTTAAAGGAAATGAAAAATGAGATTGTTGTTCCATTAGAAATTATTTTCAAGAAATCCATCATATCCGGAGATGTCCCAAGAGAATGGAAGCTAGCTAACGTTACTCCCATATTCAAAAAAGGTGACAAAAAGAAACCAAATAACTATAGGCCTATTAGTTTGACTTCGATCGTAGGAAAAATAATGGAAACTATCATCAGAGATGCTATCGAATATCATTTAGAAAGTAACCGTTTGATAAATGATAGCCAACATGGTTTCAGACGGAAACGTTCTTGCGTGACTAACTTACTCGAATTCTACAACACAGTTGTCTCGAATTATGACAAAAGAAACAATATAGATTTAGTATATCTAGACTTTGCAAAAGCTTTTGATACCGTCCCACACGAAAGACTACTTACTAAATTAGCTTTGCATGGAATAAGTGGTAGCCTATTAGGTTGGACTAGTAATTGGTTGAAAGGTCGAAAACAGAGAGTTGTTTTAAATGGAAAAACTTCTGGATGGAAAAGTGTTGCAAGTGGAGTTCCTCAGGGTTCCGTTCTTGGGCCACTTCTATTCATAGTATATATAAATGATATAGACCATGGACTAAAATCTACTGTTTCCAAATTTGCTGATGATACAAAACTGTGCGGAGTGGCAAATGATCACTCAAACCAATTAGATATTCAAGAAGATTTAGATCAATTACAGCAATGGTCTGAAAAGTGGCTAATGAAATTTAACACAAGTAAATGCAAGGTAATGCACATAGGTAAAAATAACAGCAAGTAC
>NC_134777.1:48051018-48053518 GCF_046742065.1 Oratosquilla oratoria | reverse complement strand
AATAAATATACCTCTCTGTTTAGCTTTTGTAGATTACGAGAAGGCCTTTGACTCGGTAGAACAAATAGGTATACTAAACTCGCTACGCAATCAGGGTGCAAACGAACAGATCATATGAATTTTAGAAAAGAGTTATGCGAAAGGTACCGCTATAATTCGACTACATAAAGATACAGAGAAGATCAAGATCGAGAAAAGAGTATAGCAAGGCGATACCATTTCACCCATTACGAGTCCTGAAGAGGTGGAATCACCAATTTCATTAATTTGTTCAATTCAGGATGAAACAAATTTCGGGGAGAAATATAAGAGTCAACTAGGACCTACTTGTTGTTCTGAGTTAGAAACAAGTTTAATTGCATTGCTAGTGAGAAGCAATAAAGTAATTGATTTGCCGGGGGACGCTTTGGGGGGAAACAGCTATTTTAAAACGGACTACCACATTCCAAGCTAGCCATTGTAGATAAATTGATCACTGAAATGTTATCGCAGGATGCAATAGAAACCAGTCAATGTAAATGGAACTTCCCATTGCTTCTGGTGCCAAAATCAGATGGTACCATGCCTCCAGTTATTGACTATATAGAATTGAAAACAGACAATACCTGATCGATTACATTTTCCGGTAATAGAATATATACTTCGTAGTTGTGAAACCGCGAATAGGTCTTTTAGCACTATAGATATCAAATCAGTTTTCTGGCAGAAAGATATGCATAAAGATATTCTAGATTATGCACCATTTTCTACAACAACAGGCACTATGCATTCAAACAAATGACGTTTTCGTTATGTGGTAGTTCATTAACTTATACGAGATTAATGAATACATTAAGAGATGGGTTGTTAGGAAACACATGCAGTGTATGTCTACAGGGTACTTTGATAGCATCCCAAACAGCAACTGAGCACTTTAAGAAATTAGGTTTGGTATTCTCCAAACTAGTTGAATCAGTGTTGAAAGTGAAAATTGGAACATTTAAGTTTTTGCAGGACAGTTTCATCTATTTGTGTCAAAAGATAGATTGACATGGATTTAGTACAGTGAACTCAAAAGTAGAAACAGTAAAGAACTACTCAGTACTAAAATATGTAGAGAAAGTTAGAAGTTTCTTGGGATTGATAGGATATTGTAGGAAGTTTATTAAGGGATACGCAGACATAGCTAGTCCATTAAGTTCTTTGTTAAGGAAAGATTCAAAGCTCACGTGGGGGACCTGAACAACAACAGGCCTTTTACAAGTTGAAAGATAAGCTTACTAGTTCTCCAGTTCTTATTTTTACTAATTATAATAGAGTTAATTCTTTGTTCTGAAGCCTCTGACATAGGGTTAGTAGGCATAATAATGCATGAAAGAGATGGAAAATTGTAATCGATAGCTTTCGCATAGAGATTTTGTAACGGTGCAGAGAAAAACTATTCCATTGCGGAAAGGGAAACATTAGCAGTAATATATTTACAGGAAATTTTTAGAGATATGATACTGGGATATCCAATCAGAGTGTGGACTGATCTTACAGCTATTCAGAATCTATTCAAGCATAAGAATCTTAGAGGCAGATTAACCAGGTGGTTTACTACTCTTCAATGTTACGAGGTTAAATTTGAATACATTCCAGGTAGGAAGAAAGTTGTAGCAAATGTGCTATCTAGAAATATTAGCTAACCAGCGACAGGGTTCATTAATTTTATCTACAGTATTAGTGAATTAGTAACATTAGATGAGGAACTGATAATAAGTAAATACAGAAGAGATCAGACTTGGGAAAAAGTGGCACAGTACTTGATGAACCCACGAGGTATTTCTCTAAAACTACCAAAGGGATATAAGATAAAAGAATTTTATTTAAGCAATGGACTTTTGTATAGGAAAACAGTTGTAAGTGGGAAGGATATTTCTAGGGGTCCAGTAAATCAGTTGGTAATTCTACAAACTCTTGTACCAGACGTATTAAAATTACTTCATGAGAGTGATTATAGTCCCCATCCAGGAAAAAATAAAACTTATAGACAAAGATAGATTAAATACTTTTTGGTCAGGCATGAGGAGAGGTATTGATAACTGCTTGAAATGTGCTGAGGTAAAAGGAAATAGACATAAGCCTGGTCATATGCTATCACACCCCATACCACAGAAACCTTGGAAGAGAGAGTTCACTTAGAGTCACTAGAATTACCTATGCCTGAAAATGGATATAGATATGTATTTGTTGCTATTGATTATCTTTCAAGATTTTGTATTTTACAACCCATTTCAAATAAGAGAGCTGAAACAATTATTGCAGTAATATATGAACAAATTATCTGTAATTTCACTACTCCTAAGATCTTAGTTTCAGACAAAGGTACTGAATTTAACAATAAAATCTTGAGAAAAAAAATTATAGGTTACGTAAGATAAACAAATTTAATATTCAAGTCAATCATCCTTAGCGCAATGGAGTTGTTGATAGGTTAAATGAGAAAATTATCACTTGTCTTAGAGGTTTGATAAGGCCA
>NC_134777.1:48043518-48046018 GCF_046742065.1 Oratosquilla oratoria | reverse complement strand
TGTGTGTGTGTGTGTGTGGTGTGTGTGTGTGTGTGTGTGTGTGTGTGTGTGTGTGTGTGTGTGTGTGTGTGTGTGTGTGTGTGTGTGTGTGTGTGTGATGGGATGGCAATATTTTTTGCATTCTTTATTCATGCAAACACCAGGAGTTTTCAATAAGCAGAGGAACTGATACCATAAAACAAAAAAGAAATTTTGATTAGCTCCTCTGAGGTAGTGAATCCCTTTACAGAATTTATTCACGTTAGTGACGGTTCAGCGCTATTTCCTTATTTTACACTTATTCTGACAATTAAATTCCAGTGGTTATTCTAACGAGTTTATTCTGGGAATGTGCAGTCAAATTTGATCAATGTTGAGCGATTTTTTTTTTTCTGTCCAATAAATGCCCTCTTAAAACAAAATATTTTATTCAGTAGAGGTGGGCTTCTAGGTGTGAAATTTTAAACCTCGCTCTCTCTCTCTCTCTCTGTGTCTATATAAATATACACACACACATATATATATATGTATATATATATACATATATATGTATATATATATGTTTATATATATATATATATACATATATATATATACATACATATATATATACATATATATATACATATATATATATATATATATATATATATATATTTTTTTTTTTTTTTTTTTTTTTTTTTTTTTTGTCACGTCCACTGGCCGACATGATGGGACAGACTGCCCATCTCAACTGTCCTCCTCGATGTGTCAGGAACTTTCCGAGCTCTCCCGGCTACTAGTCGGCTGAGGGCACAGTAGAGGAATACGTGCAGGATGACATGAGCAGTAAGACTGGCTGGCCGGAGAAGAGAGAAAGGAAAAGAAGAACCGTTCGGCCGGGAGCGTGCACAGGAGATTGCCGGCCGGATGGGGACGTGCACATAGTAAGGAGGACCGGTCTCCAGGGAGCAAGATGAAACTCGAAAAGGGAAGACCGGATGGCCGGGAAGCAGAGGAAGGATAAGAAGAACCGGTTGGCCGGAGGCCTGAAAAGGGTGATTGCCGGGCGGGTGATAACGTGCACACGAAAAGAGGAACCGGCCGGCGAGGACCAAGAAGAAATTCAAAAAGGGAGGACCGGCCGGCCGGGGGCCTGCAAAGGGGATTGCCGGCCGGGTAGCAAGAAGAAGCTGGACGAGGGTGGAACAGCCCGCCGGTAAACTGAAAAAAAAATAACAATAATAATAATAAGAAGAAGAATCGACTGACCGGGGACGTGCACAGGGGAACGCCAGCCGGATGGGATCGTGCACATGAACTGAGGGACTGGACGAGAGGAAATAGATATAGGAATAAAGAGGACCGACCAGCCGGATAGCACAGACAAAAAGAACCAGCCGGCTTGAGGACGTGCACAGGAAGAGATGTTGGCCGGATGGAAACGTGCACTGGCCGGGAAGGCGCGCTCGTGTGTGTATTCATATACTAGTAGTATACGGAGTTAGAACTATGTTCATGGGGTCCCGTCTCCTTGGCTCTATTCATCAAACTTTGCCTTGAATTCAGTTATGGTATTGGCTTGGATTCTATTTTCACCTAACTTCTTCTATAGGTCTACACTTCCAAGTGGAAAGTTGTACTTCCTACCATCTTTCAAACAAGTGCGTATGTGTGTGTGCGCGTGTGTGTACATGTGTCTGTTGGGTGGGTACAACCATTAAGAATGATATCGTGACTTCATGTCTGGTAGGACAGAGAACCATTGGAGTCAGAAATCTACAAAGTCTATCGCAATACTAGAGACCAATGAAACGCTACATTACAGTGAACATTTGAATTACCACAATCTAGAAGAATTATTGTTTAGTTCCCTTATTTTGTTTTTTCTATATATCTATCAGTTTTCTGTTTCTCAAATTTCCACTTTTTTCTGTTGAAGTCCCCAAGATATATTTTGTATGTCCGTCTTCTCTGAAATCTACATTTTCTCTCCATCAAATTCAGAGTCTCGTAGTCAGACCGAGTCCTCGTCTTGACATGAATCTCAAGTTTCTGTCAAGAAAAAATTCTATCTTTACATAGATTTATTTTTCTCCTGGCTCCTCAGACTGGACTTTCTGTTAGGCAAACCAAGACACCTCTATCCTGTCTGTCAGACTGTCACAGAATGCTAGTCAGTCGGAATAAGTCGAAATCTGTCAGAGTCCATCGGAGTCCGTCAGAGTCCATCGTAGTCCGTCGGAGTTCGCCAGAGTCCGCCAGAATCAGTCGGAGTCCGTCGAAGTCCGCCCGAGTCCGTCAGAGTCCATCGGAATCCATCAGAATCTGTCAGAGTCTATTAAAGTCCGTCCGAGTCCGTCAAAGTTTGTCGGAGTCTGTCGGAGTCTTCTGGAGTCTGTCGGAGTCAGCCTGAGTCAGTCGGAGTCAACGGGAGTCAGCCAGAGTCAGCTGGAGTCAGTCGGAGTCTGTCGGAGTCAATCGGAGTCTGTCAGAGTCTCTCGGTGTCTGTCGGGCTCTGTCGAAGTCTGTCGGAGACTTT
>NC_134777.1:48018518-48021018 GCF_046742065.1 Oratosquilla oratoria | reverse complement strand
CACTGCTTGAATGATTGAGATCGTTACTGATAATTACGTCGAGATCTTTTTCACTATTCATTTTTGTTAACAAATTTCCAAATAACTTGTAATTGTACTTACTGTTATTTTTACCTATGTGCATTACCTTGCATTTACTTATGTTAAATTTCATTAGCCATTTTTCAGACCATTGCTGTAATTTATCTAAATCTTCTTGAATATCTAACTGGTTTAAGTGATCATTTGCCATTCCGCACAGTTTTGTACCATCAGCAAATTTGGAAATAGTAGATTTTAGTCCATGGTCTATATCATATATATATTCTATGAATAGAAGTGGCCCAAGAATAGAACCCTGAGGAACTCCACTTGTAACATTTTTCCATCCAGAAGTTTTCCATTTAAAACAACTCTGTTTTCGATCATTCAGCCAATTACTAGTCCAAATTAATGGTCTACCACCTATTCCGTGTGAAGCTAATTTAGTAAGTAGTCTTTCGTGGGGGACAGTATCAAAAGCTTTGGCAAAGTCTAGATATATCAAATCTATCCATCTATCTATCTATCTATCTATCTCTCTCTCTTTCTCTCTCTTTCTCTCTCTGTCTATATATATATATATACATATATATATATATATATATATATATATATATACATATATATATATATTTGTTTATATATATATATATATATATATATATATATATATATATATATATATATATATACATACATATACCAAGGCTTTTTCCCCCTTACAAGGGAGGTAGCCAAAAAGAAAAAGGCATAAAATCATTCCCACCCATTCCATCCCTGAATACACTCCACACCCCTCCACCCTCCCTCTCATCTTAGCACCTCCTGAATGACGGGTCATCCCTGCACCTTGTCCACTGCCCTGGGTCAGAAGCAGTGTCGCAAGACACAGCACATCCACAGCAAGGCCGCTTCATTAAATCGGCGACCCCCCCCCACTCCGTCCCCCCATGCATAAAAGGAGAAGACGGGGAGAAATCCCTACGGGCTTCGTCAAATTTTGCTCACACATACTACCTCACCCCTCATCCCCCCGCCCATTCCACCTCATGTATCACAACATCATACATATACAACCATTCTCCATTCACCCCTGTCTTCTGTCCTCTCCCGTCCTTCCTCAACAGACATTCCCCTCTTCCCCAAAGCCTCCTTCACCCCATCCATCCACCTCATCCTAGGACGTCCCCTCATGTTCACTCCCTCCACATCTGCCTTCCACACCTCTTTTACTAGTCTTTCTTCACTCATTCTTTCCATGTGTCCAAACCATCCTAATACTCTTTCATCAACCCTATCTCCCAACTCCCTTCCCACCCCCGTTCTTCTCCTCACCTCCTCATTTCTCACTCTACCTAGCCTAGTAACCCCCATCATACTTCTCAGACACCTCATCTCAAACACATTCAAACTCCTTCTCTCTTCCTCTCTTATGTTCCATGTTTCTGCCCCATACAGTGCTGTTGGCACAATCACTCCTTCATACAGTCTCCTCTTAGCATCCATTCCCAAATGTCTATTCCTCATTACACTCTTCAATCCACCAAGGCATTTACTCGCTTCTCTCAATCTACATCTCTCAATCTCCACCTTCACTCCACCTTTTCCTGCCACATTTGCACCCAAGTATCTAAAACTATCCACTTCCTCCAGTCGCTCTCCCTTAATGCTCACTTCCAGTCTACTGCCACTTTCACCACTTGTACATCTCATCACCTTACTTTTACCCACATTTATCTTTAGCTTTCTTCTATCACATACTCTCCCAAACTCTGTCACCAACTTCCTCAGTCCCTCCTCCGATCCTGCCACAAGCGCAGTGTAGTCAGCAAACAACAGCTGGCTCACGTTCCACTTTTCTCCATTTTATACACAGGTATATACGTATATATATACCTGTATATAAATTATATATATATATATATATATATATATGTATATACACCTATATATAAAGTGTATATATATATATATGTATATATATATATATATATATATATATATATATATATATATCCCTCCCTTCCTTTCTTCCTCCCTCCCTTCTTCCTTCCTCCCTCTCTTCTTTCCGCCCTCCCTCCCTCTCTCTCCGTCTTCCTTTCTGTCTTTCTACTCTTACTGCTTCTCCGCCCATCCCCTGTCTTCCTTAATCTTTAAACTACAACTGAACCCGTTCTTCCTCCTTACCTCCTTTTTCCCTCTTCGCAAAATACACAGTCGACACTTAAGTGTGATCTCCCTCTTTACCTCCTCCTACTTTCTTTCTTCCTCCTCCCTCCACACCTTCTCCTTAGGATACCAGCATCCTTTTTATCTCTTCCTCTCAACTTTCCTATAGCTCTTTCTTTTAATATATTTTTTCTTAGCTCCTTAACAATCAGTCTCTCTATACGGTTATATCTCTTTCACCCTTTTCTTACCTCCTTACCTCCATTCTTCTTATATCCTCCTCTCAATTTCTTCCTTCCTCTTTCCTAAT
>NC_134777.1:48008518-48013518 GCF_046742065.1 Oratosquilla oratoria | reverse complement strand
CAGAAGAATGATGTCCTTGGCTTTATGTAAGGTTCTCTGGTGATGGTAAGCTCGAGTCAAAAGTTCTGATATATATTGTACCATCATGTTCCTAATACTCATCTACAAGAATAAGAATTGTAAAAACAATAATTCTAAGCAAAAGGGTGCTAAGACAATATATAATTTGATTAGCAGTCATATCGCAAACTTATAAAAACAATATATTTTAGTTGTAGTCACAACAGAACTTCCAGTAACTTAACAACCCGGAGCATACAACCATCAGACCTAGAGTAAATGCTCATCCCCTTGAGATGTTTATCTTAATATTGTTTTCTTTTTGTTTTTGGCATTTCATTTTCTTTCGTCTTTCCTTATTTCTATTTTTTCATTTCATTTGTCTTTTTTACTTTCCTTTCTCTTTTTTCTAACATCACTGTTTCTTCCTTTTTTTCTTAGCTCTTGTCTCTTGCACTAACAGAATTTTCCTTCCCGCAGTGTGATATCACGGTACCAGTAGCAGCCCCGCCGGCCATGTCACCTTGTTGCAGTTGTTTCTTTCGTTATGGGGCCTTTATTGTCCCACTGTCGTAACTTCTGAGCTTCAGAGACGTGTGTCCGTTTTCACAGTCGCTTGCGTTTGTTCTAAAGACAACGAAGCCAACCTTCTTGTGGTCAAAATTGCTAAGCCTTTCGAAGTGCTGCCTTAAACATTGATAACCGGGCGAAGAAACGTGTAGATGTCTTTGAAATTTGTTTGTTGATGAATTTTGCAATTAAAGGCGAAGGCAATTTGGGAATGTGATCCTCACTGTTTCCTTGTATATTATGAGACTAAACCATATTTCATTCTAGTTGGACGGGCCTTGGACAAGACACTGATAATTATTATTGGTTGAACTTCCACAAACAACACCGTTGCTTAATTAGCTCTCCTTACTCACATTCTGTAGTTTTCTGGAGAAAAAAGAATGAAACGCACACACACACACACACACACACACACACACATATATATATATAATTTATATAGATATATATATATATACTATATATATTATATATATAGAATATGTGTGTGGTATATATATATATATATATGTATATATATATATATATATATATATATATATATGTGTATGTGTGTGTATATATATATACCATATATGTGTATATATATATATATGTATATGTGTGTGTATATATATATATATATGTATATATATAGATGTATATATATATAGATGTATATATATATAGATGTATATATATATATATATATGCATACACATATATATGTGTGTGTGTGTGTGTGTGTGTGTGTGTGTGTGTGTGTTGTGTGTGTGTGTATGTGTGTGAGTATCTATGTATTATATAGTCATATATGTACATATAAAATATTCACATTCGAGCCCTCGCCTGAATATATTCGTTATATAAGACGAATTATATAATATATATATTCTATATATATGTATATATATAATCCAGTAGAATATATATTATATATATATTCAAATATATATATGTATATATATATATATATATATATATATATATATATAAATATATATATGTGTGTGGTGTGTGTGTGTGTGCTGGGACCGCACTCCGCTTGTGGAAGGAACTCTTCTACTGAGGATTCGAGCCTCGCCTGAGAAAGTTTGTGATAGACGAAGACATTTGGGCACGGTCTCGTCTTATAAAGGAGGAAGCTGAAGATAAATATGGGTAAAAGTAAGGCGATGAGATGTACAAAGAGAGAGAGTGGCAGCAGACTGGAAGTGAGTATTGAGGGAGAGAGACTGGAGGAAGTGAACAGTTTTAGATACTTGGGTGCGAATGTGGCGGGAAAGGGAGATGAGGTGGAGGCAGAATGTAGATTGAGAGAAGCGAATAAATGCCTTGGGAGATTAAAAAGTGTAATGAGAAATATACATTTCGGAATGGATGCTAAGAGGAGATTTTTTGAAGGAGTGATTGTACCGATAGCACTGTACGGGGCAGCAACATGAAACATAACAGAGGAAGAGAGGAGTTTGAATGTGTTTGAGATGAGGTGCCTGAGAAGTATAATAGGGGTTACTATAAGGTGTACATAATGGGTTGTGTGCATTTATAAATATGGGAGACCTCACTACTTCCCCCACATTGCCAGAGTTGGCGACAAGTGCGGAAATCACCGAATGACATATTCATTGTTTAACAATAGCAATGTACTAATAATAATGATAATGCAAGCAATAATGATAACAATATTAATAAAAACGATGATAATAGTAACAATGATGATTGTAATAATAATAATGATGATGATAATGATTACAATAATAATGGCAATAATAATAATGGCGATGATGATGATGATGATAATTAATAATGATAATAATGATGATAATAATAATTAATAATAATAGCAATAATGATTAAATGATAAATAATAGTAATGATAATAATATAATGATATAATAAATGATGTAATAATAATAATAGTGATAATAATGATGATAGTGGATAATGATAATGATAGTAAACGTAGTAGTAATGATAGTAGTAGCATGATAGTAGTAGTAATGATGATAACAGTAATGATAGTAATAGTAATGATAGTGATTGTAATTATAATGATAGTAATGATAATGATAGTAATGGTAAAGTGATGATGGTAAATATAAGTGATAATGATAGTGATAATGATGATGGTAATGATAATAATAGTATATGATAATGATGATAATAATAAAATAGTAATGATGATAATAATAATGATGATAATAATGATAATAGTAATGAAATAATAATAATAATAATAATAATAATAATTAATGATAATTATAGTAGTAATAATAATAATAATATGATAATAATAATGATAATGATAATAATAATGATAATAATAAATAATAATAATAATAATATTAATGATAATAATATTATATGATAATAATAGTATGATATTAATGATAATATAATAAGAATGATAATAATAAAATATAATGATTTAATATAATATTAATGATAATAATGATAATTAATATAATAATATAATAATAATAATAATTAATGATAATAATAATATGATATATAATAATATTAATGATATAATAATAATAATAAATATAATAATGATAATAGTAATAATAATAATATTAATGAATAATAATAATATAATGATAATAGTAATGATAATATTAATGATATAATAATAATAAATGATAATAATAATAATGATTAATAATAATAATATATTAATGATAATAAATAATAATAATGATAATAATAATAATAATAATAATAATAATAATTAATATATAATAAATAATAATAATAATAATAATATAATAATAATAATAATGTAATAATAATAATATAATAAAAATAATAAAATTAATAAAATAAAATAATAATAATAATTCAATAATAATAAATATAATAATAATAATAATAATTAATAATAATAATAAATAATAATAATAATAATAATAAGATAATAATAATAATAAAATAATAACCCCCCCCCCCAACCCCCACCCAAGACCCGACACCACCCCCCGCCACCACCCCCCACAACCCACAACTCAGCCCCACCCCCACCCCAACCCCACCACAACCCAACCACCATACCTCTCCCACCCAACCCCACACCCCCCCCCACCCCCCCCCAATCACCCACCACCCCCACCCACACCACCCCCCCCAACACCAAACCAACCACTCACCCTCCCTACCCACACCCCCACCACCCCCCCCCTCCTCCCCCCCCCCCCCCCCCCCCCCGCCCCCCCCCCCACCCCACCCCCCCCCCCCCTCCCCCCGCCCCCCTTCCCCCCACCCCACACACACACCACACCCCCACCACCACCCCCCACCCCCCCCCCCCTCCCCCCCCACCACCCCCCCACCCCCCACCCCAACCATCCCCCCCACCCCCAACCCCCCTCCCCCCTCACCCCGCCACCCCCACCACCCCCCCCCACCACCACGCCCCCCCCCCCAACCCCCCCCTTCCCACAATCCCCCATACTCCACATCCACACCCACCCACACCACCCCAACCTCCCCACCACCACCACCACCCCCACACCCCACCACCCACACAACCCAACCACCACCCCCCCCCCCCGCCCCACCCCCCCCCCACCACCACACCCACCCCACAACCACCACCCCCCCCCCCCCCCCCCCCCCCCCCCCCCCCCCCCCTCACCAACCCCCACCACCCCCCCCCCACCACACACAAACACACCACCACCCCCACACTCAGCCATACAAAATCAACCAACCCCCTCCACCACCACCCCCACTCACCGCCCAACCACACATCCCACCACAACCCCAATAAAAAACACTCTAAAAATTACACCACCACTCCACCACCAACATACCACCACCACCCACCACCCCACCACCCCCACTCCCACCACCACACAACCCCCCAACACCACACCACACACCCAACAACCCACCCACCACACCCACACACGCACCATCATTATTTATAATCATAAAAAAGTAAAAAGATAATAAAATAATCATAATCCCACGAACTACATCCATGATGATGAAACTACATAAACCTCCAACTCCACACCAACTCCACCAACAAATAAAAATCCTCATCCCAACACTAATACCACAAACAACAATACTCAAAGCAAAACCCTACCACACACTCATAAATAAGATAATCAAAAAATACTAAATACCTCCTAATCATACTAACTCCTCATCCTCCACCACCTCCACAAATAAAAATCCTCAACAAATAAAAACAACATTTACTACTCAACACGATCCTCGACCTCGCACCGTTCACCCCCCTCTCACATATGCTTCCTCCCTGTACATACTGGCCACCACTTTCAACCCAACACCCTCTAACCTAAACACTCGCCCCACTTACTGCTTTTAACCCCACCCTAACCAACTAACACTCTGCCTGAGAATGAACACTGGCTGTGTCTGGCTATCTCACCAAGTGGTTCCCCATCCAGTCGAGGACATTGTTTCCCAGTCCC
>NC_134777.1:48001018-48003518 GCF_046742065.1 Oratosquilla oratoria | reverse complement strand
TTGTATTGTGTTCGTGTGTGTGTGTGTGTGTCTGTGTGTGTGTGTGTGTGTGTGTGTGTGTGTGTGTGTGTGTGTGTGTGTGTGTGTGTGTGTGTGTGTGTAATTTGTGTGTGTGTGTTGTGGTGTGTATCGTGTGGGTGTGTGTGTGTTGGTGTGTGTGTGTGCTGTGTGTGTGTGTGTGTGTGTGTGGAGTGTGCGTGTGTGTAGGTGTGTGTGTGTGTGTGTGTGTGTGTGTGTGTGTGGTGTGTTTGTGGTGTTAGTGTGTGTGTGTGTGTGTGTGTGTGTGTGTGTGTGTGTGAGTGTGTGTGTGTGTTTGTGTGTGTGTGTGTGTGTTTGTGTGTGTGTGTGCGTGTGTGTGTGTGTGTGTGTGTGTGTGTGTGTGTGTGTGTGTGTGTGTGTGTGTGTGTGTGTGTGTTTTGTGTGTGTGTGTGTGGTTGTGTGTGTGTGTGTGTGTGTGTGTGTGTGTGTGTGTGTGTGTGTGTGTGTGTGTGTGTGTTGGTGTGAGTGTGTGTGTGTGTGTGTGTGTGTGTGTGTGGGTGTGTGTGTGTGTGTGTGTGTGTGTGTGTGTGTGTGTGTGTGTGTGTGTGTGTGTGTGTGTGTGTGTGTGTGTGTGTGTGTGTGTAACCAATTGTAGTATAGGAGCTCATTAGGGGTCTCGTCTCTATATTTACATATATAAATTTCTTTTTAAGTACATTTATACTGTTGACCTAGGTAATTTCATCTCTAACATGACCCACAAATCGTTGTATCAACATGAAAATCTTAGTTTCCAATCATACTATAAGTAATATGACTAGATATCGGATATGGCATCTTCTTCTATACCATACTAATTGATCTTCTCTACTATTTTCTTTTTACGTTTCTCTTTCCTAATATCGTCATCACATCGCCTCTTCCTTTTCACTCCACCATTGATGGTAGTCATAGTTTTCTCAGTTTCTCCATATAATTATGTCTTATCAACCAGGATTGGGATCATTCTGGTTGCAGGTCACTGCATCCTCTTTGATGTCACATTTTCCCTTTGTTTATTATTATGAAGGAAAGGCTCTCCGAAGTGCCGAAATATATTATACATAGGTAGATACGAAGAAGTATAACTAAAATTGGCTACAGGATCTCATTTTTTTCACTTCTGTTTGAAAAGAAACTGCACTTAAAACTGATAATGTACATGGAAAGTCAATTCAGCATTTTGGACAGGAAATCAAGATATATTACCGAATATTTTATACCAATGTGATACTGTTATTGTTTTCGTAAGTATTCTAAATTCATAATGCAAAAATAAATAAATAAACAAATAAATACGAACACGAACTAGAACAAGAAGGATTGATGCCTCGAGTAAAACCTACATTCCCAAAGTGGCTGGCAATGGTCCTTGATCCCTCCATTAAAATCTCTGTTTTAGTGTAGGACTGATTTTTTTTTTTTTTATCATCTGAGAGTAGTAGTAGGAGGGAAGTAGTCTTTGGATGTCACCTTTACTTAATGTGAGAAGGTGGAAGAAATAGAGTTGAAGTTGATAGAGATCTTCGAATTGGTCTGGAGGCCAAGTGTCAGCATTCTCTTTCTCATCCACCTTGTATGACCACCACTAACAGGGACATGGCAACGGTCAGAAAGAAGAAGAAAAAATGAAGAAAGAATATGATGAAACGGAAAGAAAAAAGAAGAAGAATGAGTGAAGAAAGAATACAGAGAAACGGAAAGAGCAGATAAAAAGAAATACTTGTAAAAAAAAAAAAAAAAAAAAAGGAGTGGGGAAAGAAATAGGCCTAAGAGATCGCCAAAGCGGTGTTGTGTTGTCTGTCACTCTGACGACCAAGAAGACCAGGAGCCATCGAGGCATAGGGGGAATAAAAAAGAATCAAGGAGAGACTGAATTCACTTTGAGAGACTTCTCGCACTCTCTCCTCTTTCCTCTCTCTTCTCTCATCTCTCTTCTCTTCTCCCTCCTCTCTCCTCTCATCTCTCTCCTTTTTCCTCTCTCCTCTCTCCTCTCTCCTCTCTCCTCTTTCCTCTCTCCTCTCTCCTCTCTTCTATCTCCTCTCTCCTCTCTCCTCTCTCCTCTCTCCTCTCTCCTCTCTCCTCTCTCCTCTCTCCTCTCTCCTCTCTCCTCTTTTCTCTCTCCTCTCTCCTCTCTCCTCCATATCTTCTCTCTCCTTTTTCTCTCCTCTCTTCTTTCTCTTCCCTTCTCTCTACTTTCTCCTTTCTTCCCTTTCCTCTCTCCCTCTCCTTTCTCCTCTTTCTTCTCTCCTCATTGTCTTCTCTTTTCATCGTCTTCCATTTCTGTTTTTAGTTTCATGTCTTCCTTTCCTTCCTCCCACCTCTGCTTCCTTTTTTCCCTCCCATTTAACCTCTATTTCTCTTCTTTCTATCTATCTGTTATGCTATCTATCTATTTATATGTTTGTCTGTCTCTGTGTCCATCTATCCATCTATCTATCTGTCTATCCATATACATATACGTATATATACTGTATGTATG
>NC_134777.1:47986395-48000518 GCF_046742065.1 Oratosquilla oratoria | reverse complement strand
AAGAATATAAAGGGGACTGTCCCCAAAATACGCACCCTCATGTACACATTTAAATGCGCAGTCCTTGCGGTATAATGCTCATCCATCGTGTATTACGGCGACAGGTCGAGATCGAGGCGTCGTAGAAACGCACTAGTGCCTGAGCACAAACGAGACATGAGGTCACACGACCAGGACGTCTGGAACTCACCTACGTCCCAGACACGCTGATCCAATCTGGACAAGGTTGCACCCACTAGGGATGGAGATTCGTACAGGAGTTTACACACGGGATTAATGAGAGACACGAGGAAGACACTTGTTGAAGCTGCCCACAATCTAATATTCATTTATGAAAATATCAATGGAGACAGGGCGAAGGTTTTGTTTGTTTGTCAAAGGCATTCAAGATAAATTAATTATAAATACAAATGGTGGGAAACATATGCATTGGGTGTACGAGAAAGGGAACCCAGTCCGCAGACAATCCAGCGGGATAGACGCTGTCCGATGTACCCGCATCCTCGGATGTATAAATGATGAGGTTCCAAACTGTTTTGTAGACGAACTTACTGAAGAAGGGACCGAGGTCTGTTCGAAAACGATAGGTAAGGCACAGTTAAAAGGTTTCCAGCCCATCTTCGCTTAGTTCTTCCTCCACCACCCACTCTCTCTTCATGGCTCGTACTAAACCATGGATCCACACTCGAAAAACTATCAAACGATATAAAATATACATTATATAATATAAAGGAAGGTAGGGTAAGGTAGTATAAATGCGAGTGATAATAATATAGTAAAGTATGATACTAGGGTGAGTATTGATGAGCAATATATAAAATTAGGAAGGCTGGGGGGTATGAGAGAAATGATATGAAATATGACAGGCTATGTGCGGTTATATAGAACAAAATTGATGATTACTATGAATCTACCAAGTGCTTGACGCCATTTTTTAGTTAACGATAATATAGACGAGGGTTCTGGGTTTATAAGGTGTACAAGAATTTCTTTTAAATATCTTCATATATAGTGCGGCCAAAGTGATCATTTATATATATAAACGGGTGCGCGCTATTAGGTCATAGTGGCATAGCGTAAACAGCCCAAAAAACAGCTAATGTGAAAAAATTGCGCCCTATTTATGGTAGTGGGTGACTTTTCTAAACACGTTGATATATCTACACTAGTCCAATTTTATTGAATCTAATTAAAATATGAAAAAAATGGAAGCTGGTTACCGGGGCACACTCAGGGACTCCTCTTATAACTCTGAATATTTGATACTATGGGGTGTGACAGAGGTTATACTAATAACTAATTCTCTTTTTATTAATTTCACAGATATATAACTACATCAAACAAACGTGTCCGCTCATCTGCTAATCCAGTAGCAGATGGAAGTCCTAAAATAGGTGGCGAAATGGTTCACCGCCGCCGCCCATTAATATTGGAAGCACTGAAAACGTCCAAATATCTACATAAGAATTTCCCGATTATTGTACAATATTCACGGGGACGCGTCCAGCCGGCCAGATAGTAAATCCTTAAACTTGGGTGGCATTCAGCGTACTGAGCCGATTACCTAACCCTCTGATCCAGTTTAATGTAGGAAGGACTGGTTCTGTTATACTCAGTAATTAGGAGTGGGCGGTGATTATGATGATCTATGATTATGATGAGTGATGATGAGATGATAGATGAATATGGACTGATGGAATGATTAGCTTCTCTATGAGTGTGGATGATGATGATGAATGAGTGTGATGCATGATGATGATGATGAAAGCGAATTGATGTATGATGATGATGATGATGATTGACTAGATACAGATTGAAGACTATTCGCAGTACAACAGACCTGAAGATAGTGATTATAGATCGATGATGATGATGATGATGATAGAATATGATGAATGATGGGATGAATGATGATGATCATGATGATGATGATGAAGTGATGATGATGATGCAGCAGCAAGCATCCAGCAGAGCTTCTTCACTGCAGCAAGAAGATGAAGCATGATTCGCATCGACGCCATCCGCGATGATTATGACTATGATGAAAGCATGAATGGATGATGCATGATTTCTAGGACGAACTTCCGACGAGTGACGACGCCTACGATAACTTGTGCACACAGACCCACGATGGTTGTACTTTGTATCAGTCAGTCGCCAAATCTCGTTCACTGTGGCTTGCTTTTTTTTTTTTACATCATTAATAATTACTCGTATGCGGAGTAACTAATTTATAATTATGCATACATCTATTTCTGTAGTATCTATTTCTTATTAGGTTTATATATATGGCCTTTACGGCACATGATTTGGCGCGCACGCGAAAAGTTTTGTATATCTTTTCAACACGAATTCCATATATGGTATGAGGTCTGTTTAGGTCCTTTATGTCCTTTCTTCTTCTTCAAGTTTCTAATTTAAGAATTTATTAACTGTCTTTACTCTATATATTGTCGTATTTGTTGAATTTATCTATTAATTCTATTTAATTCTTACATAGTCATAATTAAGGAATCTTTTCATTGAATAGATCATATTATATCCGTATTTCCCTTGTTTTATAGTATGATACATAATAGATATTAATATGAACTATAAAGGATATGACTATATAAATGATATGTATATCAGATATACATATATAGGTGAGTACTGCATATATAATATATATATATATATATATACGAATATATGATATATGCATTAATTTACTTGCATTGATTCATTTCGTTATTAATTTACTTACTTTATCTATTCATCAAAGTATTTATTTATTCATTCGTTCATGCATAAATTTTTCTTGTATTCATTTATGTATCTATTCATATATTTTTACTATGTATTTATCTACCTATTCATTTGTTTGATTATTTAATATTATAGTTATCTATCTATTCATTTTACTCTGTTCACGAAGGGCAGTGCCTTGCAAAGGCTTTAATATAGATCTATCCTTTATTCTACCAAGCTAGACAATGTCAAGAATAAATTGAGCAGGGGATCAGTTGAAACCCTTAACAACATATGATCGCTGGCTTCCTTATTAATGGCGAAGACGGTTTCAAGGCGAGAGATTCGGACCAGATAGATGCGGAGATAGGGCGAAGTGTATGAGTGAGACCAGAATAACATGTGTCTTAGACTATCCGGGAGCCTTTGGAGTTCGACCTAGCTTATGATGTAAATTCGTTTTTAGCAACATCAGTGAAAAGATCGAATATATATGGATTAGTGTGAGAAGACATAAGGTAATGCCATTGATGTGATTTTGACCAAAGAACAATACTGTATAGTCACCTTCAAAATATAATTTACCTAGAGATGAATTCCAAGCAGGCTGCAGCAACACCAATACATTGGATTGTTCGCCGCAACACAAAAGATACAATATGCTGTGGTCACGTTTTACGATCATCGACTTCTCGATTACGACAGATAAATGGAATACTGTGCAAAACCTCCATAATAACATCGGTGTGGTCCTCTGGCTAACCTCGATCCACCTGGCATCTCTTTGCAATCGCTCACCGCCTGCCACGGGACAACAATGGACGCAATCCGCGCCCTCGAAGAGAGCATCACAATGCGCATGTGGCCCAAGAACAGAGAGCAATCGGAGACTTTTATGATGTAAATAGGCCTTAGTAGAACCTGCACCTCATGCTGATGGCTATCACCCCGTCTGTTTTGTTAACACGCTTGTACCTGTTTAGAGATAAGCGGCCGCTGAGCCCCGGTCCGTGGCGTCAGGACCGCGGCCCTGATCAGGTGGTCCGGAGGCGAGCACGCGTGCTCACGACAGCACGATAACAACCTCCATGATGTATGCTTATTGTGGACGTTTGTTTGTATAAGTAGATATACGTGCGTGCACACGCATGCACCCCCCACACACGCACGCACATACACACACATACACCCATAAACACACATCAACGCATGAACACAAAAACACATACACACACAAAATACAAATAACATTATTTACGTTTACATAACCGTATGAATGCTAACGTCTATATTGTGGATATATTTTATGTTTATTCACTATATATGAATATATGTATGCTGCATTAGACATGCATATATAAGCAAACATATCTACTATGTATACATACACATATATGCGGTGGTCATGATCCCTCATATCTACAAACAAAGCGCTGAATTCTTGACCAGTATTAATAATATTAATAATATTAATAATATTAATGTTATACATATGTTATTCCTTCCTGCACTCAAATGATCATGCCCACTGCATTGACTGGAACAGCTCACGGAAGATTATTACTAATAGATATGTTCGTATCATTTAAGTGAACATAGATACGTCTAGCTTCATTTTAGAACTTGACTATGTGGAATATGTAATTTGAAAGTAATTAGAGTCCTGGAATGTAAGTAAGCTAGGAGATCAATTTATCGTTTATAATATTCCTAAATAGTTTAGAAAGCAATAATACATACCCCAACTGTAAGCTGGGGATTAAATGGCAGATTATAATAATTCATGACCGATATGATGTTTGGCATTGTGTGAAGAGTTGCAGTATCGGGACACAATTCCTCCTGCTTTATTCTTCTACATTATATCAAGATATAATATAAGCAAAAGTATATGGCATATATATATATAGTAAGGTATAAGTATATATATATAATATATATATGATGAATATAAATGCATCAGAGCGAGTCACATAAAACACGTGAATAAAAATATATTTGTTTATAGAAAACCACTGAGGAAAATCAAAGATCTTAATACTGACACGGTTTTCGTCGCATTTATAAGACAGTTTTAGCAAAGTACTAGGGTTCTGAAAAATGTGCCTTTCTAAATAGACAAAAAGTTCAGTAATTCCGATTTTTAAATTTTCCTAGTCCTTTTCAAAGCACATATATAAAATATATATAAATTATATATATATAGTTAAAATATATAGTATAATATATATACATATATGTATAGGGGGTAAATAAAACTTATTATAATCATTAAAATAGTATAGGGGGTACATATAAAACATAAGAACATAAATATAAGAAAGTAAGAATATAATGATATATATATATGATATAAAATCTGATATAGTATATATATATATGGGAGTATTCATCAGCGATAAAGCAATAGCACAGGGGGAGTTACGAGCGATTTTTCGCTCAGGGAAAGTTCCAATGAGTCGCTCTCAGCATAATCCAATAGCGGAGTGTCGATCCCCCACACGGAGAAAAAAATCGCTCCCGCGGCGAAGAGTACAACGTTTTTCATGCATTATCCATCAGTGTTTGGCAATCCGGCTAGTGAGGGAATCCCGTCAAGCCAATTGAGTTGTGTGAAAGGATCAGCGTCAGCAGACACAACTTTCTGCTGTTGGATCAACGCGCATTGATCAAGGTCTCGAATCTCTGATAACAACAAACACAACGCACCAAGTCATACATTAATATCGTGTTGATGTACGTACATAATGTGTTGCGGTCGATATGAGCATGCTATAGTTTCAAATGGCTTACCTAGCCGATAGCTTCGTGTGAGTCAGCTGCATGCGGGCGCGTATAGCTACAGTACATGTTGACTGAGACTCATTATGTCTGCATGATAGAATGAAAGCAACGCCGAGATTGGTTTTACTATTTGTGTGAGCATTCACGCTAGGTCACGTGCGCTCATAGCGTCCCGCGATGGGTCAGCGTAGGTCACGTGCGCTCATAGCGTCTCGTGATAGGTCAGCGTCACTCGGACGTGACCTAGAGGTGACTATTAATGTGGCTACGCACCACACGTGACGCGAATGCTAGCAGCTGATTGGCAGACGTGCTTGGCCGACCGCTTGATGCGCCTAGCCCTCGACAGACAAAGGGAGATTCTCTCTGACAACGCTGGTAGACGGACGTAATTCAAGGAGGTTGTGGTTACAGGACACAAGAGTAAGTGTGGTATTATATTTGTGCCGATAGTTCTCTCCCCCATTTAGCCTCCGTCACACATTTCATTATCTGTGCTACATAATAAAAGAGCCAACACATTCTATGTGTTTTAGTCAATAGCCTAACCATTCGGACACGCATACCATAGTGGTGGCAAGCGGTGGTTAGAGTTTGACTAACTCGTGTACACATACCCATTCCTATTACTCAGTGAACATACATACAAATTACAAAGTCCACACTCTCCCAATACTCAGTGAACACACAGGAGTGCTAGCTAGAGCTAGGCTGGTTATTAATTGTCATGTCGCGGCGTACTAGCGTACCCGTCAGCCAACAGGCAAAGGCGCTTCAGGCGACTGCAGACGTGCCAATCTTTATTTCCTCTGGGATCAACCATCATCCCACTACCAATCTGCCTGCTTGCACGGATGCGCAATCATGGCTCGCCCTGTTAGATGAGAGGTGGTCCCCAGAGATCCCTGCTGCGGATAAAATTGCGGTCACTCAGCAGAAAACTGCCGGTGATGCCGTGATTGCTGCTCGCTTAGCCAAAAGCAGGCATCTCAATGATTGGAACGCTTTCAAACTAGCATTCCGCATTTTTTTTCTATGGGCCCGCGTCGGCTGACGCTATAGCTGATCGCTTGGCAGAGGCAACCATGCACCCCGCTGAGACGCTAACTTCGTTCGCGCTACGCCTGGCCGACATGGTCTCGGCCTATACGGTGTACCACCCAGAGCGCGATGATTGGGCTAATTTTACCGCAGTGACCAGAATTAAGCGGGCTATGCCCTCTCAATTCGCCACCACCCTCACCCCAGAACAGCAAGCGTCCATCGTTGCTATTCTCCATGCGGCCATTGACTATGCCCATCGGCATAGTTATAACGTCAAGACGGTATACGCAGGCGGTGCAGATTCACCCATGGCTTTGTACCCGGCCGCGCCAGCCGCGACCCACCAATACCCGGCCACGGACGCCTTTTCCCACCCAACTTCACAATCACATAACATTTTCACTGTAAACAGAGTCCCAGGCTCTTCCTCTCCTCGCAATCTGCGGGAGTCAGAGACACCCTCTCGCTATTTGCAAGAGGTGGAGGTGCGCCCTCGCCATGAGCGAGAGATCGCAACGCGGCCTCACTAGGAAGCCATACACTCTACTCACAAACATGGGGGACAAAGGAACACATGGAAGCGTCCCCGAGGCCGTGGTAATCGAAATAGGTGGCGTCCATACTGCACCCATTGCAAGAAAGCAGGACATGCGACTGATGCGTGTTATTATAGAACACGCGGTCGACCTACCACGTGTTGCAAGACTTGCGGGGGTGCAGGGTGGATTAGGGAGACTGAGTCTAGTGTCGGTCATGAGGTTCAGAGGGGTCTCACGGCGAGTGGCTCGTCAAAAAAAAAAAAAAAAAAAAAAAAAAAACACGGCCAGCGCAGAGGTGTCCACAATCCAAGGTGATGGTTGAGCAGCAGTCAGCAGTGGAAATTGTTCACATTGATTTGGCCAGCTCCCGTACGCCGGGTGGAAGCTTAGTCATGGTCGCAGCTACCCTGTTAGAGTCACACGCTAATCTGTCTGTTTGTGCTCTCTTGGACACGGGAGCGGCGGTGTCTCTTCTCCATAAGAGCATTTTGCCTGCTACATTGGAAGGCTCCCAGGTAGCTGCCACTAGTATCATAGTGGCCGATGGTTCAGAGATGCCCAATCTTAGCAACGTCTCTGTTCGGTTGATCTAGCTGGTTTTTCGTTCCACCATCCTTTCTTTATAATCCCTGCTCAAGGTCTGCCGGCTAAAATGATCCTAGGGTTTGATTTCCTCGCGGCGCACAAAGTGACGTTGACGTTCCGTCCTTTAACATTCAAAGTTGAGGGCAAGGATATTCCCGTAATCCTTGCAGGGACGGTTCAGCATTCACCGCCATCCATCGCCGTGTGCGAGGAGCGTCATAGTTTTCAGGGGGTAGGTGAAACTACCACGTTCCCAGTTAAGTCCATTGCACATCATTGGGTACCTGGGTTCTCCGGAGGAACCGTAGGATTGATTCTCGAGAGGGCAGACAGGCTCGCTCCCGCAGGTCAGGCTTTCTCGGCGCTGTTTACAGCACGCCCATATGCCGAAGGCGCCAGCCTGCTAGGCCAGGGAGTAGTAGAGCTGATCAGGATGGAAGATAGCAAAGTATGGTGTAAAGTTCCATTCATGAACTTGGGCTCAGACACCCATGAGATTCGTAAAGACCTAGTGGTTGGTGACCTCACTCTTCTAGGGGAGATTGTGTTGGTAGAAGGTGGAACTAATGTCTCGGTGGGAATGGTGCAGGCGTCTAAGGTAGTGGATGGCTCTCGTGAACACAGGTTACGATTGGAAGTAGGGAAATTTTTCCCTAATCCCCATTCCAAGGAAGGGGTAGCTCTGGCCTTATTGGTGGTCAAGTATGGCGATGTTTTCGCCTTACCAGGGGATCCTCTGACCGTAACGCCTCACTTCCAGCACGAGATTAGGACCAGTGGTCCGCCCGTATACCGCAAATCCTACCCTATTCCTGAGAAGTACAGGGGAGAGGTACGAGAGCTCGTAGGAGATATGCTCCGTAAGGGAATCATTCGTCCATCTCGCTCTCCTTACAATACTCCTATCGTTCCAGTTGTGAAGAAGGATGAAACCCTTCGTCTTTGTCTTGATTTTAGTGCTCTAAATAGACACGTGGTTGATGATAGGTTCCCTCTTCCCCATATTGATTCGATGCTGCGAACTCTCGGCTCCAGCGTCTTATTCTCACTGCTGGATCTTAAGCAAGGGTATCTCCAGATCCCACTAATGGAGAGCAGCTGCGAGAAAACGGCATTCTCGACGCCATAAGGGCATTATGAGCTCACAACTCTACCCTTCGGGTTGAAAGACGCTCCATCCTGTTTTCAAAGGGTGATGAAACAGGTGCTGTCGGGGCTACTGGGGGTTAGTGCGATGGTGTACATCGACGACATCATTGTGCTGGGGACATTTTGGGACGACCACCTCAAGAATCTTGAGGATGTCCTTAGGAGGTTGCAGGAGGCAAACCTCTCATTGAAGCTGGAGAAATGTCATTTCTTCCAGAAGGAGGTCGCGTACCTAGGTCATGTAATATCCCAGGAAGGGATAAAGCCCCAGCCAGATAAAGTCCAAGCCATCAAGACTTTCCCCCGGCCAACGCGTCGGAAAGAGTTGCTTTCCTTTTTGGGATTGGCGGGATATTACAGGAAATTTATTCCAAATTTTGCGGCCATTTCGTTGCCCCTGGTAGATATGACAAAGGGTGACGTCGCAGGGAAGTACAACAATCGTGTGTGTACGTGGACACCTCCTCAGTTGCATGCGTTTGAGTCCCTCAAACATCATTTGTCATCGACGGTGGTCCTTCCATACCCCGACTTTGCAAAACCGTTCTTACTCACCACCGACGCTAGTGCCTCAGCTATCGGGGGCGTGCTTCAGCAAGAGGGCGAAGGAGGTACGAGACGCCCACTCTCGTACTTCAGTCGCACGCTGAACACGCATGAGAGACGGTATAATACCGTTGAGAGAGAAGCGTTAGCGGCAGTGTACGGTCTCACGGTTAACCGCCCACTAATCATGGGCTATCCTGTCCGGTTGGTGAGTGATCACAGGCCATTGGTCTGGCTCTTCACTGTTAAGGGCGCGAACACTCGGATCCTCCGGTGGCAAATGGCCATCGCCGACTTCGACATCGAGGTCGATTACATACCCGGGCGGCTGAACATTGTCGCTGACGCTCTCTCACGAATACGGGGGGCTGACCACCCTATAGATGACTTCATAGTTTCGGCCGTAACCACGGGTGGCCGGGGGAACTCATGCACAAATACTGATGAGGATACCATCGCTTGGAACCAGGTTGAGATCCGAAAAGATCAGGATGCACACCCTGATTGGGGTCGAGTGAAACAGTACCTCAAAGGAGTGACGTCAGAAGTGCCAAAGATCCCGCGCCTAAGAGTGCCAATCGAGGAGTTCCAACTCCTCCCCGACGGACTTCTATATCATGCGCGTAGGAATGCATACCAGTTGGAAGAGTTTCGCCCGGTATGCCCTGATGGAGCAAAGGCGGCAGCGTTACGTATCGCCCATTGCCTTCCGATGGCGGGCCATGGCGGAATCCAAGTTACTCTGGAACGCCTACAGAAGTTTGCCTTTTGGCCTAAGATGTCGGAGGATGTGAAGGATTTTATAAAAAAAAAAAAAAAAAAAAAAAAATGAAAAATCTGCATTACTTGCAAACCTTCCTATGACCTCCCAGCTCCACTTAGACAGTTTCCTGGCGTAAAAGCTCCATTTGAGAGGGTGCACGTTGATCTCGTTGGTCCACTAACCACCACGCTAAATGGTGCGAAGTACATCCTGACCGTAGTCGATGTATTAACCCGCTTCCTGGTCGCTGTACCTATTAATTCAAAGGAAGCGAGGACAGTAGCCCGAGCTTTTTTAAACCACGTCCTGGCCATACATGGCGCTCCAAGGCAAGTGATCTCAGATGGCGGTGGTGAATTTATAAACGAAACGTTCAAGGAGGTTATGAAAATGGCGAACATTGGCCATCATAAGATAACGCCATATCGCCCTTCGAGTAATAGCTTAGTTGAAAGGGTAAATGGTACAATTATAAAGATCTTACGGTCCCTAGTCCAGGATAATCAAACCAGCTGGGACCAGATGCTTCCTCTGGCGGTGTTGGCGTACAATTCCGCGTACCATAGAGTCCTCAGAGATTCCCCTCATTTCCTCCTTTTTCACAGAGACCCCGTCCTACCTATAACTGAGTTCACCAGGCCAAGTGCCCCTTGGTACAACACAGATAACCTCGCAGCCGAAACAATGGCGTTAGCAAACGCATGTTTCGACAGGTGCCAAAAGTTCATCGAGGCTGCCACAATTGAGAGGTACACGAAACGGCCCTGGGCTAGAGTAAAGCAGCTCGCCCTTGGTGACAGAGTATACGTAACCACCAAACCTAGACAGGGGGTGTCAAAGAAACTTCAGCCATTGTACCAAGGCCCCTATAGAGTAATCAAATAGGTGAGCGATGTCATTTATGCCATCAAACATATAAGGTCGGGACGTGAATTCTGTGTCCACACGGACCGGATCAAACTCGAAGGCAATCTCTCTGTGTGTGAGAATAAGAACATACGACGCGCGTTCCCCACACATAAGCAAGAGGTTACAAACCTACTACAGGGTAGTGATTGTTGCACTAATCCTGAGTAGCGAGTCTGACCCCTCCGAGTGATACCACTCGTGTGAAGGAATTCAAACCTACCATCAGGGTAGAGACTTCCTCTTCGCACTTGCCGTCATTTGGCAGCGATCAGGTACATATTCCTTGCCTGGCGTTATTCCCCCAGTGTCTGAAATTTCATGATACTAATGTTTGTTGTATATATATTCCTTAGGAGTGTGATCCACTCGTAACCCCTCTCTTCTGTGCAAAGTTTCTGCCGCTGCTCATTTTTACAGCTCTGCTAAGCATAAGACTGTAGCTGGCAGCTAAATGCCTTGTGGCATAGAGCGGTTGGAGCTCCGCAGCGCGTTGACCGGGTGAACCAGTACTTGCACGCAAACGCACCAGGTTGACGGGAGGACAATGGATTAGACAAAGCCATGTGACCTCTCCGTGTACAACATACACGTGAGTTGGAACCTATACTTGCCAGTAGTGATGATACTACTATTACTTGTCATGTCCATTTATTTATTTCCCTTTTCAGTTGTGCTCACATTCCCCATTTGCGACAGTATCAATATCATTCCTTCACAACCTACCTCGGTTGCATGACAGCACCCACCCCCCTCTGGGACAAGATTCTCCTGTTGTTGCCTTTTACAGGTTCCCCGTTTCTGCCGGACGACAGACGTAGAACACCTCTCAGATGACAAGAGGGCTAAGCACCGCCGAGTGAAGGTCACCAGCCCCTTCTCATGACAACACCATCACCTGCAGAGGGGCCGGAGCCCTAGTATCTTTATTTCCCATTTATATTTTGTTCGTTGGCGTTTTACCGCGGAGGGTTTTTTCATCGTAGTGATTAACGTCACTAGGGGGCCCATCGTGGTGGGCCACCTCTTGACGTCGTACACATCGGTTTTTCCCTCACGCTGAAGTGTTGTGTTTCGGTAGGCTGTCGCTGACTTTTTGTTGGCGGGGGGAGGGATGTCGCATGAGTGAAAGCAACGCCGAGATTGGCGTTATTATTTGTGTGAGCATTCACGCTAGGTCACGTGCGCTCATAGCGTCCCGAGATTGGTCAGCGTAGGTCACGTGCACTCATAGCGTCTCGCAATAGGTCAGCGTCACTCGGACGTGACCTAGAGGTGACTATTAATGTGGCTACGCACCACACGTGACGCGAATGCTAGCAGATGATTGGCAGGCGTGCTTGGCCAACCGCTTGATGCGCCTATCCCTCGACAGACAAAGGGAGATTCTCTCTGACAACGCTGGTAGACGGACGTAATTCAAGGAGGTTGTGGTTACAGGACACAAGAGTAAGTGTGGTATTCTATTTGTGCCGATAGTTCTCTCCCCCATTTAGCCTCCGTCACACATTTTATTATCTGTGCTACATAATAAAAGAGCCAACACATTCTATGTGTTTTAGTCAATAGCCTAACCATTCGGACACGCATACCATATCTACACGACTATCGTGCTACATAATGTCGCCAGTTGCGAATTGCATGGTACCTGTATGCAGGGAAGTTCATTGGTTGCATGCAGCTAGCTGCCCAATCAACGCGCTGACTACATGTACAATGCACCATACCCAATACTACATCACCGCATGCATACGTACTCTGTACATATGCAAACTCGTTCCGAGTTAGCCTTCCAATAGTTTGAAGGAAATCGAACCTGCAAAAACATGGCTCTGGAAGTATCAAAAATGGCTCTGGTAATTAAAAAATGGCTCTGGTGAAAAAAAAAGACTGGAAAAAGATTTTTTTTCAACTGATATCTATATCTATATATCTATCTATATATAACTTTTATGTGTTTTAGTCAATAGCCTAACCATTCGGACACGCATACCATATCTACGATATCGTGCTACATAATGTCGCCAGTTGCGAATTGCATGGTACCTGTATGCAGGGAAGGTCATTGGTTGCATGCAGCTAGCTGTCCAATCAACGCGCTGACTACATGTACAATGCACCATACCCAATACTACATCACCGCATGCATACGTACTCTGTACATATGCAAACTCGCTCCGAGATCAGTAATGAGTTAGCCTTCCAATAGTTTGAAGGAAATCGAACCTGCAAAACATGACTCTGGAAGTATCAAAAATGGCTCTGGTAATTAAAAAATGGCTCTGGTGAAAAAAAAGACTGGATTTTTTTTTCAACTGATATATATATATATATATATATATGTATATATACATATATATATATATATATATACATATATATATACATATGTCTCTGTATACGCTGTTTTTAAAATGTTATTATAGACGACATCGTTCAATTTTTCAGTCTGCTATCTTCCATGTGGTTACCTGTACGTATGTGATTCAGGTGTTCAAGTGACTTGTTGCTGTGTATATGTATACATACATGTATATATATATATATGTATATATATATATATATATGTATACATATATATATATATATATATATATATATGTATATGTACATATATATATATATGTATTAAAACCTCTTAAAAAATAAAATGAAAGGTGACCGAACGTCTTAGATAGACGAAAACGTTCAGTCACCTTCCATTTTATTTTCCAATTGGTTTTATTACACATTTTGTGAATCACGCGTTTTTGTGATTTATTCGCATATATATATATATATATATATATATATATATATATATATATGCATATATATACATCCACCTCATCCTAGGACGTCCCCTCATGTTCATTCCCTCCACATCTGCCTTCCACACCTCTTTTACTAGTCTTTCTTCACTCATTCTTTCCATGTGTCCAAACCATCCTAATATTCTTTCATCAACCCTATCTCCCAGCTCCTTTTCAACCCCTGTTCTCCTCCTCACCTCCTCATTTCTCACTCTATCTAGCCTAGTAACCTCCATCATACTTCTCAGGCACCTCATCTCAAACGCATTCAAACTCCTTCTCTCT
>NC_134777.1:47973895-47976395 GCF_046742065.1 Oratosquilla oratoria | reverse complement strand
ACATACGATTACGTCTGGCATATGACAGAATGAAAATGACAAAATTGCGTCATTGTGCTGGAGATGTTGTTCAAGGTAATAAGACATGCCGGTAACAAACTGTCTGGGTACAATCAGAATGAAATATATAGAGTGCGTCACCGTAGCAAAGATGACAAAATTTATTCGGTCAGTTTTGCTATATTGATTTTATATATATATATATATATATATATATATATATATATATATATATATATATATATATATATATATAGATATATATATATTCTATACGGCATTGGAAAATTCCTTGACCGATAAAGGCAAATTCTCTCTCTGTATGTCTTACAGAGAATTGCCATATTAGCTACCGCTCTCCTACTCATGCTCATTCCTTGTTGAACATGTATTATATATATATATATATATATATATATATATATATATATACATTATATATATATACACATATAAATGTATGTATATGTATATAAATATATATATATACATACATATATATATACATATATATATATATTATATGTATGTATGTATGTATGTATATATGTATTTGTATGTATGTATGTATGTATATATGTATTTGTGTATGTATGTATGTACGTAGTACTTTTATTGATGAAACCATAGGATCTAGAAGTTGGTAGTCTTAGTTACAATGTCCTGATTACAGATGAGAGCAATATGAGTTGGAAGTGTCATAAAAAGTATATATAGAGTGGGCAATGGATAAAGCAGAAGTAGAAGAAGAATGTCTAGACAATAGACATAAAAAGGGACAAACACTGCATTATGTTGCCGAAAAGTGATTGAAAAATATTCTTGTTAAGTAAGGACACAGGCTCCGAGTAAAACCAAAAAGACCTTTTGACATAACGTGAATGATTTTAGACTAAAATTACAAATAGCATAGTCTAATACATTACCTATTCACCCCCAACCCATGAAGAAAGAGCACCTAGTCAATTAACAAAAAGGACAGTTTGTGTATGAAGAGGACATACTAAAACAAGCCACTAAATAAATAAGTTCTATGATCTCCCCTCCCCCCCCCCCCAAAAAAAAAAGACGAACTTTACAACGCGCCAAGAGCGACAACTGCGCCCCTAAGAGTTAACAGATCCTCACCACCTCCAAAGACGACCCCCGCCAAGGAACACTGCGCCTCCACAGGACAACATAAGGGCAATCAGGACAACAAGGACAAGAGGGTGAACAAGTAGAAGGACAAGTGGGGCGGACATGGTTGTCATCGACAGGAGCCCAGAAAGCCAACACGTAAACAATGGCCGTAGGGTGACGTCATCAAGATAAACCCTGCACCTCCGCCTCCCTTACTCCCCCTGAAGTGGCGAAGGAGGAGGAGGGACGGGGAGGATGATGGGAGGTGGGTGGGGATATGGAGAAAGGGAAGGAGGAAGGGAAGGAGGAAGGGAAGGGGGATGTAGTTGTTGATATCTTCGTTGGAGGAGTGATGGAGGGTAGAATGAGGAGAGGAATTGGAATGATAGCTGGGTAAACGATGGGAGAGATAAGGTAGAATAGGATGGTAAAGATAATTGCTCGAAGAGTGTTGGTGAAAGAGGAAGAGTATGTCAGTCGTCCGCCCTCACACTTCCCAATTTCGTCATCGTGAGAGGAAGAAATGGAAGGGGAGAAGGCAAGATGCTGGAGAGAAGGAACGAAAAAAAGAAAGGAAAGGAGGCTCAGGAGTAGGACGAAAAAGTGTGAAAAAGAAAAAAGTATAGGAATAAAGAAAAGACGCTAGAAAATAAGAAAGAAAAGAGGGACGAAGAGAGGGAGTAAGAGAGAGACAATGGGAGGGAGTGAAGAGCTTTAGAAGGGGAACACGGGGAAACTGATGTGACGGACAGTGGCTTGAAGAGGACCTCGTTCGATCGAGACCCCTCTTAACCCATTCAACTCATGTCAGCCGCTTGTGGTGTAGATACGAAAAACCGGATATGGTAGGCCTCGCGCCGGCCCGTACATCCAACTATCATCTGATGCGGCTTGACCGCGCGAGGATTTACGTCATATTTTTCTATTGTTTGATCAAACATTTTGGTGTTTTATGATTTTTTGTTTTATTTGATCAAATGACATGACATCTTGTCATCGGAGTTTAAAGGGTTAAGCTGCACAAAATCACCTCCTATGCTTAACCAGAGCAAAGTATAAGAAAAGATCTTCAGGGTTAACAAGGAAGTAATAGGAGTCACAAATATGGTAAGGAAGAGATTTAAAGAGGGCAGCAGAAAGGAGAGTTAGTACAAGCTGAAATTGGCTAGGCTTTTTTTTCTGTGTGGAGATTAGTTTCCAATAACAAAAGAATGTTGTGTGACACTGCTCCATGGGCGTGTCAATAAAGTTCCTAAAATATTGATTACGCAACACTTATGTGCAACCAATTCCCTTTATTGAGAAGATGGGAAATTATGAAAATTTTGAATTGATAATAACTCATTTTTTTTATTTTTTTTATTCATTTTTTTATTAT
>NC_134777.1:47961395-47968895 GCF_046742065.1 Oratosquilla oratoria | reverse complement strand
TCTAAATGATTCTTAAAGCTTCGAACTGAACTACATTGCACTACCTGTGCAGGAAGTTTATTCCATTCATTAACTACACGGTTGGCAAAGTTGTTTCTACCTACTTCCAAGTATCTAAAACTATCCACTTCCTCCAGTCGCTCTCCCTTAATGCTCACTTCCAGTCTACTGCCACTTTCACCCCTTGTACATCTCATCACCTTACTTTTACCCACATTTATCTTTAGCTTTCTTTTATCACATACTTTCCCAAACTCTGCCACCAACTTCCTTAATCCCTCCTCCGATCCTGCCACAAGCGCAGTGTCGTCTGCAAACAACAGCTGGCTCACCTCCCACTTTTCTCCATTTTCTTTAACCATCTCCAAACACTTGCCCAATCCCCTCGCATTTACCTCTCGCACCACCCCATCCATGTATAAGTTGAACAGCCAGGGCGACATAACGCATCCTTGACGAAGTCCCACCTTTACCTCGAACCACTCACTCTCTCCATTTCCAATCCTGACACAAGCTCTACTACTCTCATAAAAACTCTTGACAGCTCCCAGAAGCTTTTCTCCTATCCCGTATATCTGCATAACCTCCCACAGTGCCTTTCTGTCTACCCTATCATAAGCCTTTTCCAGATCCATAAAAGCCCAAAAAACATCCTTCCCCTTTCCTATAGCTTTCTCACATATCTGTCTTACCACGAAGATCTGATCTACACAACCTCTACCTGTCCTAAATCCACACTGTTCCTCACCAATTACTCCTTCTGTTCCTCTCCTAATCCTCTCAATTAAGATTCTCCCATAAGCCTTCCCTACTACACTCAACAGGCTAATCCCTCTGAAATTACTACATTCACACTTGTCCCCTTTTCCCTTGTAAAGAGGAACTATACAGGCACTCCTCCAGTCCTCCGGCACTCAACCCTCTCTCCAGCAAACATTAAATATCCTCACCAGCCAGTCCACCATCACTGTGCCTCCCTTTTTGAAACATTCTGCATGGCATCCATCCAGACCAGGTGCCTTACCTGCTTTCATCATCTTAACAACTGCCTTCACCTCATCCTTCCTTATTTCTCCTCCATTCTCCTCACTCATCACTCTCATTTTCTTCGCATTTCCCACTGCAGCTATCTTTCCCTCCCTATTCTCCTTCATAAAATAAAGCAAACACTCGTATATAAAAGATACAAAATAAAAGGACAAATTATGAAGCCCTACAGCCCTGTAACGATTGGTAATAAACATACAATGAATTGGCTGCCCGATAATCATACTCAAAGATTACTCATTACGATGTACAAGCGTTTTCATTATCAAGATGTCCTCCTTATATCCACTTGCTAATTATGAATATGCATATTAGACTTCAGATACTTAGTCACGGGAGTTCTTGAACACCATAATCGTCATACCTGGGGTCATCAAGTTTGAGTTCGTACAAATCCTGTGTGGTCTTCATCTTTGTTGTGTTTTCAGAAAATTCGACTCAAATTTTCAGGTAATGTTATTTTCATTATGCGTATGTGTGTGTGTGTGTGTGTGTGTGTGTGTGTGTGTGTGAATCTGTATGTACAAACGTGAGTACGTGCGTTTGAGCGTCCATGGGTGTTTACATGTACAGGTATATATGTATATTTATATATATACATATATATATATATATATATATATATATATATATGTATATATATATATACATATATATATATATTATATATATATATTACAGTTGAAAAATGTAATCACACATTTATCAATCACGTAAAAATCACTGTTGGATTAAAAAAGACTGGAGACGGGGAATCTATATATTTCGATTGCAAAATGCAATCCTCTTCAGTAGATCTACTGAAGAGAATTGCAGTCTGCAATCGAAATATATAGATTCCCCGTCTCCAGTCTTTTTTACTCCAGTGGTTTTCACGTTATATATGTATATGTATATATATATATATATATATATATATATATATATATGTATATATATAATATATATATGTATATATATATATATATATATATATATATATATATATTCATTGATGAAGAATTTGAGCCTATTGTTAACCTAGGTTTAGGATTAAAGTACCCTAGAATATTTTTAGATAACGCTCTCTCTTTGGCGAAAAAAAACTTTTCATAGGAATCAACCCCCTCCCCTTTTTGACATTAAGAACCTTTTAGTATTACCTTACAGTAACAATCTTTCTCAAGTTCCTCATCTACTTAAAACATGGAATGTTAAAGTAGCTTTTGATAACCCATGTACTATTAAGAAATTAATAATTAAGAATTCTCCCGCTGATTCTGATGGCTGCATATACAAAATCCCTTGCAGAGATTGTGAAAAGTATTACATTGGACAAACGGGCAAAGAACAATCAACTAGAATTAAACAACATAAATATAGTGTTAAAACAGCACAAGAATCCAATGCTCTATTTGTTCACATGAAAAATTTCAATCATTGTATTAATTGGACTAATGCTTCCATTATTATTTCTTGTAATTCATTTGTCAATAGAAACATAATAGAAAGTAGTATCAGTAATGACATTTATAAATTAGATAAAATCATTATTAACAAAATTTGTAATCAGGTTGTACGTGACCAAATTTAATTTGGTCAATTGGGCTGTTCTCTAGATCTATTTTTCATTGATGACTTTGTGTACTAGGACTTATTCTTTTTTCATTTGTGACTTTTTGTACTTTGCCTGATTCTTTCCAAGTGTATAATCTTGTGTCATCTTGTACTGTGCCAGTTCCTTTCCTAGTGTTTAATCTTGTGACATTTCGTACTATGCCAGTTCCTTTCCTAGTGTATAATCTTGTTTTCTAAAAGCTCTTAAAAAAAAAAAAAAATCTGTATTCCCCTGAAGATGTGAATTACACGAGAGCGCTTGGGAAATATTGTTTTCTTCCGATTTCCTTTGTGGTTACCAGCTATATATATGCATATATATATATATATATATATATATATATATATATATATATATATATATATCTATATATATATATATATATATATATGTGTCTGTGTGTGTGTGTGTGTGTGTGTATATGATATATACATATATATATATATATATATATATACATATATATATACATACATATACATATACCAAGGCTTTTTCCCCCTTACATGGGAGGTAGCCAAAAGGGGAAAGGCATAAAATCATTTCCACCCATTCCATCCCTGAATACACTCCACACCCCTCCACCCTCCCTCTTATCTGAGAACCTCCTGGATGACGGGTCATCCCTGCACCTTGTCCACTGCCCTGGGTCAGAAGCAGTGTCGCAAGACACAGCACATCCACAGCAAGGCCGCTTCATTAAATCGGCGTCCCCCCCATTGCATAAAAAGAGAGGACGGGGAGAAATCCCTTCAGGCTGCGTCAAATTTTGCTCACACATACTACCTCACCCCCCACCCCCCCGCCCATTCCACCTCATGCAATCACAACATCATCCATATACAACCATTCTCCATTCACCCCTGTCTTCTGTCCTCTCCCCTCTTCCCCAAAGCCCCCTTCACCCCATCCATCCACCTCATCCTAGGACGTCCCCTCATGTTCACTCCCTCCACATCTGCCTTCCATACTTCTTTTACTAGTCTTTCTTCACTCATTCTTTCCATGTGTCCAAACCATCCTAATATTCTTTCATCAACCCTATCTCCCAGCTCCCTTTCCACCCCTGTTCTCCTCCTCACCTCCTCATTTCTCATTCTATCTAGCCTAGTAACCCCCATCATACTTCTCAGACACCTCATCTCAAACACATTCAAACTCCTTCTCTCTTCTTCTCTTATGTTCCATGTTTCTGCCCCATACAGTGCTGTTGGCACAATCACTCCTTCATACAGTCTCCTCTTAGCATCCATTACCAAATGTCTATTCCTCATTACACTCTTTAATCCACCAAGGCATTTACTCGCTTCTCTCAATCTACATTCTACCTCCACCTTCACTCCACCTTTTCCTGCCACATTTGCACCCAAGTATCTAAAACTATCCACTTCCTCTAGTCGCTCTCCCCCAATGCTCACTTCCAGTCTACTGCCATCTTCACCCCTTGTACATCTCATCACCTTACTTTTACCCACATTTACCTTCAGCTTTCTTCTATCACATACTTTCCCAAACTCTGCCACCAACTTCCTCAATTCCTCCTCCGATCCTGCCACAAGCGCAGTGTCGTCTGCAAACAACAGCTGGCTCATCTCCCACTTCTCTTCATTTTCTTTAACCATCTCCAATCACTTGCCCAATACCCTTGCATTTACCTCTTGCACCACCCATATTTGGGTGCAAATGTGGCAGGAAAGGGTGGAGTGAAGGTGGAGGTAGAATGTAGATTGAGAGAAGCGAGTAAATGCCTTGGTGGATTAAAAAGTGTAATGAGGAATAGGAATCTGGGAATGGATGCTAAGAGGAGACTGTATGAAGGAGTGATTGTGCCAACAGCACTGTATGGAGCAGAAACATGGAACATGAGAGAGGAAGAGAGAAGGAACTTGAATGTGTTTGAGATGAAGTGTATGAGAAGTATGATGGGGGTTACTAGGCTAGATAGAGTGAGAAATGAGGAGGTGAGGAGGAGAACAGGGGTGGAAAGGGAGCTGGGAGATAGGGTGGATGAAAGAGTATTAGGATGGTTTGGACACATGGAAAGAATGAGTGAAGAAAGACTAGTAAAGGAGGTATGGAAGGCAGATGTGGAGGGAGTGAACATGAGGGGACGTCCTAGGATGAGATGGATGAATGGGGTGAAAGGGGCTTTGGGGAAGAGGGGAATGTCTGTTGAGGAAGGACGGGAGAAGACAGAAGACAGGGGTGAATGGAGAATGGTTGTATATGGAAGATGTTGTTATACTTGAGATGCTTTGGATGGGGGAATGGGGGTGAGGTTGTGTGTGTGAGGAAAAATTTTGACGCAGCCCGAAGGGATTTCTCCCCGTCCTCTCCTTTATATGGGGGGACGGAGAGGGGGGGGTCGCCGATTTAATGAAGCGGCCTTGCTGTGGATGTGCTGTGTCCTGCGACACTGCTTCTGACCCAGGGCAGTGGACAGGGTGCAGGGATGACCCGTCATCTAGGAGGTGCTAAGATGGGAGGGAGGGTGTAGGGGTGTGGAGTGTTTTCGGGGATGAAATGGGTGGGAATGTTTTTGTGCCTTGTCCTTTTTGGCTACCCCCCTGGTAAGGGGGAAAAAGCCTTGGTATATGTATGTATGTATGTACCACCCCATCCATGTATAAGTTGAACAGCCAGGGCGACATAACTCATCCTTTACGAAGTCCCACCTTTACCTCGAACCACTCACTCTCTCCATTTCCAATCCTGACACAAGCTCTACTACTCTCATAAAAACTCTTGACAGCTCCCAGAAGCTTTTCTCCTATCCCGTATATCTGTATAACCTCCCACAGTGCCTTTCTGTCTACCCTATCATAAGCCTTTTCCAGATCTATAAAAGCCCAAAAAACATCCTTCCCCTTTCCTATAGCTTTCTCACATATCTGTCTTACCACGAAGATCTGATACACAACCTCTACCTGTCCTAAATCCACACTGTTCCTCACCAATTACTCCTTCTGTTCATTTCCTAATCCTCTCAACCAAGATCCTCCTATAAGCCTTCCCAACTACATTTAACAAGCTAATCCCTCTGAAACTACTATATTCACACTTGTCCCCTTTTCCCTTGTAAAGACGAACTATACAGGCACTCCTCCAGTCCTCCGGCACTCTACCCTCTCTCCAACAAACATTATATAACCTCACCAACCAGTCCACCATCACTGTGCCTCCCTTTTTGAAACATTCTGCATGGCATCCATCCAGACCAGGTGCCTTACCTGCTTTCATCATCTTAACAACTGCCTTCACCTCATCCTTCCTTATTTCTCTTCCATTCTCCTTACTCATCATCCTCATTCTCTTCGCATTTCCCACTGCAGCTATCTTTCCTTCCCTATCCTCCTTCACATTTAGCAACTCCCTAAAATATTCTGCCCATCTACCCCTTACTGCCTTCTCTTTCATTATCATCTCTCCATCTGCACCTTTTACCTTTTTTCTCTACTTGATTCACCTCCTCTTCCTCTCTTAATTTCTTTCCAAAACATTTTCTTATTACTTTCAAAATTTTCTGTCATACTCCTACTCCATTTCACAACTGCTCTCATCTTTGCAACCTTTACCTTTTGCTTAACTTCTCTGTTCTTTTCTTTGCACCTCTCATATGACTCCCTCGTCCTATTTTGTAACCAATCTGTGAAAGCTCGCTTCTTCTCTTCTACAACCTTCTTTTTTTCCTCATCCCACCATTCACTACCCTTTCTTCTATTTCCCCCTGTCCTTCTTGTTCCACACACCATCCTTGCACACTTTATGACTCCCTCCTTGAAACATCCCCATTCCTCCTCCACATCCAGCTCTACTCTATCCTTTACTCCCTACCACTCCTCCCTCAGCTTCTTTCCGTACTCCTACTCCTTTTCCTTTTCATTCAAAGAGTTAACTCTAAGCACCTCCCTACGTTTTGTCCCTTTCCTTTTTCTCCATCTATCCTCCACTCTCAACTTACCTTCACCCAAAAAATGATCTGATATTCCCCCACCCTCTCCCCTTAGCACATGTACATCCTTAACTCTTCCTATCATAAATCTATTTACCACTTCATAGTCCATTAGCACTCTATCTACCATCCTTCCCTCCACCACCCTCTCCCATGTGTACTTATGCTTGACTTTCTTCCGAAACACTGTATTTGCTATCATCAACTCTCTTTCTAGACACATTTCCACCATCAACTCTCCACTATCATTCTTTCCTGGAACTCCACATTTCCCAACCACTCCATCGATTGGACCATTTCCTACCCTAGCATTAAGGTCTCCCAGTACTATTACATTGACATTTCTTCCTAAATCCTCTATGCTCACATTTAAATCTATCCAAAAGGCCTCCCTTTCTTCTACACTCTTCTCACTGCCAGGCCCATATGCACTTACAAAGACCCACATCTCCTTTCCCAGTTTCACCTTCATCCACATTATCCTTGAGGAAACCTCCTTCCATTCCACTACCCGTTTACCTATCTCTTCACTTACTAGAATAGCCACCCCTTCCCTCCCTCGCCCTCTCTTCACTCCTGATAACCTCCCACTTACACTCCCAAACTTACACTCACCCTTCCCTTTCAACTTAGTTTCACTCAAAGCCAACACATCCATCTTTCTTCTCACAAACATAATACCTATCTCTTTCCTTTTACTCTCATCTGTACCACATCCACACACATTAAAAGACCCAAACCTTAGGGTGCTGGTCCGAGAACTTCTAGACCCTCTTATGCCTTCTCTTTTTTTTTAGGAATGTCTACAAGGAGAAGGATGCCTAGTCCCAATCCCCGTCCCTTTCTTCTCGCCTCTTACGATCCAAGTGGGAATACTTGGTGGCAGTATTCTTTTCCCCCACCA
>NC_134777.1:47948895-47953895 GCF_046742065.1 Oratosquilla oratoria | reverse complement strand
CCAGCATCCACATGACAAGTGGTTTAGTAACTTATCAACTAGGCTATCAAGAGAGATTTAAGTTGAGCGCAACTTTTCTTATATATTTGTATGCTCGAGTTACATACACATACATGAAATTTTGCGTTCAACACATCTCCACTATGATAGTATAATTGGAAGCATACAAACGAGGGAAAGTATTTGTACAACACTGAATGGGTCCCAGTGATTAGAAATACATTTAACAACCACAATGCACTTTCATATACATATGTATATATATATATATATATATATATATATATATATATATATATATATATATCACTCTGTGTGGGAAGCTGTTCTTTTTCAGGTCTCTTCTGTAGTTATCTTTTTTGGGTTTCATTGCATGTCCTCTTGTTTTTCATCTGTCCCACTTTAATAAGTCCTCTATATCAAGGCGTTTATTTACCTTACAAAATTCTGTATTTGGTTAGTGGGTCCCCTCGTTCTCTTCTTTGTTCCAGGGTCGGTAATTCCAGTTCCGCCAGTCTTTGTTCATATGTCAGGTTTGAAAGTGTTGGGGCTATCTTTGTCGTTGCTCTTTATATTCTTTCTAATTTTGTTATATTCTTTTTGGTACTGGATGACCATATCAGCGCTGCATATTCCAGTTTTGGCCTTATCAGCATTTGTAATATTTTCTTAATTAGTTCCTTATACAAGTATTTAAAGGTCACCTTTATTGCTCTTAACAAATTGTATGTTTCTACTACTATTTTATTTATATTTTTAATTGGCGACATGTCTTTGGTGATGATTACTCCTAGGTCCCTTTCAGAATTTACTATCTTTACATCTTTTCGTTGATTTTATACTGTCCTAATATTCTATTCTTGCTTCTCCCAAATTCAACTATACTGCACTTTTTTATATAGAATTCCACCTCCCATCTCTTGCTCTACTCTGAAACTTTGTTCAGAGTACTCTATAATGAGTCACAGTCTATTTCGGAGTTTATTCTCTTTAATAACTTTGCGTCATCCGCAAAGCGATTCATGTAACTTTCAATACCTGCGTCCATGTCATTTACATATATAGCAAACATTATCGGAGGTAGTACTGACCCCTGTGGGACCCCACTACTCATTTCTTCTCCATGTAGGAGGTCCTTCATCCAATTCAATAGTTTTCCATATATGCCTCCTATTGTTTCCAGTTTATATAGCAATTTTCTGTGTGGTACCTTATAGAATGCCTTTTGTAGGTCCAGGAAGGCACAGTCTGCCCAGCCATCCCTTTCTTGCAATATATCTATCAATCTTGAATAGAAACAAATTAAATTGGTGGTACATGATCTTCTCTGCCTGAATCCAAATTGCCTGAGGCTCAATATATCATTCTCCTCCAGGTATTTTGTCCATCTATCTTTGATGATTCTTTCACAAACTTTAACTATTGTGTTCGTTAGGGACACCGGTCTATAACATGTTGGATCTTCCTTATTTCCCCTCTTTATATATTGGCACTATATTGGCATTTTTCCAGTCTCCTTGTAGTTTCCCTTCTTTGAGTATGCATTCAATTATCTTTTTATATTTTTCCTGTTAGTTCGTCTATACATTCCTTTAGTATCCAGTTTGCAACTCCGTTAGGGACATGTGACTGATTTGAGGAAAATTAACTTCAATTCTTTGATCACAGTTTTGTAGATTTTTTATATTTTTTTTCTCTTTGGTGAATACAAATTTGAAATGTTTGTTCATAATATCTGTCATTTCTATATCTTCTGTGTATTCTCTGTTACCTTGACGTAATTTAAGTATTTCCTCTTTATTTTTTAGTTTTGCATATCTATAGAATAGTTTGGGTTGATCTTTACATTTGTCTGTCTTGTCCTTTTCGCAATTTCTTTTTTCTTCTCTACGCATTTTTTCATATTCATTTCTTAGTTTGGTGTATATTTTCCATTTCTCAGATTCTTTCCTTTTTCCATCTTTTCTAGGCTTTATCTCTTCTGTCTTTTGCCTCACTACACTTTTTATTACACCAGGATTTTATATATACTCTTTCCTGTTTTTATCTACGTACATACTTAGGGAGTTGCTGAATGTGAAGGAGGATAGGGAAGGAAAGATAGCTGCATTGGGAAATGCGAAGAAAATGAGAGTGATGAGTGAGGAGAATGGAGGAGAAATAAGGAAGGATGAGGTGAAGGCAGCTGTAAAGATGATGAAAGCAGGTAAGGCACCTGGTCTGGATGTATGTCATGCAGAATGTCTGAAAAAGGGAGGTGCAGTGATGGTGGACTGGTTGGTGAGGTTATATAATGTTTGCTGGAGAGAGGGTAGAGTACCGGAGGACTGGAGTAGTGCCTGTATAGTTCCTCTTTACAAGGGAAAAGGGGACAAGTGTGAATGTAGTAATTTCAGAGGGATTAGCCTGTTGAGTGTAGTAGGGAAGGCTTATGGGAGGATCTTAATTGAGAGGATTAGGAGAGGAACAGAGGGAGTAATTGGTGAGGAACAGTGTGGATTTAAGACGGGTAGAGGTTGTGTAGATCAGATCTTTGTGGTAAGACAGATATGTGAGAAAGCTATAGGAAAGGGGAAGGATGTTTTTTGGGCTTTCATGGATCTGGAAAAGGCTTATGATAGGGTAGACAGAAAGGCACTGTGGGAGGTTATGCAGATTTATGGGATAGGAGGAAAGCTTTTGGGAGCTGTCAAGAGTTTTTATGAGAGTAGTAGAGCATGTGTTAGGATTAGAAATGGAGAGAGTGAGTGGTTTGAAGTAAAGGTGGGACATCGTCAAGGATGCGTTATGTCGCCCTGGCTGTTCAACTTATACATGGATGGGGTGGTGCGAGAGGTGAATGCTAGGGTAGTGAGTCAGGGATTGGAGATGGTTAAAGAAAATGGAGAAAAGTGGGAGGTGAACCAGCTGTTGTTTGCGGACGACACTGCGCTTGTGGCAGGGTCAGAGGAGGGATTGAGGAAGCTGGTGGCAGAGTTTGGGAGAGTATGTGATAGAAGAAAGCTAAAGATAAGTGTGGATAAAAGTAAGGTGATGAGATGTACAAAGGGTGAAAGTGGCAGTAGACTGGAAGTGAACATTAAGGGAGAGCGACTGGAAGAAGTGGATAGTTTTAGATACTTGGGTGCAAGTGTAGCAGGAAAAGGTGGAGTGAAGGTGGAGGTAGAATGTAGATTGAGAGAAGCGAGTAAATGCCTTGGTGGTTTAAAGAGTGTAATGAGGAATAGACATTTGGTAATGGATGCGAAGAGGAGACTGTATGAAGGAGTGATTGTGCCAACAGCACTGTATGGGGCAGAAACGTGGAACATAAGAGAAGAAGAGAGAAGGAGTTTGAATGTGTTTGAGATGAGGTGTCTGAGAAGTATGGTGGGGGTTACTAGGCTAGATAGAGTGAGAAATGAGGAGGTGAGGAGGAGAACAGGGGTGAAAAAGGATTTGGGAGATAGGGTTGATGAAAGAATATTAGGATGGTTTGGACACATGGAAAGAATGAGTGAAGAAAGACTAGTAAAAGAGGTATGGAAGGCAGATGTGGAGGGAGTGAACATGAGGGGACGTCCTAGGAGGAGGTGGATGGATGGGGTGAAGGGGGCTTTGGGGAAGAGGGGAATGTCTGTTGAGGAAGGAAGGGAGAGGACGGAAGACAGAGGTGAGTGGAGAATGGTTGTATATGGATGATGTTGTGACTGCATGAGGAGGAATGGGCGGGGAAGTGGGGGGTGGGGTAGTATGTGTGAGTAAATTTTGACGCAGCCCGAAGGGATTTCTCCCCGTCCTCGCCTTATATGCAAAGGGGGACGGAGAGGGGGGGTCGCCGATTAAATGAAGCGGCCTCGCTGTGGATGTACTGTGTCTTGCGACACTGCTTCTGACCCAGGGCGGTGGGCAGGGTGCAGGGATGACCCGTCATCCAGGAGGTGCTCAGATGAGAGGAAGGGTGGGAGGGGTGTGGAGTGTATTTAGGGATGAAATGGGTGGGAGTGTTTTTATGCCTTTCCCTTTTTGGCTACCTCCCTTGGAAGGGGGAAAAAGCCTTGGTATATGTATGTATGTATGTACATACTTATCCACTCCTTCATCATAGATTTCCTTCCAAATTGTCCATTTCTCTTCCACTTTTGTTTCTTCATTATTAATTTTTCCCGATTTACTTCTTGAAAGTATTTGGTAAGTTTCCCAAAATCTGTTTTGTTATACATTAATCTTCCTTTTCTGTCTTTTTCGTTAATTTATATACTTGTTTCTTCATTTAAATCTAGTTCTAGTAATATGTGATCACTTTTTCCAATTGTTGTCTTGTATTCAATTTTATCCACAATTTCGGGTTCTGATGTGAATATCAAATCCAATCTTGAGAGTTTATCGTTTTTTTCTTATATCTGGTGTTTTCCTTGACCAATTGCGTCAATATGTAATCAATGGTTATTTCTAGTAATATGTTTCCCCTGTGATCTTATCCACCTTTCACAGTCATTTCTTCCCAACATATTTCTTTCGAGTTAAAATCACCCATAATTACCATATTTCCTTCTTTCTTTAGTATTTCATTTAGTGTATTTCTTGTGTCTTCCAGCATTTTGGAGTGTTCACTTTCATTCCATGCGTGAGCTTCAGGCGGGACTGCATACTTTCTATTTTTCATATCTCTATCCTCAACTCTTATCATAATGAACTCCACATAGTTCTCTCCTTTTGTTATTTTTGTCGTATTTAGGCCTTTCTTGGTTAGCAACATGACTCCTCTACTCTGCTTTGTTTCTCTATTTCTGAACCAACAATTATATAATCCATGGCCTATACTATTTGGTGGTAAAGATCCTTTCAATTTTGTCTCCACAATCACCATTTTATCTGGTTTTTCTTGTTCCAGATAATCATTCAATTCATCTATTCCTGATATTAATCCGTTTATGTTGGTATATGTTATATATTTTTTTCTTTTATGTCCATCACTCTCCAAAAAACTCCTTTCGTTTTCTGTTTTTTTTTTCCATAGT
>NC_134777.1:47913895-47936395 GCF_046742065.1 Oratosquilla oratoria | reverse complement strand
GATAATGAAGGGAATGAAGCTGTTGATACAGATTCTGAAATGGAAATAGAAAGATTTAGCATATTGCATAATTTATAAATGAATAGATAAATTAATGGATACAGTGTGATTTAGACTACTTTTGAGTACAGTAGTTATTTTTTTGATAATGATCATATTCACACAAGCTACAAAATTATTTGGAAATAATTAACTAGATATGAAATAGGTGGGCTTGGAAATCAGCCCACACAGGATTCAGTCCACTTTTAAATTCACTAAAAGGGTTAGGTTAGACTAAATCCCTTTGGGCTGAATCCCATGTGGGCTGAATTCCAATGGAACCTATGAAATATATTATACAATGTTGAATGAAATGAATAAAATTATCTAGGCCCCAAAATTGAGTGGATACAGTATATTATAGTGACATAGTCATTACCCAAAATTAGAAGTAATGAAGTTGAAGTATCATCTCTTTAGGCCTTCACATTTTTATTGCACATGCTCTCCATTGTTCACCAAATTTATATAGTTGCGTATGAGAAGGGAGAAATGCACACAATATAAGTAAAATTATTTACCTGGGTCATCAATTTCTTGTTCTGTATGCTGTGACTGACCTTGGCATTTATCTCTGTGAGATTTTAGTCTTGACACAAAGCCCTGTAGTTCCTGGCAGCAGTCTTTCCATTTAGCTCGGTACCCTTTGCCAGAAGTTGTTGGTAGTTTTTCAAAATAATTCCAGACAGGATAATTTTTTCTGCCTGAAAGAACCACTCTGCCAGGTGCAGAAGGCATCCTTCCTGGTTGATTCCAAAGCAGCAACTGACTCATTGAGAAGCTGCTTACCTAGAACAAGTTTCAACAAGAATCTTGTTGCAACTTGTTGTGGGCTGCACAGGCTGCACATGTAGGCTTATACCGTTCCTTGTATACTTGTGGCAAGTCTATATAACACTGCTCATTATATTGATATGCTAAAAATGTCCTTTAGTCATGAGACCGCACATCAGATAGCAATCCCACAACATTGAAAATCTATGAAAAAAAATATTTATATCAAAACAAATCTGATTAAAAAAGAAATATATATATATATATATATATATATATATATATATATATATATATATATTCTTAAAAAAAAATCGCCAACCCTGGTGTCCACTAACCTCATACAATAATACCTGTTAAGTCCGGCTAAAATTGGCAATTCAAAGCATAACAGTGCCTTAAAAATAGTTTTTTATTTCACTATAGAAGTTTATCTTAACTTATACTACATTGAATAAGTCAATAGCTGATATATTTGTCCTATATACAATATTAGGTTTCTAGTTTTGATATATTTGTCCAATATAAAATGTTAAGTTACAGAGAAAGCAATGGCCTCCACTAGCGGAGCCAGGGAATATGGGTGCGCACGTCCTCTGTAAAAATAGTCCTTGATATATATATATATATATATATATATATATATATATATATATATATATATATATATATGTATGTATATATATATATATACATGTACATATACATATATATATATGTAAATATGTGTGTATACATACATATATACATAATATATATATATAAATATATATATATATATATATATATATATATATATGCATGTATATGTATATATATGTATACATATAGGTACATGTATATGTATATATATATAGGTATATATATGTATATATATATATGTATATATATATGTATATATATGTATTTGTATATATATGTATATATATATATGTATACATAATATATATATATATATAATATATACATATATATATATAAATATATATGTAAATATATATATATACATATATATATATATATATATACATACATACATATATAAATATACATATATATACCTATATATATACATATACCTATACCTATATGTATACATATATATACATATATATGCATATATACATATATATATATATATATATATATATATATATATATACATATACATATATATATGTATATACATATTATATATATATGTATATATATGTATGGATACACACACATGTATATATACACACACAGACATGACAGAATTGAATAGACACCAAGAAAAAAAAGCATTTTTGCTCTTATTTAATGCTTGATATTATTCAAATATACCCATATGTTATATCTACCTAGATTTATGTTTCAGATTACATATAAGATCAATCAAGCATGACACGATATATATAAATACATATATATATGTATATATGTATGTATGTATATATATATATACATATGTATGTATCTATGTATATGCATATGTATATATATATATATATATATATGTATATATAAATATATATGCTCGAATTACATACACATACACGAAATATCGCGTTCAAACCATATCTACTATGATAGAGCATCGGACATATGTGCGCGTGAGAAATCTTATACATACACACTGAATGGTTCCCAGTGATCAATTAATATCTTTTCAAACACATATCACTTTTAATTCCATACCATCGCAAACGAGGCTCAGAATTGCTCGAAGGAGGCATCCGTTGGAAATTGAAACGTGGACGAGCCAAGGATTTGAACCCAGCTAACCCGTAACAAAGTTACATTGATGTAATCCAATACGCTATCAAGATAGATATAAGTTGAGTACTACTGGGAACCATTCAGTGTGTATGTATAAAATTTCCCACGCGCACATACGTCCGATGCTCTATCATAGCGGAGATGGATTGAACACGAAATTTCATGTGTATGTAATTCGAGCATACAAATATAAGAAAGTAGTACTCAACTTATATCTCTCTTGATAACGTATTGGTTTACGTCAATGTAACTTTGTTACGGGTTAGCTGGGTTCAAATCCTCGGCTCGTCCATGTTTCAATTTCCGACGGCTACCTCCTTCGAGCGATTCTCAGTCTCGTTTGCAATGGTATGGAATTAAAAGTGATATGTGGTTGAAAAAGATATCAATTGATCACTAGGAACCATTCAGTGTGTGTATATATTTATATATACATATATATATATATATATATATATATATACATATATATATATATACACATTTGTATCTATATACATACATATATGTATACACACACATATATATGTGTATGCACACACACACACACACACACACACACACACACACATATATATATATATATATATATGTGTGTGTGTGTGTGTGTGGGTGTGTGTGTGTGTGTGTGTGTGTGTGTGTGTATATACATATATATATACAAATGTATATATATACATATATATATGTATATATACATATATCGTAAGATGGTGGTAGATAAAGGTAGACAAGTAAGGTTGATAGAGGTTTATGTGGCAAGAATTTCATATTTATGAGTTGGATGTTTGGTATACAACAGCCGCAAAGGAGTTTCATAATCTCGCTTGTCGTCTAAAGTTTATAAACAACCGCTAGGAACCCGATTTTATTGCTGTATAATTCTGATTCAGTGATTTCGAGATTACTGGAGTAAGCATTATTACTTAAGACGTTTGTAGCAATCTTTCTGATTGGAGAAAGTGTGGAGGTGAAGAAAGTTTAATTGGTTCGGGGGAGTAAAGTCACGCCCTTGGGAGAGCCACTTAGATGTATGAGTAAAGATCATTGGACTAAAGAAATCATGGCGAACTGACTTGGTGATCAAATTTAGGATTCCAGTTGGGATTTCTCTGATGTACCTAAGACAATAATTTTGTAGAAGAATTAGTAAAGAAAATCAAGAAAATAGCTCAACAGTTTAAATTCCCTTATTAAACTCATATACTAAGCAGAACTTGACTAAGCCGGATGACCAGAGACATGGGACTTACGGATGAAAATAAGTGATGGAAATTGAGAGACTAACCTACATTAAGACAGCGATGAAAAGAAAGTGAAAGGGGACCATAGAAGGGAACACTAAACCTAATAGTAAACACTGTTAACGACAGTGGAAGTAACAGTAGTAATAGTGTTGGCAGTGGTGGGATGGAACGAGTGAAAAGAAAACGCTTCCAGAGAGACAGGATTGGTGCTTCAAACTACAGGACTTAGTGCAAGATACGGCTACGAGTGTACGGGTACACCAATCTACAGTGCACGCAACCACAACAACAAAGTGCAGACAATCACAACCACGCAATGCACGCAATCACAAGTACGCAGTGCACGCAATTACAAGCACGCAGTGCACGCAACCACAAGCACGCAGCCACACGCATGCTGACTACGAGGGACGACACAACACTGAACTAGAGGGGTCTACAACGACTAGAAACAACAATGAACGAGAGAGGTCTACAACGAGCTACTACTACGAGGAACAAGGGGACGAGCTACTACTACGAGTGAACGAAGGACTACGAGAGGGGCTAGGAAGACGTGGTTAATGTACGTGGAGGAAGCCTACGAGGAGGCAGTCGATTCAAATCGACTTTAAAAACACTGAAGGTATGACTACAGGTGGTATTTTGAGGCACGAGGTTCATACCTCGAATGTTAATATTCCCAAATTCACAGGTGATGAAAACACCCTGAGAGTTAATAGGTTTCCATCCATCTCATCTTAGGTCGCCCCCTCATGTTCACTCCTTCCACATCTGCTTTCCACACTTCTTTTACTAATCTTTCTTCACTCATTCTTTCCATGTGTCCAAACCATCACAATACTCTTTCATCAACCCTATCTCCCAACTCCCTTTTCACCCCTGTTTTCCTCTCACCTCCTCATTTCTCACTCGATCTAGCCTAGTAACCCCTATCATACTTCTCAGGCACTTCATCTCAAACACGTTCAAACTCCTTCTCTCCTCGTCTTTTATGTTCCATGTTTCTGCCCCGTACAATGCTGTCAGTACAATCATTCCTTCATGCAATCTCTTCTTATCATTCATTCCCAAATGTCTATTTCTCATTACACTTTCTAATCCACCAAGGCATTTACTCGCTTTTCTCAATCTACATTCTACCTCCACCTCCACTCCTCCCTTTCCTACCACATTTGCACCCAAGTATCTAAAACTATCCAATTCCTCCAGTCTCTCTCCCTTAATACTCTCTTCCAGTCTGCTGCCACTTTCTCCCCCTGTACATCTCATCACCATGATTTTACCCACATCTATCTTCAACTTCCTTCATTCGCACACCTTCCCAAAATCTGTTACTAACTTCCTAAATCCCTACTCTGATCCTACTTCAAGAGCAGTGTCGTCAGCAAACAACAACTGGCTTATCTCCCCCTACCTTTCTCCATTTTCTTTAATCATCTTCAATCCCTGACCCACTAACCTTGCATTCACCTCTCGCACCACCCCATCCATGTATAAATTCAACAACCAGGATGATATAGCATCCCTGACGAAGTCCCACCTTTACCTCAAACCACTCACTCTCTCCATTTCTAATCCTAATACGAGCTCTACTACTCTCGTAAAAACTCTTGACTACTCTTAACAGCTTTCCTCCTATCCCATATTTCTGCAATACCTCCCACGGTGCCTTCCTGTCTACCCTGTCATAAACCTTTTCCAGATCTATAAGAGCCCAAAATGCATCCTTACCTTTTCCTATATCTTTCGCACAAATCTGTCTTGCTACAAAATCTGATCTAAACAACCCATACCTGTCCTAAACACACACTGTTCCTCACCAATTACTTCCTCTGTTTCTCTCCTAATTCTCTCAATCAAGACCATCCCATAAGCCTTCCCAACTACACTTAATAAGCTGACCCCTCTGAAACTACTGCACTCATACATGTCTCCCTTTCCTTTATAAAGTGTAACTATTCAGGCACTCCTCCAGTCCCCCGGCACTCTACCCTCTCCTAAACAAACATTAAATAACCTCACCATCACTATACCCCCTTTTTTCAAACATTCAGTATGGCATTTATCCAACCCAGGTGCCTTACCTACTCTCATCATCTTAACAACTGCCTTCAATTCATCTTTCCTCGTTTCTCCTACATTTTCCTCACTCATCACGGTCATTTTTATTAGCACTTCCCACTGCAACTACCTTTCCCTCCCTATCCTCTGCCTACCTTCTTCTCACTGTCTTCTCTTCCATTATCATCTCTTCATCTGCACCTTCTACCTTTTCTTCTCTACTTTATTCTCTTCCTCTTCCTCCCTTAATTTCTATCGTAAACATTTTTATTACTTTCAAAAAACATAACAGATCTAGGCTGATGTCTTGGCCAGTGATTGGTTGAGGACGGTTGTTTAGGCCGAACTGCCGAACTATCGCTTTGCTGCGGAGAGGGGAGAGGGAGAAGGCTGACTGCATGTTCCTTCGAAGTAGGAAGAAAGTGGTAGTTGGAAGTGTGTCATTTAGGTGAATGGGTACCTTGACACCCGGATGGCGTATCGTATCACCTGCCTAGGGGTAGTATCGTGACACGCCCCCCACCACCACCTCCGAAGGGGAACACGAAGGATGTTAGGTGACTGGAGCCCGGGAGAGAGTATCTGCTATGATGTTGTAAGGCCTATTTATATGGTGGATATCTAGATGGTACTCTTGTAAGGTTAAAGCCCAACGAAGAATCATCTGATTCTGCAGCTTTGCTTTCTAAATGAAAGCAAGAGGGTTATGGTCGGTGAATATCTTCATGGGTGCTGCTGATGACCAGAGTTAACACCGGAACTTCTTGATTGCCAGGACGAGGAATAGGGCTTCCTTCTCTATAGTAGAGTAGCTCTCTTGATGTTTGTTGAGCTTTGCTGAGAAGAAGGCCACAGAATGGAGAATGGGAGAATGGTGGAGGTAGGATCAGGTTGTAGCAACACTGCCCCCATTTCAACTTCACTGGCATCGATTTGCAGGTGGAATGGTAGGTTGTAGTTAGGAGTCTTGAGCACCGGTTCGGAAGTCAGGAATGATTTGATGTTCTCGAAAGATGTCTGGCAGGATGGGGACCACTGGGAGGATTTGGCGGAGCTGGTGACCAAGGAGAGCTATCCACAGGTGGCGGGGCTGAGGGTATTCCACCATCGGTCCACACCTTGTACATGTTTAACTCTTCAGCACGGCTCCCTGACATCTTCGACCTCCCGCTTAGATGTCCAATGGTAGGAGGGTTGTAGTTCGTCGTGACGGTGCAAGGCAACAGAAACAAGGGCAAGGGCGTGGGCGGAGGAGGTAAGGACATGGGCTGAGGCTTATGAATGGGCATAGTCAGGGTTGTGGGCACAGGCGTAGACGTGGGCGGAGGCAAGACCTGAGACGGACAGTAGACCCAAGAGATCTGCACAATATTATCTTGGTTGCCGGGAGCGACCTCACCACGTTGACCATTGGTGTCGAGGATCGAGCTGTATAAAGATCTAAAGTCCAATTTAAATTTAGGAGAAGTAGATTATCTTCTTCAAGGGTACAGTGAGACCAGAATAATAAATCCATATGTAATGACAGTGGGCCAACATAGGAACTCTAGAGAGTTTAAGAAAACAGAAGTAGGACATAGACGGAATGTTAGAAGTCCATCCAGGGATACTAGAATCCTATGTTTTAATTGTAATACATGGGGACACAAAGCACAAGACTGTTTTTATGGAATTATTTGTAGAAATTGCAAATATGAGGTGTAATGATGAATATCAGTGTAGAAACCCACCTTTCTGTATGTATCACCAAAGAATAGGCCATAAAACCCATGAATGTAGAAATTTTCGTATACACCAGGAAACAAGAGGAAGACCCCCAGACACAGAATAAATCAATATTTTAGAACTCCCCACATATATACCGATAGACGGTATTGTGTTAAAGATAGGAATAAGAGTAGGGTGAAAGAAACCTTCAACATCAAAGACAAACTGATAATTACTATTGGAAGAACTTCTGTAGGACCTCTCATTGCTGGTAGAGTGTTCAATAAGCCTATTCAAATATCTATTGATACAGGATCTGTAGTTAATGTAATTACCAGTAAAGTTTTAAACCAGTTGAAACCAGGAGTGAAAATATTGGAACCAATCCGTTACTCATTGCAAGGAGTAACCGAAAATCAAACATTAGGTAAGGTTGAGCTACAAGTTATCTTATATACAAATTAACATTTGCACATTCCAGTGATAGTTGTAGAAGAATCTATTTTTCCAGGAGACTTATTGATAGGATTTGCAACTATGAGAAAAGAGAACATGGTCATATGTTTTGCTGACTTAGGGATCTTAGTGAAATCACAGCTAATCCCATTTTTTAATAAACCAGACTTAAGACCAGTGACAGGAATCAATGAATCCCTAGACATAGATAAGAAAGATAACATCTTTACTTTAGATAACGAGGCCGAGCGGTCCAGACCAACAGAAAGTAAAGCAACTTGTTGTGAACCCAAGTCAGATGTTGGCGTAATAAAGTCGACGTTATAACACCCCAGAGCAATTAACAGGATGAATATGCAGTTGAAAGGATTTATTGTAGACTCTGAAGTAATTACAATCCAAGAATCAATTAGATTAAAAGGTTTGAAGTTGGACTCAGGGATTTATAAGTCAAATAAGAACATGGTAGAAATATCAATAATTAACAATATGAATAGAGATATGGTGTTAAGGAAAGGTACACAAATAGGATATTGTCAGGTGTGTACAAAACCCATTATAATTTTAAATGAGAGTAGTTAGGAGGTAAAATTACCAATTTCATCAATCTGTTCAGTTCAAGAAGAAATAGATTTGAGAAAAGGAATACAAGGATCTATTAGAGCCTACAATTTGCCCTAAGTTGGATGAAAGTTTAATTGCTTTGCTTGTGAAGCATAATAAAGCAATTGCTTTGCCGGGGGACGCCTTAGGCAAAACAACAGTTTTAAATCATCAGATTAAATTAAAACCAGGAACAAAACCTATTTACATACCCGCCTACAGAGTTCCTCACTCTAAATTAGCGGTAGTAGATAAACTGGTCACCGAAATGTTATCGCAAGATATTATTGAACATAGTAAAAGTGAGTGGAACTTTCCTTTGATTTTGGTGCCAAAATCAGATGGTACTATGCGCCCAGTTATTGATTTTAGGGAATTGAATAAGCACACCATTCGTGATAGGTTACCATTACCAGTAATCGGTGACATTTTAAGAAGTTTGGGAATTGAGAATAGGTATTTTAGCACGATAGATATCAAATCTGTTTTTGGCAAATAGAGTTGCATGAAGATTCAAGAGAGTTCACAGCATGTTCTACTCCAACGAACATTATGAGCTCAAGCGAATGCCATTTGGGTTATGTAATAGTCCATTAACTTACATGAGATTAATGAATACAATTCTAGATGGATTGTTAGGAAACACTGCCAGTGTATTTCTAGATGACATTTTAATAGTTTCTCAGACAGCAGTTGAGCACTTTAATTAAGAAATTAGATTTGATATTCTCAAGACTGGTTGAAGCAGGATTGAAAGTGAAACTTGAAAAATGCAAGTTCTTGCAAGACAGTGTTATTTATTTGGGACATAGACTTAGTACAGTGAATTCAAAAGTTGAAGTAGTGAAGAATTTTCCAGTTCCAACCAATGTAGATAATGTTAGGAGCTTTTTGGGATTGCCAGGATATTATAGAAAATTCAATCAATGATATGCTGACATTGCTAATCCATTAAGTTCTTTGTTGAAGAAGGACTCAAAGTTCATATGGGGACTTGCACAACAGCAAGCTTTTGACAAGTTAAAAGATAAACTCACGAGTTCACCTATTCTAATATTTCCAGACTATGAAAAAACAAAAAAAAATCATTATCTGCACTGATACATCTGACATAGGATTAGGAGGCATACTGATGCAAGAGAGAAATGGAACTTTGAAACCAATAGCTTACACATCAAGACTTTGTAATAATGCAGAGAGAAACTACTCTATAACAGAAAGAGAAACATTAGCAGTAATTTATTCTTTAGACAGTTTTAGGGATATGATATTGGGATATCCAATCAGAGTTTGGACAGATCATACAGCTATTCAGAACTTATTTAAGCATAAGAATCTTAGGGGCAGACTTGCTAGATGGTTTGCGATACTTCAGTGCTATGAAGTTCAATTTGAATATATTCCGGGTAGAAAAAGTGTTGCGGAAGATGCACTTTCTAGAAACATTAGTCAACAAATGACTGGGTTGATTAATTTTGTTTGTAGTACAGAGGAGTTAGTAACTTTAAATGAGAAAATGCTAATAAGAGAACAGAGGGATGATAAGACATGTCATTCATTAGTCAAGTATTTGATGAACCCAAGAGAAAATCCTCCAAAACTACCAAAGGGGTATAAGATAGAGGAATTTAATTTGACTAATGCACTTTTGTGTAGAAAAACAGTTGTAAGTGGGAAAGATATTTCTAGAGGTCAAGTAAATCATTTGGTAATACCACAGCCTCTTGTAAAAGATATATTGAAGTTACTTCATGATAGTGATTGTAGCTTACATCCAGGAAAGGTTAAAACTTATAGACAAGCACAACTTAAATATTTTTGGCCAGGTATGAAGAAGGATTTATATAATTATATTGAAATTTGTTTGATATGTGTTAAGGTGAAAGGAAATACGCCAAAACCTGCTCCTATACTTACCTATCCCATTCCACAGAAACCTTGGGAAAAAGTTCACATCGATACATTGGACTTACCTATGTCTGAGAGTGGACATAAATATGTATTTATCTATTGCCATTGATTATTTTTCAAGATTTTGTATTTTACAACCCACTCCAAATAAGAAAGCTGAAACTATTGCTTCAGTAATCTATGATCAGATAATCTGTAATTTCACTACACTTAAGATCTTAGTCTCAGATAATGGAACTGAATTTAATAACAAAATCTTGGAAAAAATTATGTAGTTTATTTAAGATCAAGAAAGTCAATATCTTAGTGAATCATCCACAAAGTAATGTAGTTGTAGAAAAGCTAAATAAGAAAATTATTACATGTCTTAGAAGTATGATAAGTCCTCATAGTATAACCTGGGATACTTGGATTCCTTGTGTTAAATATACTCTGAGCAACCAAATTAATATAGCAACAGGGGAAACACCACTTTTTATAATTTTTGGGGAAGACAAAACTCTTCCATATGAAATTTGACTGCTGATTAGAAACCTGTGTATAATATAGATGGTTATATCCCAAATAGAATACATACTTTTCAAAGTATTCACCAAAGAGTTAGGGAACACGTGCAGGAGTATTCACAAGAGATGAAAAAGCAACAACACAAAATAACACATAAACTAGAATTGAAAATAGGAGATTTAGTCATGATCAAACTACACTCACTCTATAATAAACTTTCACCAAGGTACTCAGGTCCATATAGGGTAATTGATTCTGCAGGTGGAAATGAATTTAAAGTAGTCCATTTAGAATGCAAGGAAGAATTGATAGGCCATTTAGAGGATATGAAGAAAGTTAGGTTGCAGATCTATGAAGATGATTGTTGTGATACCCTATGTATCAATGTTGAGGAACCTGAAGAGTATAGGAAATATTTTGATAATATTCTTTGTGAATTGAATATTGATCTTGATTAATTTTACAGACAGTATTGAATTGACCATTTGTATGTACTTGGGATGGGAGACCTAATCAACTGGAACTTGGTGTCAGGCAGATATATGAAGACCATGGATCTGCTGTGGTCAGACTTGGAACCTTAAGGACCTTACACATAAGTGTTGATATGTGATAATTATGAAGCATTAAGACTATCTTTGATAAATGAATTGTGTTGAAAAAAATTATAGTAATTGAAATATAAGAAGAGACACTGAACAATGACTTTTAACTCTAAAGTAGTAAGTTTTGCATATATGTTTGCAAATTATTTCATATTGCTATCATCTTTGAAAAGATGATGAAACCATTCCCCATTGAAAAATAGTGTTCTTAGTGAATTTTAATTTTTTTTTTGCAAATTATTTTATTTGCAATTTATTTTGATATATGTCTTTTCAATTTTACATGCATGTTATTTACCATACATTGCCTGATTTATTTTTGTGCATTTTGGAGGGCTGCTTATTTCTTTAATATATATGTTTTATATATTTTACTATGCCATTTTACCAGTTTATGTAAGGGATTAGCTTCTTATACTAGCAAGCCCTGTAAGAGGGTAACAGAAATCATTGATCGGGACGACCAACGGTAGCTGCCGAGCCCTGTAGGAGGCCGGTAGATAGAGGTAGACAATTGGGTGAAGACGTATGCTAATGTTACGACTAAATATTTAAAAACAATGGCCGACAGAAAGGGCTTAGTCATACACGCGCTCGCTTGCGTCTTGTATAATTGTAAACATTGCTGATGTGGCAAAAAATTGTAAACGTATAAGCCATTTCCATTGCGACATAATGCTTACGTAAATAGTATCGCTTGAAACAGTATAACAGCCTTTCTGATTGGAGAAAAAGGTGGAGGAAGAGAAAAATTATTGGCGCAGGGAGGTGAAGTCACGCCCTTATGGAGTGGCACTTGTTTGAAAACTAAAAGTATATTGAATGACTGAAATAGTGACGTCAGAACGAAGGTGGCTTGACGTATTGTATAGGGATCTCGAGGGCACTCCCTTGGTGTAGCTCACAAAACCAAGTAGAAGAATGAAGATAAGAAAAATCAATCTCATTTAATTCACCCCTCAAGCTTTGAGTGAAGGACTAGGCATGGGGCCTAAAGAAGAATGAAAATTACTAAGTGTTAGAGCCAGAGAAGCGAACAGTGGTGAATGAAGAATTTTACTATACAGAAGAATAAGAACTTGTTTAGAGATTAGTGCAACTGGCACTAACACACACACACACACACACACACACACACACACACACACACACACACACACACACACACACACACACACACACACACACACACACACACACACACACACACACACACACACACACACACACACACACACACACACACACACACACATATATATATATATATATATACATATTACTTCTTTCTTTTTACTTCTGCTCCCAGGTAGGCTTTCAGCCTGTCAGTCGGGCAAGCACACTTCTCCAGATTGTCCTATCAAAACTTCCTTCTTCCCTCAAATCCTCTATTTTTCCTAATCCATTTGCCTCTAGGATTTCTTCAACGCCATCTTTCCATCTTTTCTTCGGTCTACCTCTAGATCTGCTGTCTTCTGCTCTCCAGTTCCATCGTTTCTTTGCAATTCTCTCTTCATCCATTCTCTCCACGTGCCCAAGCCACTTTAGTTGTGCCTTTTCTATTTTGCTTCTAGTTGAGTTTACTCCAATCATTTCTCTTATTTCATTATTTCTAATTCGATCACTTTTGGTTTTATTTACTATTGCTCTCAACGTTTCCATTTCTGCCGACTGAATTCTGCTCCAGTCTCTTGATGTTAATGTCCAGCTTTCAGCAGCATACATTAAAATCGGTACCAAAACTGATTCAAAAATAGTTTTCTTTGCCTCCGTAGGTACATTTATATCTTTTAGGATAGGGTACAAGGCACAGACACCTCTACTGTACTTTGATATTCTTTCAGTTATCTCTTCCCTATTCTTGCATCCATCTTTTGTAAATACGCTTCCCAGATACTTAACACAATGTGCTTCTTTAACATTTTCATTTTTAATAATTATTTCTGCAATGTCATAATTTTCTTTTGTGATGGTTAGTATTTCAGTCTTCTGAATATTAATGCTTAGTCCCGCCTCATTAAAGCATCTTTTCCAACAATTTAGAGCTCTTTCTAACTGTAATCTGTCGTTACTCCAGCAGGCAATGTCATCTGCATACACTAGTATATCTCCATTCCCTTCTCCGTGATCTCTTATTCTCTTTTTATACTTTTTGATAATGCTATCCATATATGCTATGAATAATCATGGTCACCGAATCTCATTAAAGACATTGACAGATTGGAAAAAGTACAACGGCGGGCCACAAAACTGATTCCAAATATAAAAAATAAATCATTAGAAAATCGACTAAAACACATGAATCTGTTTTCCCTAAAAAAGCGTAGACTCAGAGGTGACTTGATACAGGTCTTTAAGATTTTAAAGGGAATTGACAACATCAAAAGTGACAACATTTTCAAATTGAATGAGAATCAGACAAGAATCAATGGTCTCGAACTGTCTGGAAATAGATTTAATTTGGAAGTGGGTAGAAACAACTTTGCTAACTTCCTGCTGAGGCAGTGCAATGTAGTTCAGTTAGAAGCTATAAGAATCATTTAGATAAACACCTAAATAAGATGCTGTAATGGCTATCATTCATCTTATATTATTTATTTGTTTTGTTATCATTTGATTGTCATTTATTATCAATTATATGTCAATTTATTATTATTTACTATTTACCTGTTTGTTTATTATTTAACAATACCTATGCATTTATGTATTTTATTTATTATTTACATAATCATAGTTTTTATTTATTATTTTATTATTAATATGATTTTTTTTTTTCGCATCCGACCTAGATATGGATCAAAAGGTCTCCTGTCGGCATGCTCCGCCTTTGTAATCCTTTGTAATCCTTTGGGACAAAACATTTCCTTGTTTCACTCCTGTTGTTATATCAAACCATTCATCTTTCTCATAACCAGTTCTAACAAGACACGAATATGGCTTATATGTACTCTTTATGGCTTTCTGCAGTTTGCTTGTCATTTTATACTCCTCCACTAAACATTTCCATAATTTGTTTCTTGGAACGGAGCCAAATGCTTTTGCTAAGTCTATAAAAGCACAATACATTTTTTTATACTCCCAGCATTTTTCCATGACCATTCTTAAAATAAAAATGGGGTCAGATGTACCTCTATCTTTTTTATATCCAAACTGTTCTTCTCCTAGTTTTGGCTCTATCACTGTTCATGCACTCTTTTGTAGAATTCTTTAATAAATTTTAGCTACCTGATTGATGAGAGAGATACCTCTGTAATTACCACAGAAACCTGAGTCGCCTTTACCTTTGTGGAATAGTTTCTTCTCCCCAGGCCTTGTTTAATATTGTCAATATCTTCTCTTTTAGGGCATCACTTCCCTCCTTTATCAGCTCGATCGGTAAGGCATCACACCCCGGTGCTTTATCGTTTTTCATCTTCTTCAGGGCTTCTTGTAGCTCATTTCTTGTTATTTCATCATCTTGGTCTTGTCTCTCTTTAACGTCCTCTTCGTTCTCTATACCTTCATCTATGTCTTCACCTCCCACATTCAGTAGGTTTTTAAAATAACTCTGCCATTTCTCGTTTATCTTGTTGGGTTCTACAATAACATTACCTTTGTCATCTTTAATGTTATGCACCATACTCTTATCTTTCCTATATGATTTTGCTAATCCAAAGATTTTCTTCTTACTACCTTTTAGATCTTGTTCTATTGTCTCTTCTAACTTCTTCCAAACATTTTGTTGTGCTGTTCTCTTCACTTCTTCTGCCTTATTTCTTGAAGTGACATACTCTATTCTTGTTTCAGGTGTTTTATGTCTCAACCACTTTCTTAGTGCCTTCACTTTTTCTTTTACTGCACACTTTATTTTCTCTGTCCACCATGGTGTATGTCTTTTCTTACTTCCTCCCACCATTTTTGTTCCTAACGTTTCTCCTGCTACACCTTTAATTATTTCCTTCAGATCTTCCCAATCTTCAGCTGATTCCTCTCTGAGATTAATTTTCTCATTTACTGCTACCTGATACTTGTCTTTTGTTTCAGCATCTTTTAATGACTGAACTTTGATGACTTTTCTCTTTTGTATTTGTCTTTGCTTTATCTTCTTAATATTTAAATCTCCAATTAGAAGTCTGTGATCTGAATTTAGTGAATCACCTGGTAGAACTTTCACGTTGTTGAATAATCTTTTATCAGATGTCAGCATGTAGTCAATAATGGACCTTTGGTCAAACTGATCGGTTAACTGATTCTATCTGTATCTTGTATACCTATGTTCATCTTTATGTTTAAAAAAGCCGTTCATAATCTTCATGTTATTTCTCATGCATAAATCTATCAGATTTTCCCCTTCTCTGTTTTTCACCTCTTCTCCAAAGGGTCCAATGATGTCCTGTATACCTCCTCTGTCCTGTCCAACCCTAGCATTAAAATCACCCATGATTATAGTGACATTATCTGGGTTCATATCAATGTTATCCTCCAGCATTTCTAAAAACTCCTTTTTTCATCATCGGTGTGTCCTTGTTGAGGTGCATACACCTGATATATGAAGTATCTTTTACCTTTGATGTTCAGTACACAGTACATAAATCTCTCATTTATCAATGGTGAGAGTGTTGGTCCTATTATGATTGCTACCCCATGTTTTCTTCTTCCTGTTTCAACTCCACTATACATCAAAACTAATTCACCACCTAAATCTTTTCCTCTTTCCTTTCCAAACTGTCTTGTCTTCGCCATACCAAATAAGTCTATTTTTCTACTCAGCATCTTTTCAATGATTTCTTCTTCTTTGTCCTTGTATGCAGCAATGTTTAAAGTTGCACATCTTATTTTTGGCATAGTTCGAGCTCTGGTCCATAAACGTTTCCTATTTCGTCTTCGATTGGTCCGTCATGGTTCCGAGGCTGTCCCTTGAGTTTCTCGAGCAAATAGGTCTTTCTACGTCATCGGCTAGCTAGACCTGTCATGACAACCCTCCTCTTTTATCCGGGCTTGGGACATTCATGGGATTTAGATGTCATTCCCCATGGCAGAGTTTATATATATGTATATATATATATATATATATATATATATATATATATATATATATATATATATATATATGTGAGAGATATAGTCGAGAAATAATCTTAAATATATATATATATATATATATATATATATATTGTCGAGAAATAATCTTAAATATATATATATATACATATATATATATATATATATGTATATATATATGTATATATATATGTATATATATATATATAAATATGCATATTTATGTATATGTATATGCATACATACATGTATTTGTAAATGTACATGTATATGTATATGTATATGTATATGTATATGTATATGTATATGTATATGTATATGTATATGTATATGTATATGTATATGTATATGTATATGTATATGTATAATATGTATATGTATATGTATATGTATATGTATATGTATATGTATATGTATATGTATATGTATATGTATATTTGAATGTGGAGGGAGTAGGTTCTCCTGTAGACATGCGTTGTTAAATTCGACAGCATTAGGGAGGTTGTTAATCTTCTTATGGGTATTTTCAAGTTTTCTAACAAAGAATCGGCCATGTGGGGGGTGGGCACAAACCAGATTGCCAAAAAAATTATTCATATATTCTCAACGTTTCGTCTGTAAGGAAACATCATCAGGAAAATCTGTAACATATAAATTACCGACATACAGAAACAAAGAACAAGGGTATTAGCAATAACAAAAATTCACCAATCAGGAAAACAGATATCAATAAATCAAGAAAATTGACATCAATAAATCAAATCGTAAACTAACACAGATACATAGCCCGTTGGGGATCAATACTTACAAAATTAAAGATTTAAAGAAATGACAAACGATAGCGTGGGTAGTTAACTTATATATCAGATCCTACCCTGCATGGGGGGTGGAGGGGGAGGGAGTAGCGGGGTGTGACTCGTCTTGACCGCGTCGGTTAATGGGGGTTGGGAGGGTTGGGGTGGTGTTTGCGAGGTCGGTTGGAGGGGAGGATGGAGGGAGTGAGGTGGGAAGAGGAGGGAGAAGGTGCTTATGACCCGAATTCGTATTGATAAAGGGTGTGTTGATCACAGGAGGGTTTGGTTGGGGGAAGGGAGTAGTAGGTTCGCCGCGCGGGCGAGAACATTGTTACATAAGTTAATGCTGGAAATCATGTTGCATTGGATGTTTATAATAGGGATATATTCTCTTATACACATTGCTTCTAAAAGCTTAAGCTTATGTGCATCCCTATTACTTGCGAATATTCTAGCATTCTGAACTAAGTACTCACGGGTGGCCGGTTTGGTTGTGATATTTTCTCAAATGATGTTTGATAGCCCCATTTTGTAAGTGCATAGATATTCTCCTACTGAGACTACATCTAGTGTATCCAATGTAGGATGAGTTACGGTTACACAGCCCCTGATATCACATTAAACTAATAAGCAACGTTGGTTTTAGAAATGGTCTCAGTATTACTATTCAGATTGTTTTTCATAACCAAAGAGCTAGTTTTTGGGTTGGAGTAGAATACAACCACACGGATTTTCTTCTCGTTAGAGACTGGGTGGCAGTTTTTAGTGATGATATCTTTTATGATTTTTTCATCTTTTTTGTACGCCTTAGTAAAGATGTTATGATAATAGATGTTAATAAATTGGGGCTTAGAGGATGTTTGGGGGGAAAGGTGGTCACAGATAATTTTATTACAAATGGAATCAAACTCACAGTTAGGAAAACCAGTATTTACAAGAATCTGACGAATGTGTTTCAGTTCTGTATGTAGAGCTTGCCATGAAAAACAAATTTTGATAACCCCACGGACATAAGCTCTAATGACACTGATCTTATAATTGGTCGGGCACTCGCTTTTATAGTTTAAACATTTTTCAGAGTTAGTAGGTTTTCTGTACACACTCGTGGCAAATTCCCCGGATGAAGAATCAACTAGAACATCAAGAAAAGGGAGTTTACCATCCTTATTCAGTTCAATCGTGAAGCTTAGTCCGGATTCTTCCTGGAGGCGCAGTCTTAATTTCTCGAGAAGGGCTTCTGATTGTGTACAAAGATGTCGTCAATATATCTGTAGTAAAGTGAGGGTCTGACGTGGTCATCCTGGAAAACTGCTTCCTCTACTGCAGACATGAACGCTTGGGCAAAGAGTACTCCCAGGGGGGAGCCCATTGCTATTCCATCGTGCTGGACATACAACTTTCCCTTCGGACATTTAAAAGGGGCCTCTGTAGTGCAGATTCTCAGCATCTCTTCCATTATGTGCCTCGGGATGGTTGGAGGGGGGAAATCTGCGTGTTCATAAACATATTTAAGGATGATGTTGATGGTCTTAATCACTGGCACGTTTGAAAATAAACTAGCAGCATCCAACGATGCTAGAAAGCCGTTAGGCTTATTGTCTCTTAGGATGTCAATGAACTCATCTCTAGATTTTAAAGAGTGAGTATTAGGGATATAGGGAGAAATGATATCATGCAATGTTTTAGCTACGCTATATGAGGGGGTAGGGATTTGGGAAATTATGGGCATGAGGGGGTTTCCTTCCTTGTGGGTCTTTACGTTACCATAGAAATATCCTGGGAAAAAATCACCAATTGTGGGTACAAATTTGTTGCCTCCTATCACAGCATTAACTGTAGAAATAAGCTCGTTAAGTCTAGATTTAATCTGAACAACAAGGTTACAAGAGATACGTTTAAACTTAGAATTATCTAGGAGGATATCACGGCATTTCTGAAAATAAGGTTATCTGTTAACGATCACATAGCACGAAGCTTTGTTTACCCTTCTGTTGTCTTTAGAAATAACAATACTGTTAAAAGCAGGTTGATTAAAAATTCACCTGCTTGTAATGAAGGCTGTGTTTATAGTATCCCTTGCAAAAATTGTAACTTTAATGATATTGGACTAACAGGCAAGGATTTAGAATTTAGAATAAACAAACATAAATATAACATCAGAACAGGGCAAGTTTCAAGTGGGTTGTTTTTATATTTAAGGGATTTTAATCATTGCATTGATTGGGATAACACGAAGAAAATTGTCTTAAGTAAGGACACTAAGGAGAGGAATATTGTTTTGGGTGGCTATTGAAACCAAGTTCGAATAGACAGAATATAATATATTTTTTTATACCACTGACAACAAAATGCGTGCGCACACCACAAAGGCTGGCTTCAACTGATGCCAAGCTCCAATTTTTGCGCGGGAAAGACGTGCATCGCATTTGCAACATCTAATAATATTACCATTATATATAATGTACACACAATCACAATAAATAATAAAACAATGAACAACAAATCATACGACAACTCTACAAAGATGGGTAAACACACAAATCCCCAAATAGACAACACACCAGTACAATGTACGAAATGTTATACAACACACACTACGCCAACACATCGCTCGGCCAGCACCACTCGGTGACTCACCGAGCAAACAAGAAAATGATTGACCGAGGCAAGGAGAATTCAAAATACACTGTAGTACAGAAGCTGCTATAATAGGTGAGTCCTGGAAAGGAGCAACGTGTACCACATCAAAGGAGCCTAAGTGATTGCCATGAGAGAGAGGAATAGGAGCACCCGTGACATTGGTTACCATCGCCGTGGTAACATGATCCTCGCGAACAGTGGAGAGAGTTCCTTCTAGGTCAAGCCGACGAATACGAATAGAGTCAGGCAAAGAGAGTACGTCAGACCCTATCGGGGTACCTGAAACGCGCACCGGAACTCGAACAGAACTTGAAAGTTCAATAAGATGCTCTCCTATAACAACAGCAGCACAATGAGAAACAGGGTTAGAGCGCGTAGAAGTTGGTACAGGCACATGTGCGGACTGATCAAGCACAGTAGAATCACAAACAGAAACTGGCCTATCCGATGCAGAGATATCAAAATTGCAGAAAGTCACTACACGGCGACTAGGAGAAATATCTATGCCATGAGCTGTAAGAGCATCAATACCCAAGAGACAATCACACTTAAGGGCAATGCCAGAGACAACAACAAAAGTGACATTGAAGACTGTAGCATGCGAGGGAAACTGTAAGGGAAGACAAACAGATCCAAGAACAAGCAAGGGAGAACCTTGCACAGAATGCAAATTATTACAAAAGGGAGATAAAGGGAGATTATACAATTCCCGTAGAGCAAAATAAGCCTTTCTACTTAAGAGACTACATTCTGCACCAGTATCTACAGTGACAGAAAGAGGCGTATCCCTAGTAAGAAATTGAAAGGTAAGTAATTGAGAAGACTCAACAGCCACAAAGGGAATTATTTGAGACTGAACATTGCTGGTCAACTCTTTGGGTTGTGAAACACGCGCTGGTGAAAATGGGATTGACGAGGCTGTTGAGAAGTCTCATCCCTAAGTTTCAAAACCTTGAAACATTGATCTGTCGAGTATTTACAATGACCATGGATATGGCAATAACTGAGTCTACCTTGAGGTTCTACTCTAGAAAGGTCATGCGACAGATTAGAAGAAACAGTAGGTACACTCCTGCGAACAGGGGACAGTCTTGACTTATGTACCTTGCGCCTACTGTGGTAACAAAATTCGCTCGAATGACCAGACCTGTTAAAAAAGGTACATATCAGGGGGGGGGGGGGTAACTGTAGATTGAGGGGAACAATGAGTAGGAACTGTAGACTGAGAGAACTGAGGAGAACAAGGGACATGGGCATGTTGAAGAGCATTGCTAATACACAAGGAACTAGAAGGCACTTCCCCTAGTTTACAGGAAATCTTTGTCGCATAAGACAATAGAGTCTCATTAGTCTTATACATGAGAGAAGATGCAGCTCTTCTCTCAGAAGGCACAAAAAAAGTATGTAAAGCACAAATTCTAAAATAAGACGAAATCTAGCTAAAGTGATATTGCCATTATCTACCCAATCTGAATGTGAAAGTGACTCCAAACCATCAACAACAATTATACTGGCCTGAGCTCGCGCCCGTCTATAATCAAGAGTGCCTAGTCGGGATACGAGAGTATCAGCCAGTTTGAAGCACCAATGGAACGAACCACCACCAGGGGTATCTGAAAAAAGTTTAAGGAAGTTAGACCTAAAGATGTCATAATTATAATCCAGAGATTTGGGATCTAAACACGACGCCGAAAGTAACTCCGATGCTAGAGAATTTGGCACAAGCTGGGACCTCACAAAGGATATCTTTTCATGCCCCGTCGAAACATTAGAATGCACTATGGAGTCCTCACATTGGCGGATAAAATCAGTAGCCCTATAATGAGGATCTTGACCAGAGAATTTCATAACCGACGGGTCTTGATGCAGCAACGTTAATTTGAAAGCCATTGTCTCAGATGAGTTTTGTGAACTGATAAACGAAGGCCTCTTTGACTTAGACATGATAGGATTTGACAACTGTAACCCACTGCGTAATAACATACGAAAACACCGACACCAAGCAAGAATTAATGCAAATACAACACACTAGCACAAAGCATGAAATAATGTAAAAAAAAAAAAAAATAATAATAATAATAATAATAATATAGAGAAATCACATGGACATGGGACACGAACGTAAGATAATGATACAATTCACACAAACAGTAGCACTGAAATACAGAAACAATGCAATACATATAGCAAATAATGAAGAAAAAATATATCAAGACCGTAATTAGCAAAATTCACGTAAAAATATATAATGCACTGATACGTAAGTGTACACAAGACGTCACTGAGGGGAGTTACATTTCAAAAGGTAAACAAGGAGTGACGTCATACAAATGGCCGCCCAAGGCACGA
>NC_134777.1:47878895-47903895 GCF_046742065.1 Oratosquilla oratoria | reverse complement strand
GTGATGAGTGAGGAAACTGGAGGAGAAATAAGGAAGGATGAAGTGAAGGCAGTTGTTAAGATGATGAGAGCAGGTAAGGCACCTGGTCTGGATGGATGCCATGCAAAATGTCTAAAAAGAGGGAGGTACAGTGATGGTGGACTGGCTGGTGAGGTTATTTAATGTTTGCTGGAGAGATGGTAGCGTCGGAGGACTGGAGGAGTGCCTGTATAGTTCCAATTTATAAGGGAAAATGGGATAAGTGTGAGTGTAGTAGTTTCAGAGGGATTAGCTTGTTAAGTGTGGTTGAGAAGGCTTATAGGAGGATCTTGATTGAGATGATTAGGAGAGGAATAGAGGGAGTAATTGGCGAGTAACAGTTTGGATTCAGGACAGGTAGAGGTTGCGTAGATCAGATTTTTGTGGTAAGACAGATATGTGAGAAAGCTATAGGAAAAGGTAAGGATGTAATTTGGGCTTTTTTGGATCTGGAAAAGGCTTATGACAGGGTAGACAGGAAGGCACTGTGGGTGGTTTTGCTAATATACGGGATAGGAGGAAAGCTTGTAGGATCTGTCAAGAGTTTTTTACGAGAATAGTGGAGCATGTGTCAGGATTAGAAAAGGAGAGAGTGAATGGTTCGAGGTAAAGGTGGGATCTCATCAGGGATGTGTTATGTCACCCTGGCTGTTCAACTTATACATGGATGGGGTTGTGCGAGAGGTAAATGCAAGGGTAGTGGGTCAGGGATTGGAAATGTTTAAAAAAAAAATGAAAAAAGTATTAGGTAAGCCAACTGTTGTTTGCGGACGACACTGCGCTTGTGGCAGGATCAGAAGAGGGATTGAGGAAGTTTATTTTTCATGAAAGTGGCAGTTGCCGACAAGACTGACGAGTTAAACACCATATGAGGACGGAGCCTATAATTGTACGACGTTTCGCTTATTACAGCTTTTTCAAGTACTTGAAAAAGATAAATGTGGGTAAAAGTAAGGTGATGAGATGTACAAGGGGTGAAAGTGGCAGCAGACTGTAAGTGAGCATTAAGGGTGAAAGACTGGAGAAAGTGGATAGTTTTAGATACTTGGGTGCAAATATGGCAAGAAAGGGAGGAGTGGAGGTGGAGGTAGAATGCAGATTTAGAGAAGCGAGTAAATGCCTTGCTGGATTAAAAAGTCTAATGAGGAATACATATTTGGGAATGAAGGCTAAGAGGAGATTGTATGAAGGAGTGATTGTGCCAACAACACTGTATGGGGCAGAAACATGAAACATAAGAGTGGAAGAGAGAAGGAGTTTGAATGTGTTTGAGATGAGGTGTCTGAGAAGTATGATGGGGGTGGTAAGGGAGTTGGGAGATAGGGTAGATGAAAGAGTATTGGGATGGTTTGGACACATGGAAAGTTCGAGTGATGAAAGACTAGTAAAAGAGGTAAGGAAAGAAGATGTGGAGGGAGATGGATTAATGGAGTGTAATCTGTGGAGACGGTCTCACGTTCTTCTTCTTCTTCTTCTTCTTCTTCTTCTTCTTCTTCTTCTTCTTCTTCTTCTTCTTCTTCTTCTTCTTCTTCTTCTTCTTCTTCTTCTTCATCTTCTTCTTCTTCTTCTTCTTCTTCTTCTTTCCTCTACTTCTTCCTTGTCTTATTCTTCTTCCTCTTCACGTTTTTCTTCCTCTTCCTCTTCTTCTTCTTCTTTTTCCTCTACTTCGTCCTTTTCTTATTCTTCTTCCTCATTGCGTTCTTATTCTTCTTCTTCTTCCTCTTCCTACTCTTCTTCTTCTTCTTCTTCTTCTTCTTCTTCTTCTTCTTCTTCTTCTTCTACTTTCCATTCCCCTTCTTTGCGCATTTCTTCTTCTTATTATTATTACCCTTCTTTTTCTTCACGTTCTTCTTCTTCACATTTTTCTCTGCGTTCTTCTTCTTCTTCGCATTCTTTGCATTTTTCCCTGCGTTCTCCTTCTTCTTCTTCCTCTTATTCTTCTTCTTCCTCTTATTCTTCTTCTTTGCGTTCTTCTTCTTCTTCTTCTTCGCGTTCTTCTTCTTCTTCTTCTTCCTCTTCTTTTTCTTCGCATTCTTCTTCGTCTTCTTCTTCGCGTTCTCCTTCTTCTTCCTCTTCTTCTTCTTCTTCCTCTTTGCGTTCTTCTTCTTCTTCTTCTTCTTCTTCTTCTTCTTCTTCTTCTTCTTCTTCTTCTTCTTCTTCTTCTTCTTCTTCTTCTTCTTCTTCTTCTTCTTCTTCTTCTTTTTCTTCTTCTTCTTCCTTTCTTCTTCTTCTTCTTCTTCTTCTTCTTCTTCTTCTTCTTCTTCTTCTTCTTCTTCTTCTTCTTCTTCTTCTTCTTCTTCTTCTTCTTCTTCTTCTTCTTCTTCTTCTTCTTCTTCTTCATCTTCTTCGTGTGTGTGTGTGTGTGTGTGTGTGTGTGTGTGTGTGTGTGTGTTCGTGTGTGTGTGTATGTGTGTGTGTGTGTGTGTGTGTGTGTGTGTGTGTGTGTGTGTGTGTGTGTGTGTGTGTGTGTGTGTGTGTGTGTGTGTGTGTGTGTGTGTGTGTGTGTGTGTGTGTGTGTGTGTGTGTGTGTGTGTGTGTGTGTGTGTTGGCGTAGTGTGTGTTGTATAACATTTCGTATATTTTACTGGTGTGTTGTCTATTTGGGGAATTGTGTGTTTCCCCCTCTTTGTAAAGTTGTCGTATGATTTGTTGTTCATTGTTTTATCATTTATTGTGATTGTGTGTACATTATATATAATTGTAATATTATAAGATATCGCAAATGCGATGCACGTCTTTCCCGTGCAAGCTGGAGCTTGGCATTAGTTGAAGCCAGCCTTTGTGCTGTGAGCACGCATTTGTTGTCAGTGGTATAAAGAAATATATTATATTCTGTCTATTCGAACTTGGTTTCAATAGCCATCCAAAACATTATGGTGGCAGCGCAAAAACAATCTTTTCGGTGATTTTTTTTCATTGTGATCGTTCTGAAAAGACTCAATTGCAGCGCTGGACTATCGCCGATCATATTAGTGCATGTTAGCGTCCGTCCTTTTTCTCCCATTTTCATTCCACAGGCTACAGGATTTGCTTAGTTGTGAGAAGTAATAGTGCTTTCTCACTTTGGAACAGTGACTTTTTATTTACAAAAAGAAAGAAAAAAAAGCGGTGTTCAGGAACATTGTGGTTGCAGAGCGCGCTGAGTGATTTTATTGGACGACGTTTCCCCCGAGAATCTTCGTGTCCTGCCTTCTTTTGGACTGATATCGCCGTCTGCTTTTGCGGGACGATCTTCTCTGGTCACTTATTGGCTTGCAGTTTGAATTGCTACCTGGATGTGGAAAGATTCGTGTTTGAAATTGGTCGGCGTCTCAAGCGGCCCTTGTGTATTCGCCGGCTTATGCTCCGCGTCCGCAGACATTGGCTACCTTGTTACTTACCAGTATTGTATAATTCTTTGCCTTTGGCATACCTGTATTGTCCTTTTTTTTTTAGATTTTGTGAATATAATGTTTATATATATATTTCATATCTACCGGTCGTGCCTTGGGCGGCCATTTGTATGACGTCATTCCTTGTTTACGTTTTGAAATGTAACTCCCCTCAGTGACGTCTTGTGTACACTTACGTATCAATGCATTATATATTTTTTACGTAAATTTGGCTAATTACGGTCTTAATATAATTTTTTCTTCATTATTTGCTATATGTATTGCATTGTTTCTGTATTTCAGTGCTACTGTTTGTGTGAATTGTATCATTATCTTACGTTCGTGTCCCATGTCCATGTGATTTCTCTATATTATTATTTTTTCACATTATTTCATGCTTTGTGCTAGTGTGTTGTATTTGCATTATTTCCTGCTTGGTGTCGGTGTTTTCGTATGTTATTACGCAGTGGGTTACAGTTGTCATATCCTATCATGTCTAAGTCAAAGAGGCCTTCGTTTATCAGTTCACAAAACTCATCTGAGACAATGGCTCACAAATTGACGTTGCTGCATCAAGACCCGTCGGTTATGAAATTCTCTGGTCAAGATCCTCATTATAGGGCTACTGATTTTATCCGCCAATGTGAGGACTCCATAGTGCATTCTAATGTTTCGACGGGGCATGAAAAGATATCCTTTGTGAGGTCCCAGCTTGTGCCAAATTCTCTAGCATCGGAGTTACAGGGAGCTCCAAAAAAGATGTAACTAGTTTGATTGGTCTTTTTTCAGACAGACTTTGAATAACAAGCTTAATACGCAAGATATATAAAGTCAATAAGGTTGGATTATGTCTGAAAGTCAAACAAACTTCTGGTAGTCCACATGCTCGATATGAGCTCCATTTCTGTTGAAACATGCTTTCACGCGGACGCAGAAATTCTGGCCAACTCTTTTCCATGTTTCAGCGGAAACTTCAGCTACATAAACTGCCACATTCTGCTTTAGATCAGCCTGTGTTTGAGGTCTGTTGGCATAGACCTTCCCCTTTGCTGCTCCCCAGAACCAGAAATCAAGTGGATTTAAGTCAGGGCTGTTGGTGGCCCACTCATGATCTGTGTTGAGGCTGATGAGACGATTCCGGAAGAGTCCCCTGAGATGATCCAATGATGCGTGGGCTGTAAGAGGTCTTGCCCCATCCTGCATGAACCAAGCAAGCCTTAACTGTCCTTGGGTTAGCTTCTGAGTCAGGTCACCGTGAAACTGATCAAGAATGGCGATAGAACGTTCACTGTTGATGGTAACGGTGCGCCCATTTTCCTCGAACCAGTAAGGTCCCAGCAGACCGTGCTTTGCATTGAACGCCACAAATGCAGTGACCTTCGGACCTTTGAGGCGTTTCCCACTGATTTCTTCTGGCTTCTCTTCTCCCCAAAACACATTGTTGTGGTTATTAACAGCCCCATTAAGATGAAAGTGTGCTTCATCACTAAACCAAATGTGATTGAGCCAGTTGGGAGTTTGCTCGAGCTTTTCATTCAGCCAGTCGCACATCTCGATTCTCTTCTCTTTGTCCTGTTGCTGCAGTATATGGTGAGTTGAAATTCTAAATGGGAACAGCTTCAGGTCCTTCCTCATAACTCTCAAAAGTGTAGTTGGAGAGAGAGCCAGCTCTTGAGCGCGGATTCGGTAAGATTTCTTCGGACTGCTAACCACCGACTCACGGACTTGCTCCCTCTTCTCAGGAGTGATGATCGGTCGCCGGCCACTTCTTCCCTTGTGGACGTGATCCAGGGTTTTCTCCTTTTCAAAATGCTGCACAATCCTCTGTATTTTCCATTTTGTAAGTGCTGCAGACTCAGACTTAGATTTGTGACCCTGGTGTGTGTTGAACCGACGGCGGACTTCTGCGGGTGACTTGGTTTCATACCAGAGTTAGACGATTTTCAACTTCTGCTCTAACGTGTACATTTTGCATACAATCTTGAAAACAAGAAAAACAAAGACATGTTAACAAATCCAACCTAGTTGACTATCTAACCTGAATAGGAAAAGTCCGTGCGCGCCCCAACAGAATTATTATAGCCGATCAAAGTAGTTACATCTTTTTTTTTAGCTCCCTGTACTTTCGGCGTCGTGTTTAGATCCCAAATCTCTGGATTATAATTATGACATCTTTAGGTCTAACTTCCTTAAACTTTTTTCAGATACCCCTGGTGGTGGTTCGTTCCATTGATGCTTCAAACTGGCTGATACTCTCGTATCCCGACTGGGCACTCTTGATTATAGACGGGCGCGAGCTCAGGCCAGTATAATTGTTGTTGATGGTTTGGAGTCACTTTCACATTCAGATTGGGTAGATAATGGCAATATCACTTTAGATAGATTTCGTCTTATTTTAGAATTTGTGCTTTACATACTTTTTTTTTGTGCCCTCTGAGAGAAGAGCTGCATCTTTTCCCATGTATAAGACTGATGAGACTCTACTGTTTCTTCCAATCTGTCGCATGACCTTTCTAGAGTAGAACCTCAAGGTAGACTCAGTTATTGCCATATCCATGGTCATTGTAAACACTCGACAGATCAACGTTTCAAGGTTTTGAAACTTAGGGATGAGACTTCTCAACAGCCTCGTCAATCCCATTTTCACCAGCGCGTGTTTCACAACCCAAAGAGTTGACCAGCAATGTTCAGTCTCAAATAATTCCCTTTGTGGCTGTTGAGTCTTCTCAATTACTTACCTTTCAATTTCTTACTAGGGATACGCCTCTTTCTGTCACTGTAGATACTGGTGCAGAATGTAGTCTCTTAAGTAGAAAGGCTTATTTTGCTCTACGGGAATTGTATAATCTCCCTTTATCTCCCTTTTGTAATAATTTGCATTCTGTGCAAGGTTCTCCCTTGCTTGTTCTTGGATCTGTTTGTCTTCCCTTACAGTTTCCCTCGCATGCTACAGTCTTCAATGTCACTTTTGTTGTTGTCTCTGGCATTGCCCTTAAGTGTGATTGTCTCTTGGGTATTGATGCTCTTACAGCTCATGGCATAGATATTTCTCCTAGTCGCCGTGTAGTGACTTTCTGCAATTTTGATATCTCTGCATCGGATAGGCCAGTTTCTGTTTGTGATTCTACTGTGCTTGATCAGTCCGCACATGTGCCTGTACCAACTTCTACGCGCTCTAACCCTGTTTCTCATTGTGCTGCTGTTGTTGTAGGAGAGCATCTTATGGAACCTTCAAGTTCTGTTCGAGTTCCGGTGCGCGTCTCAGGTGCCCCGATAGGGTCTGACGTTCTCTCTTTGCCTGACTCTATTCGTATTCGTCGGCTTGCCCTAGAAGGAACTCTCTCCACTGTTCGCGAGGATCATGTTACCACGGCGATGGTAACCAATGTCACGGGTGCTCCTATTCCTCTCTCTCATGGCAGTCACTTAGGCTCCTTTAAGGTGGTACACGTTGCTGCTTTCCAGGATTCGCCTATTATAGCAGCTTCTGTACTACAGTCTCCTCCAACACGTGGCCCTGCACACTTAGCTTCTGAGTTTGCCACATTTGTAGGCGAGATTGATTTTCCTGAAGAGACGACTCCTCTCCTTGACCTGCTAGTTACCCTCCGTCAAGTTTTGGCTTTACCAGGTCATCCGTTAGGGGTTACGGACCGTTTGGTTCATAGAATTGATCTTCATCCAGGCACTCGTCCTGTTTACGTCCCCTCTTACAGGCTACCTCACTCTCGTCGGCTTATAGCCCAGTCCTTGGTTGACGATTTATTGAGTGAAGGTGTTGTACAGGAGTCCCACTCAGAGTGGAACTCGCCTCTTCTCCTGGTGCCTAAGAAAGAGGGATCTTTTCGTCCTGTTGTTGATTACAGGAAAAACAATGAGGTCACTCTATCAGATCATTATCCTCTGCCTATCTTAAGCGAGCTTCTTCAGTCCATTGGCACTGGTAATATGGTGTTCACCACCTTAGATTTAAAAGCAGGTTTTTGGCAGATACCCCTGGAGGAGAAGTCTTGTAAAATCACGGCCTTCTCGACTCCCAGTGGGCACTATGAATGGCTTCGTTGCCCCATGGGTTTGCGGAATGCTCCTTTGACTTGCCAGCGCTTAGTTAACTCCATTTTTCATGGCTTAGTTGGGAATGGACTTTTTGTTTACCTGGATGATTTGATTCTAGTTTCCAAAGATGTGGAAAGCCACTTTTCTAAGTTGTCCATGGTCTTGCAACGTTTTGCTGAAGCTGGATTGAAACTCAACTTACCCAAGTGTTCCTTTTTCAAGGCTAGTATCCAGTTCCTAGGTCATGTTGTAGACAAACATGGTATCCATACCACAGGTGAAAAGATCAAGGCAGTCAAGGACTTCCCTATACCAAAGTCAGTTGAAAATGTACGTTCCTTCCTTGGACTTGCAGGATACTATCGTGCATTCATTCTAGACTTTGCTTCAATTGCTTCCCCTCTCACTCGCCTTCTCAAGAAGGACTCTTCCTTCCAGTGGCGTGATGTCCATCGGACAAGTTTTGATTCCTTGAAGCTTGCCCTTACTGAAGCACCTGTGTTGGCCTTCCCTGATTATAGTATCCCCTTTACCATTTGTACAGATGCTTCTGGTACAGGTATTGGAGCTGTACTCATGCAACAAGTAGATGGATGTAGACCTCATGTTATTGCATATGCTAGTCGCATTCTTAATAAGCCTGAGTCCCGTTACTCTGTTACTCATTTAGAGGCCCTGGCAGTGGTGTGGGCTTTAAAGCATTTCCGTGATATCATTTTTGGATATCCTATTACAGTCTACACGGACCACACTGCTGTCACTCAGCTTTTTAAGGGCAAGAATCTGTTAGGCCGCCTAGCCAGATGGTTCCTCACGATCGAGGAATTCAATCCAACCCTTAAGCATATCCCCGGGCGTGCGAACCACGTTGCTGATGCACTTTCACGGAATATCCCTGTTGCTGCTGTTACCGTGATTCATAACTTTTCCCTGGAGGATCTGGCCAAAGCTCAGCGTGAAGACCCTGTTTGGTCTGCTGTCATTTATGCTTTGGAGTCTGGTGATGATTCCACCTTACCAGCTTTACCAGTACCTCTGTCCCAATTTTCCCTGCAGGACAAGGTTCTCATTCGTAATGTGGAAGTGTTTGAGCAAGATGTGGCACAGCTAGTGATCCCTGAGTCTCTAGTTCCCGTTGTTTTGTCCCTTGCTCATGATGCCCCTCAGGCTGGTCACCCAGGTCGTGACAAAACTCTGGCTATGGCACGGAAGAAGTATTATTGGCCTAAAATACGACTAGACATTATCTCTCATGTAGCCCGGTGTAGTTCTTGTGCCAAGAATAAAGGTTTTACGAGCACTGCTCCCATCTTAAAGTACCCTACTCCTTCTCGCCCTTTTCAGACTGTGGCTATAGAACTTTTGCAACTGCCTCGTAGCACGCAGGGCTCTGTGTATGTCCTTGTGTGCGTGGATCACTTTAGTCGTTTTGTAGTCTTAGCTCCCTTACGTAACAAATCTGCACCAGTTGTAGCACATGCTTTAGTTTCCCATGTGATGTGTCCATACACCACTCCTTCGGTTCTCCTTAGTGATAATGGGACGGAATTTAGGAACAAGGTTTTGGCAGGTATTTGCGAACGTTACGGCATCAAACAGACGTTCGTGACTGCTTATCATTCAGCGTCCAATGGTCTTGTTGAGAGGACGAACAGGAAAATTTTAGAGATCCTACGCCACCTTGCTATTAATTTTCATGAGTCTTGGGAGGATTGGCTACCCCATGTCACTGCTTGTATCAATAGCACCATTAATGTTTCCACGGGCAAAACGCTTCATTATGTTATCTTTGGAGTTGAGAAACGGCTCCCATATGATGTGCTTGACAGCCCTGCTCGTCCCCTCTACAATTTAGATGACTATAGTAAAATCCAGAGTCATGTGATGCATGCCATTTATAATTCTGTATGAGATAAACTGGATGTTTCAAAGGCCGACATGTTGAAACAACAACATGCTCGTGCAAAACCTGTGACCATCGGTGTTGGTGATCATGTTTTCAAAAGCATGTCTGATCGCCAGTTGAAATTGAATTGTAAATTTGAGGGACCCCTTTTAGTGACTGAACGCCTACACCCTAACAAGTTCAGGATTTTTTACCCTTCTACAGGCCTTAGCGAGATTTCACACTCTGATAGGCTCAAGAAGACTCAAGTGCCTATTCCTGCATTTACCCGGCCTCCTCCAGGGCCCACTGTAAGAACTATGCCTTGTTTATCTACCCCTCATAATTATGACCTTAGGTGTGTGCGTGTGTGTGTGTGTATGTGTGTGTGTGTGTGTGTGTGTGTGTGTGTGTGTGTGTGTGTGTGTGTGTGTGTGTGTGTGTGTGTGTGTGTGTGTGTGTGTGTGTGTGTGTGTGTGTGTGTGTGTGTGTGTGTGTGTGTGTGTGTGTGTGTGTGTGTGTGTGTGTGTGTGTGTGTGTGTGTGTGTGTGTGTGTGTGTGTGTGTGTGTGTGTGTGTGTGTGTGTGTGTGTGTGTGTGTGTGTGTGTGTGTGTTTGTATGTGTGTGTGTGCGCCCACATCTGTGTGCGTGCTTAACATATGTGTGTGACAAATGTGCGGCAATATTTATAGTGTTCATGAATCACAATAGAAAAAGCGCATGCACCGATTGCACTTGAACTCTTATTTTCCAGGATTGAAAGTCCTCAGTTCTATTTGCGTTTACTCTATGTCTTTTGTATATCTTCAGTTCTGGGACGAGGAGAGTGTTCACGGGTTTACGGTGTACACCCACTTCTCAGTCTGTAGGTTTTCTGTTTTCTCAATTTTCTTTATTCTTATGTTTTATCTTTGTACTAATGGGATCATGATCAAAGGATTATCTTGGACTTGGCCTCAGTGTCAATCCGTTTCTCAAAACCCTTTGGCATCACCATTGTTTTGCCTCTTCCTTGTTTATCTTTACCTCTCCAAGCACTCATCTACACTACCCTAATTCATTATTGCACCTTCAATCCACCATTTATTAGGTTATGAGCCTCTGTCATTAGCCAGAACAAAATTCATAGATAATCATAATCTTACCAAGTTATTGATGTTAGTAAAGTTAGCTGTTAATAACATTCAAATAACTGTTATTTGTAGCCCGTTACAATCCTTGCCCTGTACATTTTATGGCACAGTGTTACATGATGGTGTTATGCCGTTACATGTTACTGCAACGCAACTATTACAGCCCACATATTCTCGTGTATGATCTTTTGCATTGACTCCTCGTCATGTAATCCAATCATGCTAATCATTTTCTTTGTCATTAGTCAACTCTCTAACCGTTCCAATCATCACCAATCATCTAATCATTTACGATTCGTCGAGTCAGCTCTCTTTGCACCTTCCCTTCCCCTTACCACCCCTTCTCCTTCCCCTTCCCCGTCCTCTTCCCCTTCTTTTCCCCTTTCCTTTACCCCCACCTTCCCATATCCCCTCCCTTTTCACTTCCTTTTCCTCGTCAATTTTTCTCCAGTCTTTCCCTTAGTTTCTTCTTTTCTCTCTCCCTTCCCATCTCCCCTTCTCTCTTACTATCTTTTCCTCACATTTCCCACCTCTCTCATTTCAACTCCCCTCTCCCTAATCACTTACCCACATTCCTTTTCATATTTTGCTATCCCTTTCCCCCATCTCATCACCTCATCATCTCCCAGTCATCTCCCAGTCTTCACCACAAGACCCCAATCAGTGTGGTGACGTCAGTCCTATTGCCTCCTTATCCCGTTATGACTGATGGGGTCGTAGCCCCAACAGAAAAAAAAAATCCCTTTCCACTTCCCCCTTTTCTTTCTCCTTCCCTTTCCCCTTCCCATTCCCCTACCCCTCCCCTTCCCCTTCCCCTTCCCCTTCCCCTTCCCCTTCCCCTTCCCCTTCCCCTTCCCCTTCCCCTTCCCCTTCCCCTTCCCCTTCCCCTTCCCCTTCCCATTTCCTTTTCCCTTCCCCTTCCCTTTCCCCTTATCCTTCCATTTTCCCTTCTCCCTTCCTCTTCCTCTCCCCCTTCCTCTTCCACTTCCTCTTCACCTTCCCCTTCCCTTCCTTCTTCTTCTCCTTCCCCTTCTCTTTCCCTTTCTCTTTCACCTTCTCTTTCCCCTTTCCCCTTCTCCTTCTTCTTCTCCTTCTCTTTCCCTTTCCCCTTCTTTTTCTCCTTCCCTTTCTTTTTCCCTTTCCATTTCCTTACCCTCCCACTTCCTCTTCTTCTTTTTCCTCCCCCTCTCCTTCTGCCTCCCCTTCCTCTCCTTCCTTTTTCCATTCCTCTTTACCCTCCAGTTTCTCTTCTCCTTCCCCTTCTCCTTCCCCTTTCTCTTCCCCTTCCCCTTTTTTCTTCTCTTTCCCCTTCCTGTTCCATTTCCCCTAACCCCTTCCCCTTCCCCTTCCCCTTCCCCTTCCCCTTCCCCTTCCCCTTCCCCTTCCCCTTCCCCTTCCCCTTCCCCTTCTCCTTCCCCTTCCTCTTCTCTTAATCTTCCTCTTCCCTTTCGCCTTCCCCTTCCCCATTCCCCCTCCCCCTCCCCCTCCCCTTCCCCTTCCCCTTCCCCTTCCCCTTCCCCTTCCCCTTCCCCTTCCCCTTCCCCTTCCCTTTCCCTTTCCCTTTCCCCTTCCCCTTCCCCTTCCCTTTCCTCTTCCCCTTCCCCTTCTCCTTCCCCTTCCCCTTCCCCTTCCCCTTCCCTTTCCCCTTCCCCTTCCCCTTTCCCCTTCCCCTTCCCTTTCCCCTTCCCTTTCCCCTTCCCCTTCCCCTTCCCCTTCCCCTTCCCCTTCCCCTTCCCCTTCCCCTTCCCCTTCCCCTTCCCTTTCCCCTTCCCCTTCCCCTTCCCCTTCCCCTTCCCCTTCCCCTTTCCCCTTCTCCTTCTTCTTCTCCTTCTCTTTCCCTTTCCCCTTCTTTTTCTCCTTCCCTTTCTTTTTCCCTTTCCATTTCCTTACCCTCCCACTTCCTCTTCTTCTTTTTCCTCCCCCTCTCCTTCTGCCTCCCCTTCCTCTCCTTCCTTTTTCCATTCCTCTTTACCCTCCAGTTTCTCTTCTCCTTCCCCTTCTCCTTCCCCTTTCTCTTCCCCTTCCCCTTTTTTCTTCTCTTTCCCCTTCCTGTTCCATTTCCCCTAACCCCTTCCCCTTCCCCTTCCCCTTCCCCTTCCCCTTCCCCTTCCCCTTCCCCTTCCCCTTGCCCTTCCCCTTCCCCTTCCCCTTCCCCTTCCCCTTCCCCTTCCCCTTCCCCTTCCCCTTCCCCTTCCCCTTCCCCTTCCCCTTCCCCTCCCCCTTCCCCTTCCCCTTCCCCGTCCCCTTGCCCTTCCCCTTCCGCTTCCCCTTCCCCTTCCCCGTCCCCGTCCCCGTCCCCTTCCCCTTCCCCTTCCCCTTCCCCTTCCCCTTCCCCTTCCCCTTCCCCTTCCCCTTCCCCTTCCTCTTCCCCTTCCCCTTCTCCTTCCCCTTCCCCTTCCCCTTCCCCTTCCCCTTCCCCTTCCCCTTCCCCTTCCCCTTCCCCTTCCCTTTCCCCTTCCCTTTCCCCTTCCCCTTCCCCTTCCCCTTCCCCTTCCCCTTCCCCTTCCCCTTGCCCTTGCCTTTCCCCTTGTCCTTCCCCTTCCCCTTCCCCTTCCCTTTCCCCTTCCCCTTCTCCTACCCTTCCCTTTCCCCTTCCTCTTCCCCTTTCCTTTCCCTTTCCCTTCCCTTTCCCCTTCCCCTTCCCCTTCCCCTTTCCCTTCCCCTTCCCCTTCCCCTTCCCTTTCCCTTTCCCCTTCCCCTTCCCCTTCCCTTTCCTTTCCCCTCCACTTTCCTTTTCCCTACCCCTTCACTTTTTCTCTTTTTTTTTTCTCTCCCTTTACTTCCCCTTCCCCGTTTCCTTCCCCGTTTCCTTTCCTTTCCCTTTCCCCTTTGCATTTCCCCTTTCCCTTTCCCCTTTCCCCTTTCTCTTTCCCTTTCCCCTTTCCCCTTTCTCTTTCCCTTTCCCCTTTCCCTTTCCCCTTTCCCTTTCCCCTTTCCCTTTTCCCCTTTCCCTTTCCCTTTCCCTTTCCCTTTCCCTTTCCCTTTCCCTTTCCCCTTTCCCTTTCCTTTTCCCCTTTTCCTTTCCCCTTTCCTTTTCCCCTTTCCCTTTCCCCTTTGCCTTCTTCTTCCCACGTCCCTTCCCTACGTCCCCTTCCTCTTTCCCTTCCTTCTCTCTTCAATCGAATGCTTGACATGCACCCCCATCCCCCCTCTCCTCCTCTTTCGGCCCTCCATGTTTTCCTTCCCATTCCTCTGTTTTTTTTTTTTTTTTTTTTTTTTTTTTTTTTTTTTTTTTTTTTTTTTTTTTTTTTTTTTTTTTTTTTTTTTTTTTTTTTTTTTTACTTTTTTTTCTTCGTCTCTCCCTCCTTTCCTCTCCCTCTTCATCCCCTATCGCCCTACTTCTTTCCTTATCCTACTCATTTTCCCTTCTTCATTTCATCCCCATCTCCTCTCTGACCCAACAATTTTCTTTGCATTACATATCCTACCATTCCCATCCACACAGCCAATTTTTTTTTTCTTCTCTTCTCCCCTTCTTTTTCTCTTTCCCTCCCTTCGCCCACTCTTTCTCTCCACCTTCTTTCCTTCATTTCTATTCTTATTTTTTTCTTCTTCTTTTTGGGCACACCCCTATACACTTCATATCTCTACCCCGTTCTCTCCCAGACCCATCCACTTCCACACCTCCCTCTCCCTCCTCCCTTTTTTTACCTTATCTCTCTCTCTTCTTCTTCCCTTCTCTTTATATTCTCCCATCTCTCTCCATACCTTCTTCCCTTTTACTCCCTTCCCCATCCCCGTACCCTTCCCTCCCCATTTATCCCCTTTTTCTTCCTATTCATTCCCTTCACCTCCCTTTCCCTTTCCTTTTTCCTTTTTTCTTCCCTCCTCTTTCCCTTCTCCTTATCCCTTAACCCATTTCTCCATATCTCTTTTCCTCTAATACCCTTCCCCTTTCCCGCACTACCTTCCCACACCTTCCTTCTGTTTTTCTTCCCCTTCCTTCTATTTTTCTTCTCCTTCCCTCCCCTTCCCTTGCCCTCCTCTTTTCTCTCTTTCCTTCTCCTTTCTCCCTTCTCTCTTCTTCCCTTTCCCCTCCCTACTCTTCCCTCCCCTTCCCTCTCCTTTCTCCCTTTCCTCTCATTTCTCCCTTTCCTGCACTTCCTTCGCCTCCTCCACTCCCCTTCCCTCCCCCCTCCTACCCCTTCCCTCCCGTTTCCCTTCCCTCCCTCCTCATCTTCAACCTCCTCCCCTTTACCCGACCCTTACTAATTACGGCAGGTAGCTCAGGTAGTCAATGTTATTTGTTGCTCAGACTGTGTTTGTTCTGCCGACTCATTCGTCTGCGTCTTTGTCCTAACCATTTGCGTTTGTTTGCCTTAATTTTCACTCCAACGGCTTTGTTCATCATCCTAACTTTCTTCTTCTTTTCTGTGTCGAGCTAAAGATCTAAATGAATCTAAACTTGTATAGGACCAAGGACGAACCATGTTGGCTTCATCCGTCTTTCTCACGATAGGTTAATTTTGATCGTGCCAGATTTGCTTACTGTTTGAGTAAATATCAACCATCTCAGGACCTTGTGGCGTTAGCTATAGGCAACCTGAGTGTAAGACCAAATCCCTGGACATTATACCCTTGCCTAACCTAACCTAATCTAACTTAAACTAACCTAACCTAACTTAACCTAACCCAGCCTAATCTAACCTGCCTTAACCTAACCTAACCTTAACTAGCTTAACCTAATCCAGCCTAACCTAACCTGCTCTAACCTAACCTGACCTAACCTAACCTAACCTAGCTTAACCTAACCTAACCTAACCTAACCTAACCTAACCTAACCTAACCTAATCTAAACTAACCTAACCTAACCTAACCTAACCTAACCTAATCTAACCTAACCTAAGCTAACTTTATCTAACCTAACCTAACCTAACCTAACTTAATCTAACCTAACCTAGCCTAACCTAAACTAATCTACCCCAACCTAACCTAACCTAACCTAACCTAACCTAACCTAACCTAACCTAACCTAACCTAACCTAACCTAACCTAACCTAACCTAACCTAACCTAACCTAACCTAACCTAACCTAACCTAACCTAACCTAACCTAACCTAACCTAACCTAATTTAACTTAACCTAACCTAACCTAGCCAAACCTAACCTAACCTAACCTAACCTAACCTAACCTAACCTAACCTAACCTAACCTAACCTAACCTAACCTAACCTAACCTAACCTAACCTAACCTAACCTAACCTAACCTAACCTAACCTAACCTAACCTAACTTACATTCCTTTTAAGAACAGACGTCCCCCAAATCAGGCTCGCCCAAAGTGGCTCGACAAAGAAATTGAAAAAAATATTGCTAAAAAGAGACAGGCTTATAAGAAATACATGTGCTCGGGTGCATCTAATGGCTATGAAAGTTATGTATCAATACAGAGAGATTTAAAAAAGACAATAAGAAAAAGAAAACGACAATACGAAATGAACATCGCTGATAAATCCAAAGAGAATCCCAAAGAATTCTATAGTTACATTAGAGATAAAAAGGTTGTTAGGAATCACATTGGTCCACTATTATCTGCTGACGGTCAACTTGAATATTCACATGAAGGAATGTCTAATATCTTAAGCAATTATTTTAGCTCGGTATTCGTAAACGAAACACCTCAAAGTGAACTCCTAACTGAAACCTGTGAAAAGTCTAGGGTAAACTTACTTACTACAGTAAATATAACAAAAGCAAAAATTAAAAGGTGTATAGATAAACTCAAAGTTAATAAAACACCAGGGCCTGACGGTTGGCATCCAAGAATCTTACAGGAAATAAAAAATGAGATTGTTGTTCCATTAGAAATTATTTTCAAGAAATCCATCATATCCGGAGATGTCCCAAGAGAATGGAAGTTAGCTAACATTATTCCCATATTCAAAAAAGGTGATAAAAAGAAGCCAAATAACTATAGGCCTATAAGTTTGACTTCAATCGTAGGAAAAATAATGGAAACTATCATCAGAGATGCTACTGAACATCATTTAGAAAGTAACCGTTTGATAAATGATAGCCAGCATGGTTTCAGACGGAAACGTTCTTGCGTGACTAACTTACTCGAATTCTACAACACAGTTATCTTGAATTATGACAAAAGGAACAATATAGATTTAATATATCTAGACTTTGCAAAAGCTTTTGATACCGTCCCACACGAAAGACTACTTACTGAATTAGCTTTACACGAAATAAGTGGTAGCCTATTAAGTTGGACTAGTAATTAGTTGAATGGTCGAAAACCGAGAGCTGTTTTAAATGGAAAAACTTCTAGATGGAAAAATGTTACAAGTGGAGTTCCTCAGGGTTCCGTTCTTGGACCACTTCTATTCATAGTATATATAAATGATATAGACCATGGACTAAAATCTACTGCTTCCAAATTTGCTGATGATACAAAACTGTGCGGAGTGGCAAATGATCACTTAAACCAATTAAATATTCAAGAAGGTTTAGATAAATTACAGCAATGGTCTGAAAAGTGGCTAATGAAATTCAACACAAGTAAATCCAAGGTAATGTACATAGGTAAAATAACAGTAAGTACAATTACAAGTTATTTGGAAATTCGTCAACAAAAGTGGATAGTGAAAAAGATCTCGGCGTAATTATCAGTAACGATCTTAAATCATCTAAGCAGTGTATTTCAGCCTCTGAGAAAGCAAATAAGATTCTAGAACTGATTTCGCAATCTTTTGATTTCAAAAGTCCATCACTCATTAACAAGCTATATAAATCGTTCGTCCACATTTGGAATATGCCGTTTCCGTATGGTCACCGAATCTCATTAAAGACATTGACAGACTGGAAAAAATACAACGGCGAGCCACACAACTTATTCCAAATATCAAAGATGAATCATACGAAAATCGACTAAAACATATGAATCTGTTTTCCCTAAAAAAGCGTAGACTCAGAGATGACTTGATACAGGTTTTTAAAATTCTAAAGGTAATTGACAACATCAAAAGTGACAAAATTTTCACATTGAATGAGAATCAGACAAGAAACAATGGTCTCAAACTGTCCGGAAATAGATTCAGTTTGGAAGTGGGTAGAAACAACTTTGCCAACCGTGTAGTTAATGAATGGAATAAACTTCCTGCACAGGTAGTGCAATGTAGTTCAGTTCGAAGCTTTAAGAATCATTTAGATAAACATCTAAGCAAGATGCTGTAATGATTATAATTTATTTTATATTATTTGTTTTTGTTTTGTTATCATTTGTCTGATTTTCATTTAATATTAGTTATATATCAATTAATTATTATTTACTATTTAACTGTTTGTTTATTATTTAACTATACCTGTGCATTTATTTATGTATTTTATTTGTTGTTTACATTATTATAGATTTTATTTATTATTTTATTATTATTTTTGGCGTCCTACCTAGATATGGACCAAAAGGTCTCCTGTCGGCATGCTCCGCCTTTGTAATCCTTTGTAACCTAACCTGATCTAACCTAGTTTAACTTAACCTAACCTAACATAACCTAACCTAGCCCAACCTAACCTAAACTAGCCTCACCTAACCTAACCTAACCTAGCCTAGCCTAACCTAACCTAACCTAACCTAACCTAACCTAACCTAACCTAACCTAACCTAACCTAACCTAACCTAACCTAACCTAACCTAACCTAACCCCCTCATCATTAATTTGTTGTGTTTTAATGTATTTATTTATTTATTTATTTGTTTATTTATTTATTTATTTGTTCATTTATTCATTCATGTATCTATTTATTTATTTATTTATTTATTTAGTTATTTAGTTAGTTAGTTAGTTAGTTAGTTAGTTAGTTAGTTAGTTATTCATTTATTTGTTTATTTATTTATGTATTTATTTGTCTATTCATTTATTTATTTATTCATTTATTTATCTATTTATTTATTCATTTATTTATCTATCCATTTCTTTATTTCTTTATTTATTTATCTATCTATTTATTACTTATTTATCTATCTATTTACTTATTTATCTCTTAATTAATTTACTTATTTATTCATTTGTTTATTCATTTACTTATTTATTTATTTACTTATATATTTGCTTTTTTTATTTGTTTATTTACCTATTTATTCATTATTTAATCATTTAATTGATTAATTAGTTTATTTATTTGACTTTTATTTGTTTATTTATTTAAATATTTGTTTATTTATCCATCTATCTGTTAATTTATTCATTTTATCTATTTATCTAATTTTCACATATGTATTAACTAATCTATTTATTTATTTGTTTGTTTATCTATTAGATTTTTTATTCACTTATTTTTTAATTTATTAATCTACTTATTTGTTCACATATTCGTTCATTCATTCAATTATATTTACTCTTTAATTTATCTTTCCTTTTACTTCCTTATCTATGTAAGAGTTTTAAGTCGAAGATTTACATCAAATTTAGAATATCCTGTGACTTGAGTTCGAGATTCCAAAGGAAAATTCATCTCTCGCTAGACTAGATGTTTGTGTGGCAAAGAATAATTGGGCAACTGAATGAGATTGTCTGAGAACAGCAATAAACATTACTCAAAGTCATAATCCTAAATGATGAATTAAATCAAGACAGGTTAAACCATTTATTGGGACGAGGACACACCTACGGAAAAAAATCACCTGACTACATTCAAAAGATAAAATAAAATCGTAGCTCCCAGCTACATTAATCTAGACCTAAGCAGGTTTGCTAATATATTTTCAACGTTAGATTTAGTTTTAATTAATACGTATATTTATGAAAAAAGGAAATTACATTTAGATTCCATTTATTAAGAGGTGGTTTTTCATCGGGATAATACTGTTCATATACTTATGTCAATTTAATCAAAACTACAATGAATCTAGAGAGTAACTTCTAGAAATAGAACAATTCTAACTGCAATAGTCTAACTCCTTCAAGACGTATTCTAGCTATACCTAAACGACTTTACTTCTCTTACAAAACGTCTTCTGCGTAATATGACTTCCTGGAGACTGTTGCCTCCTCATTACCTCATGGTTTCCCCTAGGACTGACTTACACCAAATAAGTCACTGTTTTATGTGAGGTAGATACTGAGACTGGCAGTGGATTCGTTTACTGCTATTTTTTATATGTCTAATAATAGAATTATTATTCTCATTATCAATCTAGTCCTATGGTGATGGTGTGTAACGGTGGGGACTAGAGAAGTTGATCTTTGGAAGCCCGTATTTATAAACCATAAGGCAGACGATGTTTCCCCAATGGTCGCCCTGTACGGGACAGGGCAGTGCAGCACGGCAGCAGCCTGTACGATTAAACAACTCTCTTTAGAATCCACCCTACTCACAGCACATGGAAAGGAGGATAGAAAAAGTACCCTCACCCTCACTTGGCTGACAACCCCCCCCCCACAACAAGATCACCTTTACCGTGATAAGAATTGCAATTAAAAACAATATAAAAAGAAGGGACCAGCAGCCCTCCCAAATTAAAAATCCGCTCTGTTGCTGCTCCGCGACACCTCTCCATTAACGACGGGACGAGACCTCCCACAATCTCAGGAACAACCTACTAGGACAATGCAGTGACAGTTATCTTCCCCACAACAGTTATCAACAGTGCGCGAGTAGTCAATATCACATGATTACGGGAGTGCTCAAAGACAGAACTTTAATAAGATCTCTCAGATAAAAAGAATAGATAGACTAATAAAAATAATGATAAGAAAAATAAGAAATAAAAAATAATACAAATAAGTAAATAGATAAATAAATGAATAAATAAATAGATAAATAAGTAAATAGATAAATAGATAAATAGATAGATAGATAGATAAATAAATAAATAAATAAATAAATAATTAATTAAATAAATAAATAAATAAATAAATAAATAAATAAATAAATAAATAGATAAATAAATAAATAAATAAATAAATAAATAAATAGAATATGACAATAATAATGAGAGTACAGTGAACTGAAAAAAACAATAAACATTATAAAGAATTCAACCCTACACTACTATTGACCTTTGACCGACCCCAAACTCCAACTCATTTGTACATAGGGTACCTGAAATATGTTGTAGGATACTTTCCACGCCTACCCTAATGTTTCAAACTCCAGCGCTTTGGACATACTATTCGGCACCTTCACATAGTTTCTCTTGCCTAAACGCAGCTCTCTCTTTACAGTGGACACTATTTTGCTTTGAACAAGAAATCCTCTGACTTCGAGACTCACAACCTATCAGCTTCTGAGATGCCTGAAACCGACACTGAAGTATTGTGATCCATCATCTCAACATTATTTAAAAAAGAAATCTACCCATCTATATAACAGGGCTTCTTCTCCTTTATAAGGAAGATAGCCACGCACCCACTCCGACCCATTCTACTCCTATTCACCACCTTTGTTTACCTATTTGCTTATTCAGTTATAAATAAATGCGTGAATAAATAGCAGGGATATTCCCGCACGACTTTGCACTCCCCTCAGCCCACCACACCCTTCCACCGCAAACCTACCCACTCGTCATCCCCACCCACTCTATCTCCCTGTTTCTCTCCTGCCGTCCCAAGAAAGGACACAATTTCTCAGCAGAAACAAGAGGACAAGTACCCTCATTTGGAAAAAAAAAAAAAACATAGCAATCCCGTACTAATCACCCGAGGTATTTCACATCTACTCTCCCTACCTGTTGGAGCTTGCACAGACTCTGAACACGGTTTCTAAGTTCAAATACACCTCTATCGCGACACTGGTCTTACGCCCCAGATCACTTAGACCTCCCAGTGCTTCTAGACTCAACTGAAATGAATGTTTATTATTCAAACTGATATTCATCTCCAGAATTTAACCTCTTTACTCTCCAATCCCTCATCTATTAAAATACTCCCCCAGAAAGCATTAACATACACCAGGATATTCCCATTTACAAAGAACCATTCGTCTACCCTCATAAAAAAGTAAATTCTTTATACATTGAAGGACACCGGATGACAGCAAGCTACCCCTCCTGCATAAACTCTACTGACATACAACTCATGCCAACGATTGTATCCCATCAATCTACGAATAAACACAAATGCACCCAGTCCCACAATGGAACTACTGAGGATTCACCCCGAACTGGGAAAACTTACGCCTTCTCTTCCGACAGTTGAACTAAACTGATTCTATTCACTAGAAACACAATTAGGTACGCGTACCCCCCATACTTCTTCTTTCTCTAGCCAAACCAAAAGAAACAGCTATCTTGGTTCAAATAGGTATCTAATTACCACTCACGATCCATAGTCCTTTTCAGGCCATTGCAGTTAAACTCTTTCTACATATCTTTTATCAGGAAATACTTCAGAAACATTATTTTATCTTACCCAATCAATCACCGCTATAGAGAAACCTAAACATCAAATATCCATTCTGGCGAGACGCCAATACACTTAACACCGATCAGTTTATAAGTTTTTGTCTTCAAACGCTTACACCTTTGTTGACTTATTTCTATGTACACTGGACCTCTATTTTTGCTTTGAAAAGTCTGACAAGCCAGACCTACATCATCGTAACTACTTCCCACTCCCAAGCCAGACCTAAACCATAGTGACTACTACCCATTCCTCCATACATTACTCATAGTTTCCCTTCTACCACTATGTTACAACTCCTATGGTTCCTGTCTCGTGCAAATTGGAAAAAATTCAATCAGTAACACAAATCTTCAAAACAGTAGGGCATTTCTAAGAGGTTAGATAAGTGAGAAACTGTACGTAACCTGCACTTTTATTAGGAGAGAGAGGAGTGCGTTATCAGCTACATGTAAAGTCTCCCCACAGACGGTCTTGGTAAGGGAGTCCACTGTCGTTATGAATTATTTCTGTGTGAGAGTGAATCCACAAGAACTATACAGTAAGGGAGCTATCAAAGGTTGTAATTAGTTGACATAACGTGTAGTTTACTAAGCTGATGGCCTCAGATTTCTAGAATCATAGGGCACAAATAATGGATTCTGAATCACAGATAGTCAGGTCATTAATCCCAATACACATCAATGGATTAACAGCATACATGAAGCTCACAAGAGGTTGAGCTGGGCGAGACTGGCAGACGGTGCCCAAGCCAACCCCTCGAGGTCGGTTCTATACTGGGTGAATTCTATACTGCAGTGAGCCATCTGAAAAGATCATGTGATCGGCAGGGAGGAGAAAAGTCACTTTAGTATTGGTTTCCAAAACTTTTTGTTTCTGTAGTAGGAGTAGGTCTTTCTTATACAGGTAACAGCTGGAAGTGGAATTCTTCAAGGGGGCCGGACCATGAAAAATTTACTCCTCCGGAATATGAAACCTCAGGTCCCGTGCACTTGAGCAAATAGATTTATCTAGGCTGCATTTACCTAGTTGAAGTCAAAGTCCAGATTCATTAGGGCCAGAGAATGTTCTAATGATATTCAAGCAATAAGGAGCAAGCTATGGTGTGAGTAAACATTTAACAGAGAATTATGTTGCATTAGCATATATTCCTTCCACTATAAAAGGTAGAAGATCTTGCTGCATGTTAGCGATTTTCGTGGAGATTTGGCAGGCTAGAATGAGTCGCAGAACTTTGCTTTGAACATTTTTGAGAGGATCCATTGCTGCCCTAGAAAGCTGTCAAAAAGCAAAAAGCAAAAGAAAGTTAATCCATCATATAAAGGATGAATGTTATGTATATACGTCTTGCCACTGAGGTGGACTATGGCGGCTTTGTTGGTGAGCCACTAAGAGGCGCTAGCCACTATTGTAGCTGAGCCATTAGGTCTTGAACTAGGAAATGTACACTCTACCACATTGGGATCAAAAGGGTAACACAAACAGGCACTCATAGGTATATGCATTATGTACTGTGTGATATAACGCTGACACTCGCTAAGTAATCAGGAAGTGTTTATGGACTGCGAAGAGAGAAGATCCTGCATTTCTCCCGTGAAATTATATTGCACATGAGAAAGTGTGCACGTAAAACGAGTGGAGAAAGTGCAATAGATCTTTAGGGGAGGTCAAATGTGTGTATATATCATCTACATGACATGTGTCTGCTGTGCCTGAGGCATTCATGAGGAATTGTGAACGTCAAACGAATGAAGAAAGTGCTGAAGATCTTCAGAGGAAGTCGAATGTATGAATATGTAATCTGCATAACATGCGACTGTTGTGCCTGGGTCGTCATGGTAGAGGGAGAGGAGGTGGTGCAAGAGGATAGTGAATAAATATGGACTGAGGACTTCTCCCTGTGGGATCTCAAGGCCAAAATTCTGGTGGTGCTGATACCCTCTTTGAAATGTACATAGAGCAATCTATTACTCAGGTAACCACCTAGCCATGTAAAGGGATTTCCCTTAATCCCAAAATTTACATGCTGGTCGAGGATACTATCCCTGTTCTCAATATCAAAAGTTTTTAATATCTAGAAAGGTCACAATACTCTTAGGAAAAAGGCTAGTGTACAATTCAAGATGACAGTGCTGCTTGCTGCGTTGTGGCAAGAAGCTAATGAGTCTGGTAGAGAGTTTATCCCAGAGGCAGAACATGAGGTGGTTGAGGAGAATTTGTTCTAACACATGACTGAAACAAGACAAGAGAGAAATTGGTATGATTTTGCCGGTACCGGGTTTGGGAATGGGGATTATTACACTATCTATCCACACTATCGGTACATACTTATGGTGGTAACAAGGATTGTAGAGCTGGAGGAGGTGGACCACCCGGTACCTTCAGAGGAAGGTGGAAGACTGAGTATCTGATGCCAACCTCACCCGAAGCTGTCTTCCTATTTCTTGCAAGAGCATGACTCAATTCGAGCTTAGTTATAGGTACATTGTTCTCACCTGTCACTGTCAAAACCACATACAGACGAAGAGAACGATCAATCGACTAAATGGAGAATGCTTCCCGTGCGTGTGCTTGAAGATTACAGACAGTGGATTGTTCAGGATAGACATCAACGAAATCCCGTGTATACTGGACCAGACTGTGGTGAAGGACATTGGGGGTCTTCTTTCGTGCCACTCTATTAATAAGGTTCCATATAGATCCCACACTCAATTGATGATTTATACTACTGGTGAACTTATGCAAGGTGTTATTGTGAGTACACTGTTGTAGAGTAGCTAAAACAGCACTTGCTTCCTGATATTGCCGTAGTGTCGGAGTTAGGGGTCATCTGGTACGCAAGGCGTCTGCCTTTTGTTTGTCTTTCTGCCACTTTGACACACTCGTTGAGTACCCAAGTGTTTGTTCTCGTTTGGTGGCTGATGTTCGGCCTGCACATAGGAAGATATACGGCTATGATAGAGGTGTACTTAAATCAGTATTTTGTAAGGATTCTGTTGCGTGTGCGATGGTAGAATAGGGAGGGAAGTGTTGGTTTTGAATATCATAGGCTGGCATAAAGGTAGACTGAGAAGAGGACTGGCACGGATGAGCACTTGACTCTGTTTCGGCACTAGCTAAGACGTTATGATATGATCAAGAGTACTTGTCCGAGAGTAAATACTGTAGCACCACCAGTGTCTCAACGGGTAAG
>NC_134777.1:47871395-47873895 GCF_046742065.1 Oratosquilla oratoria | reverse complement strand
GTCATCCGATTTCTATTTTATTTTTATTTTTTTGCAAATTTAATGTTGTTTGTATCATTTTTCTTGAGGCGTACGTTCTCGGTTAATTCCAGTTTTGTTATATCGCCCCACATGTAACTCGATTTGATACAGTATTCGAGTTCATCGTTCTTACCGCCACCACGTATAACGGGTAAAATTTGTCGGAAATCTCCAGCACAAACAAAAACTTTTCCTCCCATAAACTTATCATTTTCAAGAATATCCCTCAACGTTATATCGAGTGCGGTCAACGTATTCTTCTTTGCCATTACGACTTCGTCCCACACAATTAAAGACGTCATCTCTAACAACTTTGCAAGTTCACTTCTCTTCTTGATTGCGCATGCTTTTATTTCATTGTATTCCATCAACGGTATCTTGAACATGTTGTGAGCAGTTCTCCCTCCATGGAGAACTGTAGCGGCGATACCCGAAGACGCAACAGCCAAAGCTATTTTTCCCTGCGAACGTACAGTATCAAGTAACAAATTCAAGACAAACGATTTCCCCGTGCCGCCGGCAGCGTTTACAAAAATTCCATTGTTGTCGTATCGGTGTCCGTGTTCTACTCGAAACATTGCAGTGTCGTAAATTTGTTTTTGTTTATCATCTAACATTGGCTCTTTCACATTAACATCGTCTTTCAGCCTTTTTTTGTTATACAACTTTTCTCTTCGAATAACGTTTGACGTTTTCTCACCACCTCTAGAAGGAGGAAGCCCGTAATCGGTGATGGACCCTCCTCCACAATTCCACACCTGTTTTTGTATATCATCTAACGCATCCAAGTATATTTCATCATTATACTCTGTTAGATTGTTTGTATGGAGAAAATCACTTGCAAAAAGATCTTTAGTCTCTTCCCAAATCCTGGATTGATCTTCAAGGTCTGAAAACACCAACATACTCGCATAAGTTTCTCTTAGACGATACCTATCGTTAGTGTGGTTGATTATTTCCAGAATTGTCATTTTCCATGTTTCTTCATCACTTGAAAGTCCTAAAGCTTTGACAGCTTCTCGGTAAGAGGGATGCATCACACCTTCAATTGTTCGAAGATCTTCATACGAAGTAGGCCCTGGTTTGTGTGTTAGGAGAAGTCTCAAATAGAACAGTTCTACTGTCGTGGTGGTCACGGCGCGAATGCGTCCTAGTGAAAAAGTAGGCCCTTGACGTTCTTCCCAGCATAAACACTTGGCGTTATAAACGAAATGGTGAGGCAACTCATGATAAAGCAAAGAGGCGGCAAAAGTATTCCTTGAACACAACTTGAAAAAGACAGTTAGTTGAGTGTCTTTACGGGCTCTTTTTTCTAGCTCCCTTTCAGATGAACGTTCATCGTAAAATATTTCGTTTTCGCCCTCCAAGTGCAAGTCTAATGTCATCACCGGCGGGTAACTTTTATGTATTTCAAATTTAAATATCTTCCACGTTGCCTCGTTTGCGTTTATGAATCTTGCTTCCTGGAAGTTTTTTACTTTGTTTACCGTTTCACCATCAATAGAGTTGACAAAAAGGATTCTATCACAGCCTTTGTTAACATATTTTGTAACATATGCAATACATTTAATTGAATTTGAACATTCAACGTTTATGTGGGCGTTGTACTTCAAGCAAAGGTACGGATTGTAAGGTACGACCCACGAATTATCGATAACTTTTTCCTCTTTTTTAATTGTCACTTTGAATGAATTTCCTCCTTCCCCGATTGACCTTCGCTTATATTCAGGGTATCCGTTGTTGCCAAATAATAAGTCACTTCGGCAAGTCTTAGGGAATTTTTTTCCTCCACATTTTCCAAAGCTTGCATTCTTTCCTTGGCAACACGGTTGTGATTCGTCGTACCCCTTACATGGACCATGAATCATACATCTTGTAACAACATCGTATAATCTGGGTTCTTCATTCTTATCGGGGATTTCAGCTGAAATGAACTGAGAAACCGTATCAGCGGTAACACGATCGTCCATCCACAATAAAATGTGTGCATGGGGAAGTCCACGTTTCTGCCATTCTATACTGTATAAGTTGGCTTTAACTTGACCAAAAATCTTACCGTGGGTTAAATCTTTCATCAGACTATCAACTTTTAACTTGAAAATCCTGCTAACCAAATCAGGACGATCTCCTAGGCACCGCGTTGACGCGGAACCTGTATCGTTCATCGCTTCACGTAATTCAAGACACTTTGGGTTCACAGTAAAGGTTATGAAATAATCAGGAGAGCCATAGTAGGTAACATAAGCAAGAGCATCTTGTTGTCGTTCTTTCATATACCGAGGACCTCCAATGAAAGAAGCGGGCAGAACTACCCTTTGTCCAGTATCACTGCCTTTATTTGTACAGTTTAGTATGTCTGCTCTTTCTTTGCGGATTTGGGATTGGTTCAGTTCGAAATACGTTAACTTATTAGATTCCATTTTCACGTAATTATCAACCACAAATTGTTGAAACAGCCTCCTACTTTTAGTTATGTGAT
>NC_134777.1:47858895-47863895 GCF_046742065.1 Oratosquilla oratoria | reverse complement strand
TAGAGGTAGACATTTAAGTAGATAGAGGGGTAGGTGAAACGATATGTAAATTTTATATTTATTTTATATTCGGTTGTTATGAATCGATGGCCGACTGTCAGTTGCAGAGTTGCATATTTCGTTTACCGCCTAAAGTTTGTAAACATTGGTTGGGGTGGCGATCAAAGGTGTTGATGTGACAGAATGTGAACACAAAGCCTGTTTTGCTTGTGTCAGAAGTGCTTGCGTAAACAGTGTTGCTTGAGACCGTGTAACGGTCTTTCTGATTGAAGAAAAGGGTGGGGGAGGAGAAAAATTATTGGTGCATGGAGGTAAGTCACGCCCTAAAAGGGTGACACTTATTTGTAACGTTCAAAGTTATTGAATGAATTAAATTGTGACGTCGGAGCAGACTTGGCTTGGTGGGTGTAAGAGGATTCCAGGTGGGATTACTCAGGTGTACCTAAGAAAATACGTTGTACCAGAATTCGTGAAGAAAATGAAGAAAAGTTCATTTATTTAATTCTCCTTCGTTTATTGAGTACTGGAACTTGACTAAAAGTCTACGTTGCGGAAGAGGCATGGGGCCTATAGACGAGTGACTTACAATACTACAATGATAAAAAGAAAGTGAAGAAAGTCGAAAGTGAATGAAGAATTACAATATTACAGAAGGGAACATAAAGTGTTGGTAGAAGCTGAGATAACACAAAGGAGAACCTCTATTTATCAAGTTCGCAGTAGCTCACCCAAATAATTTCCGATATTCAACTACCAATCCCTCCCGAGTTAACTAGCGACCGATAAAATTACTCACTTGCTGTAGCCTTCCGTCAAACGATTGATATAACCTCGTTATAGTGACCTTTTCTTCAGTATTTGTGCTTAGGAGGATTCATACTATCCCCCCATAGCTTCTAAAGTTCACTATAATTGCACAGTAAGCCAGGTATTCTAAGATTCAGACCATTAGTTAGCCATATTCTGTTACAGCGACAGTCATTGTGTGAACTTTCCTCTTTCCTATCGGGAACATTTTAGCAGCCTATCCGTAGTTTCGGGTGTATAGCTCTGAGCGCTGATATCTTAGTATGCATACCGTCTATAGAATAAATGTTCATAGACCGGGTACTTAAAGAGACCTATCATCAATTTCACTCCATCCGAACATTGAATTAAAACATTTCCGTGTGTGAAGTCCAAGATGTGGTTGACACTAATTGTCTGGAGTAGAATTCTTCGAGTAAAGACCTATTCAACCACCTTAAGTTCAAACTTAGCTCCTTCTTACCGTTAAAATGGTTTTCAATATAGATATTTTTATTAATATTCCTTCACTGGATGAGTTAGAGTGTAATCTCAAGAAAAAATACTGGAGACTGTTGGCTCAAACCTACCGAATTAATGCCCCTTCTACCTTAAGAAAGGATGAACTTAAAGGAGTGGTTTTTGAATGAACACAATGTAGCTTCATTACAACTGGATGCAGACGCATACAAATTAATTCCCCAGGAGAGTGCTCGTAAAGAAACTGAAAGAGACCCGAATATAAGCAACAGTGACCCCCCTTTCAGCCTGAAGCCCACGCTCCCCCCTACTCTCCCTTAAATAGATCAGTTGTATCTTTAAAATTAGAGAAAATTAAACTAGAGACAGAAGGAATGAAACAAGAAAGTAAGGAATGAGAGAAAAACCGGGAGCTTGAATTAATGAAATTAAAAGAGCGTAAAAAATAACTAGAATTAGATTACCAGCGTAAACTAAAGTTAGCTGCCATAGATAGGAATAATAAATCTGCCCTCCTATTGAATAACCAAGCTGCCTCTATTCCCAACTTTAATAAATCAGACCCAGAATACTTCTTTAGGCAATTCGAACGTCTAGCTGAGCACTTAAACTGGCCCGTAGAAGAATGGGTATGGATTATTCAAAGCAAATTGATAGGAACAGCTGCCAAAGTCTTCAACAGTCTTGAGGAGTACTCTTACTATGAATTAGTCAAATCTAGTATCCTCAATGCCTATCAAGTTACCCCTGAGTCTTACCGACAAAAGTTCCGAAACTTGACGAAATCACCTAACTCAACTTTTGTCGAATTTGTCTCTGAAAAGCTCAGAATAATGGCTCTCTGCCACTAAAGTAAAAACTTATAATCAACTCGTTAACTTGATGGTCCTCGAGGAATTTAAACGTAGAATTCCATTCTATGTCATGCTTCATTTAAATGGGAAAGATGCTCTTGATTTAACTGAAGCAGTCCTACTTGCCGATCAATTTTCAGAATTGGACAGGTTGAACGTACAGCGGGGGAGCAATTTTGTGAAGCCATCAGTAGGTTCCCCTGTCACTCCCGATGATAAGCAGGCAAGAAAGACCTCTATCCCTACCCCTTTATCCTCTCCCTGTAACTACTGAAAAAAAACTGGCCATCACATCACTCGATGCCAAGAGCCAGGTTGCAGAATTTCAAAGTGCCCTAGTGGGTCGAAAGCACCTAACCAGTATAATGGACCAAAATCTTACGGTCCTCATAAACCAGTGACCCATGTAGTGAAAGGGACCTTTCCTCCCCGTGAAGATGCCTTTAAAGATTTCAAGTCCCATGGTGAAATCTCTACTGATGAGAAAAGCCCCCTTTTCCCTATTACTATCCTTCGAGACACTGGAGCAGCTCAGTCCATAGTGAGCAAACAGGGTTTGCCTGAGATAAATAAGAGGATGACAGGAAGGAAAGTAACTGTCAGTGATTTATCATCTACCCAGTTCATCAAGCTTGCTCGAGTCTTTTTAAATTGTGAATTGTTTCAGAGAGAAGTAGATATTGGCGTCTGGAAAAACTGTATGCCTGTCTCCGTGGTTGATCGCATCCTAGGAAATGTTCTAGCTGGATCTGTGGTTGTTCCTCCTCCAGATATTATAAAGTTCCCTAGTGAAAAGACCCCTACTGTTGTGGAAGATCACCTTCACCCTGGCATTTTCCCCCTGTTCGCAGTCATCAGATCTCAAACTCCCTTCTCTGATAGTAAAGTGTCTTATAAAGTTGATCTCCCCAACCAAATAGTTTCCCGAGAGGGCTTAATCAAAGCTCAACACGATGATCCTACCTTAAAGAATTTCCATAGACTAGCAGTCGATTCTAGGGAAGAGGTCGACTATTTCCCAGGTTACTATTACCAGGATGGTATCTTGATGAGATGTAGCAAACCTTCCAATTGCTTTGACCATGATTCTTGGGCAGAGGTCCACTAGATAATTACCCCTTTATCTATCAGAAATCAAGTGATTGAAATAGCCCATGATGGAGCTGGAGGACACATGGGAGTCAGCAAAACTTATAACAAAATTAATAAGCATTTCTTCTGGCCTAGTTTAAAAAAGACAATCTCAGAATATGTGATGTCTTGCCATATTTGCCAAATGGTGGGCAAGCCGAACCAGAAAATTCCCCAGGCTCCCTTAAATCCCATTCCAGTTTCAGATGAGCCCTTTGACAGAATTATTATAGACTATTAGACCCCTGCCTAAGACAAAAAAGGTAAATCAATTTATTCTTACTGTCATGTGCCCGGTAACGAGATATCCTGAGGCTTTTCCTCTTAAGAAAACAAATGCCAAAATTATAGCTGACACCTTTTTAATTTTTTTTACTGAAGTAGGATTGCCGAAAGAAATTCAATCGATCAAGGAACTAACTTCACGAGCGACCTCTTTGCCAGTATCCTAAAAGAGCTAGGTATTTCCCAAATCCTGTCCTCTGCTTATCATCTGGAATCACAAAGAGCATTAAAACGTTTTCATCAATCTCTCAAGTTAATGCTAAAAAAATATTACAATCAATCTTCTTCGGGTTGGGATGAGGGGTTACCACTAATGCTGTTCGCGGTCAGAGAGACGGTTCAACAGTCATTGGGATACTCTCCCTTTGAACTGTTCTATGGGCGCCAGATAAGAGGGCCCCTCAAGGTTCTAAAAAACAGTGGTACCAGGAAACTCCTCAATATCCTAACCAGACAGTGTATCAGTTCTCGGATAAATTAAAAAGTCAACTGCACATAGTAGGAAGCATTGCCTTGAATTTTTTTAAGACATCTAAACAAAAAATGAAGGCTCATTTTGATAAAAAGGTTAAAGTTAGGAAATTCATCCAGGTGATAAGGTACTTCTTCTTTTACCAGTCCTAGGGACTCCTCTTTCTCTCAAATTCCAGGGCCCATATGTAGTTTCTCATCGGCTGGATAAGCAAAATTACGTAGTCCTCACTCCTGACCGTCGTAAAGACCCTAGACTTGTTCATATCAATCTAATGAAAGAGTACGTCCGTAGAAAGCCTACCGATGTGCTAGAGAGACTAGTATCATTTCAACCATATTGATTTTCATTTTAATTCCATTCCACCACGCTCGAGACTGACAAGTAGCTCGATAGAAGCATATACAGAAACTGATACGCAGTCAAACTATGTACTCGAACCAAGCTGAGAAGTAATATATGAACAGTGACTTAGACCTTTGCTCGATGAAAGCATGTATATGAATACATATATATACATAAATATATACATACATATACATATATATGCACATATATATATACATATATATATATATATATATATACATATATATATACATATATATATCAGTGTATTTGGGCAGGAGTTTTTCTCTAATGCATATATCATTAAAAGCCCAGATCTAAATAAACAAGCAGACGACCTTAGAGCCCTCCCAAGCATGAGACAAACTGGTGCAAATCCAAACACGAGACATAACACCACAAACGCCAATATGGGACAAAACACCACCAGTGTAAACACGAGACAAATTTCCGCCACAACACGCACCCGGAGGCTCTCCTAGTGCACGTGACATTTCGTCACTGCCCAAAATACCGGATGACCTCCCCTAGTATGATTAGCCAGTTTGAAGGCTTAGTATAAAACTTAGAACTTTCATTAGACTCATCGGATTAATTCTTATCCTATAAGATAGTACATCCCAATAGCTACTGAAGAAGGGTCT
>NC_134777.1:47843895-47846395 GCF_046742065.1 Oratosquilla oratoria | reverse complement strand
GTTTGTCTAATAATGTGAATGGGTTGGCAGGCAATTCCATTATCATAACAGATGATACCTATGACGGAGATGATTAAGTTTAGTTAGTTCTTCGTCTTTGAGGGTGAAAGGTAACTCACTGAGAGATTACAAGAGTTACCTAACTAAAACTCATGCATTTCTTTTATTCCCTTAAGCTACAAGATTCCTCTCATAATAAATAAATAAATAAATAAATAAAATAAGATAAAGTAAATAAATAATTTTGTCTTAGCAAGATTTTTTTCTTTTCAAGATTCAAAGAGATGTTTGATTCTCCCGTTCCCATGGACTTAATCGAGGATGAGATAACTTCTTTGGACTGTTGATTTGTTTATAATTTGAATCGCCTTGTATATGCACCAGTATGTCCTGGCTGCAACCAAATGACTTTATTTAGCCGAAGGATATTCCCTACCTCCACCTCCCTCCCAGCGTATCGAGAGGATTAAATAAGTTAACCCAAAATACCAAAAGGAATTCCCATGCGACTTTCTTCTCCTCCCTCACTCACCTTCTCTCCCAACCCTTCCCCTACCTCCCCCACCCCCTCATCCCTCCTCAATCCCTTCCTCCCCACCCCACTCCACTTCCTCAACACCATTCCCTCCCTCCTCATCTCCTCCCCTCCATTCCCCACCTCCTCCCCGTCTCCCAAAGCCCCTCCCCTCCCCTCCTCTCCCCCCATGTTCTGCTCGCACCTCGTGCTGGTACATTTGCCTTTAAGCAGGCCATTAAATATGCAAAATAAAAGAGTCATCAAGTGTAATAAGGACGTATGCACCACGGATTTATCTACAGCTCGAGTTTCACTGACTGCTTAATGGCGCGTGCACGCATCAGGCGAAGGTTGGAGGGAGGGATGGAGGGAGGGAGAGGAAGAGAAAGGAGCAGGAGGAGGAGGAGGAGGAAGAGTAGGTGGAGATAGAGAGTCATGGTGTGACGAGTGTAGATGGAAAAGGTGTAGAAAGGAGGAAGTAGAAAAGGAGGGGAAGGAGGAAGAGGATGAGGACGAGGTGGAGGGATAAGGAAAAGGAGGTGGTAGAGAAGGAGTAGAAAGAGGATGAAGAGGAGGAGCAAGAGGAAGGGGGGAGAAGAAAAAAGACGACGAAGAGAAAGATGAAGAAGACGAAGAGAAGGAGGATGGGGAAGAAGAAGAAGAGGACGAAGAACAGGTGAAAGAGGATGAGGCTGAGGACGAGGAGGTAGAGGGATGGACGATGAAAAGGAAGAAAAGGAAGACGAGGAAGACGACTAGGAGAAGAGGACGAAGAAGAGATGAAAGAGGATGAGGTGGGGGACGAGAAGGTAGAGGGGCGGACGGTGAAAAGGAAGAAAAAGAAGACGAGGAGGAAGACTAAGAGATAGAAGAGAAGGAAAATGAAAAAGATTTAAGGGAAAGATAAAAAAAGAGAGAAAAAAAAGTACATATTGTTACCAGTTTCAGGTGACAAGCCTCTCGACGGTGGGTTCATGTCCGCTTCAGTCAGTAGATAACAAACATCCTCAGCCTTCTAAGCGATAAAACCTGTCACAAATACTTCATCATTAGTAACTAACTCTTGTACATGATAACCTTCTTTTACATTTTTTTCTATCCATTCAATCATTTATTTATCTATTTAATCATTTATCGATTAGTCTATTGAATTATTTATATATTTGTTTATTCATTACTTAATTTATATATTTATCCATCTACTTGTTTATTCATCTTTTTATTCTTTATTTGCTTATTTGTTAATTTATTTATCTATTCATTTATTTATCACTTATCTATCTATTCATTTATTTTTTCAATTTAATTATTTATTTAATGTAATTTATCTGCTTATCTATAATTTTTAAGCATTAATTTGGTTTTTTGTTATCTATTCTATTTTGTCTTTTGTTTATTTCCTTACCTTTACTTTGTTTTTATTTATTCTATTAATTAATTTATCTATGTGTATTTAACTATTTATTTGCTATTTGTTTAATCTATTTTTATTTATTAATTTATACATCTGTTTTTTTGTCTTCTCTTCATTTATTCGTGTATGTATTTATTCATTTATTCACCTACCTATCTATTGATTTGTTTTTCAATTCATCTACTTATCTATTTATTTGTTTACTTATTTATCTATTTTTTTATTTCCTTACATATCTATCGATTGACTGATTGATTGACTTGCCTATTTATTTTTCTATTTATTTATCTAACTTGTTTTGTATTGATTGATTGATTCATTTATTTATTTATTTGTTTATTTATGCATTTATTTGTTCATTTGTTTAGTTATTTATATATTTATTTATTTTTTACTTCCTATTTTCTTATTTATTTTTTGGTTTGTTTATTTGTTTATACGAGTATATAATTTACTTATTTGTATATTTGCATATATATCTATTCATCTATTAATTAATTAATTAATTTATTTATTTATTTATTTATTGATTGATTGATTGATTTATCTATTTATTTATTTATTTGTTT
>NC_134777.1:47818895-47838895 GCF_046742065.1 Oratosquilla oratoria | reverse complement strand
ACCCAGTGCACACAACCATGTAGTGCACGTAACCACGTTGTGCACACAACCACTCGCATGCTGACTACGATGGGACGAACTACAAGCAACAGTGTACGCAGCCACGCATTGCATGCTGACTACGAGGGACGAGTTAATGAACGAGGTGACCACTAGGAAGACGAGGTTGGAGTACGTGTGAAGACGGCTACATGGAAAACAGTCGATTCAAATCGACTTTTAGAAATTTAAGATGTGACTATAGAATTTTTACGACATGAAGTTGTTACCTCGCAAACAAATATCCCCTAATTTTCAGGGCAAGAAAATACAGTGAGAGTCAATAGATTTCTTAGTCTGATAGACGCTTTGACAATCATTAAAAGCATAACAAATGAAAAAGGGAAATAGGAATTTTAAAAGAAAATATAGATCCTGAGAAGTGTAGGGCTAAGATTATAACAAATTTCTAGCAAATGGAAGATATTAACCAATATAAAGCTTATAAGAAGGCATTCATTAAACACATTAAGTCAAAGTGTGCTCATGATTCTATCAGGTCTTTGGTTAGGATGATAAAGAAAATAAATACAAGTGAATGAAACTCAGAATATTTAGCAAAATTAGACAGCTGGTCTAAGGAAATGAATTTTATGTTGAAGGATTTAGATTGGATACAAAGATCTAGTGACAAAATAAAAGTTTCTCAGGTTACTAAGTTAATAGCATTTGCATTACAATACATAATTTTGATAAGATAACTGCAGAAAACCTGCATAGAGATCTCAAATAAACAATAGATTTAGGCGAGAATGATTACCTTCTTCAAGGTCATAGTAAAAATAAAGCAATTAGTCCATATGTGATGACAGTGGGAATGCAACAACAGAGAGAAACTAGGAAAGTTAGGAATGATTCCATAAACAGACGATCTGAACTTAGAGTTAGAAGAACATCAAGGAATGCTAGAATTGAATGTTACAATTGTAATAAAGGGGGACATAAAGCAAGAGAGTGTTATTATGAAACTATTTATATAAATTGCAAATATGAGAGTCATGATGAATATCATTGTAGAAACCCACCTTTCATAAAACACAGTATCATAGAACAATATCAAATTTTCGTATTCACCCAGAAACAAGAGACAAGATAAAAAAAATACTACAGAGCTAACCATAGAAATACAAATATACATTATTGTGTTAGGGACCAAAGTGGTAGAAGGGTGGAAGAAAACACCAATATAAAAAACAATCGTAAATTGACTATAGCAATTGTTAGGATCCCTCATTGCGGGAAGACTTTAATAAATATATTCAATTAATTATTGATAGATTATCTGTATGTAATGTTATAACTAGAAAAGTTTTAAACCAATTGAAATCAGAAGTAAAAATCTTGGTTCCAATACATTACTCATTGCAAGGAGTAACTGAAAGTCAGTTAAAAACATTAGGTAAGGTTCAATTAGATATCCTCTTATATAAGAATGAGCATTTGCATATTCCAGTGATAGTTGTAAAAGAATCTATTTTCCCATGAGATTTGTTGATAGGATTTGCAACTGTGAGAAGAGAGATGATGATTACATGCCCTGCTTAGGGATCTTAGTGAAACCAAATTAATCCCATTTTTAAATCAACCAGACTTACAACCAGTATCTGTAATAAAAAATGAAATAGATAGGGATAGAGGATAGAGGATAGAGGGGCAGAGTGGTTCAGGCAAACAGAAAATAAAGTCTTACATGGTGAACCCAACTCAGATGTTCATGAAATCAAACAAGTGATTTATAACGAACTACAAACGAATCTTTGCTAAATGTGGAAGATGACGTAATAAAGTCGACGTTATTATACTTCAGAGTAATTAACAGTATTAAGGAGTCACTGTAGACTCTGAAATTCAATTAGAATAAAAGGTTCAAAATTGGACTTACGGATTTACAAGACAAACAAGAATACGATAGGAATATTAGTGATTAGTACTTTGAATAAAGATATGGTATTAAGAATAAGTACACAAATAGGATTTTTTCAAGTTTGTACAATACCCATTAATAATTTGAATTAGATTACTGAGGAGGCAGAATCACCAAGTTCATGAATCTGCTCAATTACGGAAGAAACATATTTAGGAGAGAAATACAAGAATCAGCTAGAACCTACTAGTTGCCCTGAATTGGCTGAAAGCTTAGTTGCATTGCTCTTGAAGCACAATAAAGCAATTATTTTGGCGGTGATCGCCTTCGGCATATATATGTTTTTTTTTTTTACATCAGATCAAATTGAAACCAGGGACTCAACCCATCTATATACCTGCCTACAGATTATCACATATCAAACTATCCGTTGTAGATAAATTGATTACATAGAAATGTTATCGCAGGATTATTGAACATAGCAAAAGTGAATGGAATTTCCCTTTGGTTCTGGTACCAAAATCAGATGAGATCGTGCGTCCAGTTATTGAATATAGAGAATTTGATAAACAAACTGTAACCGACAGATTACCGTTATGGGTAATAAGAGATATACTTAGGAGTTTGGGAAGCGAGAATAGGTACTTTAGCACCTTTTCTACTCCAACGGAACACTATGAGTTCAAGCTAATGCCATTTGGCTATGCAATAGTCCATTAACTTACATGAGATTAATCAATGCAGTTCTAGATGGATTGTTAAGAACCACTACCAGCGTATTTCTAAATATCTTAATAGTTTCCGAAACAGCAGTTGAACGCTTTAAGAAATTAGATTTGGATTCTCAACACTAGTTGAAGCAGGATTAAAAGTGAAACTTGAAAAATGTAAGTTTTTGCATGATAGTGTTATTTATTTGGGACATAAAACAGACGAGCATGAACTTAGTACAGTAAATTCAATGGTAGAAGCAATAAAGAACTATCCACTTCCGAACGATGTAGAAAATTTAGAAGTGTCTTGGGATTGACAGAATATTATAGGAAATTTATCCAGGGATATGCTGACATAGCTAATTCATTTAGTTCTTTGTTGAGGAAAGGTTCAAAGTTCATGTGGAGACCTGCAGAACCGGAAGCTTTGATAAGTTGAGAGATAAACTTACTAGTTTCCCAGCTTTCATATTTGCTGATTATGAGAAGAATTTCATTCTTTGTACTGATGCGCCTGACATAGGGATAGGAGGCATACTGATGGAAGAGAGAAATGAAACATTGAAACCAATAGCTTACAAATCGAGACTTTGTAAGAGTACAAAGAGAAACTAGTCCAGAATTTGATGAACTCAAGAGAGTATAAGAGGAATTTCATTTGACCGATGGACTTTTGTATAGTGTTATGGCTTGTTGAGTGTGTGCCGAACTATTCCAAGGCTATGAATAGTGGCCAGGTCTGTACGGAGTTGAAACTGATTGTTTACGAAGGTGCGTAAAGGCAAGTCGAGGAGTCTAATAACACGAAAAACATATATTTAATCTATATCATTACCAATACAGATAAATATATCCCGAAGGATAATATCAGACATATAAAAAGAAAGACAATGGAACAATAAATTTATAACAAATAATCAAAACACAAGAGAAATGTTCCAGTTACAAAACAAATACATATTCAGGAAAGGGAGAATTCCACTTCTACTGGACAAGAGTTGATTAACGTATACTCAATTTTGTTTGGGAGGAACGAGTCTTGTCCTATATTCGGCAGAAAATCATGTGAGTGGGGATTCGGTGGTGGTGCAGCAGCTAGCACGGCGGAAGCAATGCCAACGCGAATGTCTTGAGACTTAGGAAAGCCACTGGGGTCTTGATTGTGTTTTGTGAGTTTGATAGACTTTGCCTTGAGGGGAATTTACTTCGACGTTTATCTAGTTCTACAGCCTAGAGCCCGACATCAAGAGATATGGTGGCCAGGTTTCTAACAGTAGTTATAAGTTTCAGAGTAAGTAGGTGTATACGAGGACTTATACCTAAACCGCTTATTATCCTGAGACGTTAGGGAATCTGCTGATGACTTTACACATGGTTATCTGCCAAATATATGAAAACCCTCGTCCTTCCTATAAAAAAATTGATCATACGTTAATCAAGTCTTGTCCAGTAGAAGATGAATTCTCCCCTTTCTGAATCTGTCTATCTTTAAATGTATTAGTTTTGTAGCTGGGAACATGTCTTTTGTGTTTTGATTATTTGTTATAAGTTTTGTGTTACAATGTCTTTTTTTTTATAATAGGCCTGATGTTATCCTTCGAGATATATTTATTTGTATTAGTGATGGTACAGATTAGATATATATTTTTCGAGTTATTAGACTTCTCGACTTGTCTTTACGTGTGTAAAAATTAACCGAGAGCCACTACATCCATGATCGTACTTTGCTACGGCTGCATCGTGTCTTTGTAAAATATTAGTTTCAACCCTGCACAGACCTGGCCATTATTCATAGTCCTGGAATAGTTCGGCACACACTCAGCAAGCCATAACAAATGGGGGTCTGTCCGGAATTATTAATAATAGTTTGCAATACGTAAATTAATATAACGAACTTGGACTATTTTAGAAGTCTACCAATTTCTTTTTTCTCGTAGCAACCATCACAATACAGATAAATATCATCACGCTTGTGATTATGACAAATTACAAAATTTTCTCTATAAATATTTACCTCTATCTTCTGTCTTATGATGAAAGAATACGGATCTTTCAAGCGTAAGACCTCTTACTACTCCTCCCCCCCCCACACACACACTGCTCGACATTCATATATCCAATCAAACCACTACTCTTTATTTCATGGTTCCGAAGGAGAACCCGCAATTCCTGGCTCATCCATTCTCTCGGTATTCAACTACCAATCCTCGAGTTAATTGTCGGCCCCACCTACCGTAAGCCCTTAGTACCTTGGTATGACTCGTAGAAATTTCCTAGTATCTATATAAGGAGTTTGTTCCCTCATATTAGTTCCCAAAGTTTTTTATTCTCGCTCAGTAAATCGTGCTAGCTAGAATCCAGGCCCGTTGTTTACCTCAGTCGGTTCAGTGCCCGAGTGGGAGGACGACGACCCTCGTTCATAGCGAATTTTCTCTATGCAGGCTATCTGTATTTTCGGTTGGGTAGTCCTGAGCAGGGGTATTCTAAGTAGCATACATTCGCCAAAACAATTATTTTCTGACCTGGGTACCTCAAACCCATTAATTCAGCTTCTAACCGTACATAGAATAACGTCCCATATATTCCTTGTTAAATTAAAGAGTTGGTTAACGTAATTTATTGGAGTGAAATTCCTCTTATCATTCTCCTGAATAATCAACTAACCCATCATTCAAAAGAATATAAGACACAGGAATTTCATTTGACTAATGACCTTTTGCATAGAAAAAACAGTTATAAGTAGGAAGGATAGTTCTAGGGGCCCAGTACTCAATTTAGTAATTCCACAAGCTCTTGTATATGAGGTATTAAAGCTACTTCATGATAGTGATTGTAGTTCACATCCAGAAAAAATAAAACTTATAGACAAGCACAACTTAAAAATTTATGATTTTATAGAAAATTACTTAAAATGTGCTAAGATGAAAAATAATACACCTAAACCTGCTCCTATGTCATCATATCCCATACCGCAGAAACTTTGGAAAAGAGTTCACATAGATACATTGGAATTACTTATATCTGAAAATGGATATAAATACATATTTTTTGCTATTGATTATCTTTAAAGATTTTGTATTTTACAACCCATTCTAAATAAGAGAACTAAAACAATTGCTTCAGTTATCTATGATCAGATAATCTGTAATTTCACTACTCCTAAGATCTTAGTTTCAGAGACGGTACTAGATTTAAAAACAAAATCTTGGAAGAATTATGTAGGTTATTTAAGATTCACAAAGTAAACATTCATCCTCAGAGCAACGGAGTTGTAGAAAATTATTACATGTCTTAGAGATTTGATAAGCCCACATAGTATAACTTGGGATATTTGGATTCCTTGTGTTACATGTACCCTAAACAACCAAATTAATACAGGTATATGAAAAACATCCCGTTTTATTTGTTTATTTATTTATTTATTTTTATTATTTTTTTTTTCTAGGGGGGCAACAATCTCCCATATGAATTCTTGATTGCAGAGCAAAAGTATATGTGTAATGTAGAAGATTACATCTCAAATAGGATACATACATTTCAAGCTATACATCAAGGAGTTAGGGAGCACATGCAAGAGTATACACAAGAGTTGAAAAAGCAAGAACATAAAATAGAACATAAAATATAATTGCAAATAGGATATTTGGTCATGGTCAAATTATATACAATTCATAATAAACTTTCACCAAGGTACTCAGGTCCATATAGGATAATTGATTTTGCAGGTGAAAATTCATACAAAATTTTACATTTAGACATGTAGATGATTTAAAAAGAACTGGTGTAGAATTTGATGATGATGATGATGATAATTGTGACACTGAGGATTGTAAAACACTAAGTATTTGTTTTGTAAAACAACTCTTAAGTACAGAGGAGTATCAGTAATATGTTTATAGCATCATATGTGACTTAAGAATTAATCCAAATAATTTTTACAGATAATACTAATATTGTTTATATGTAAGGTGCATGCCTGAAATGGGAGACCTGAGATGAGACCTGTTGTGTGTCAGACATATGTTCTACCTGAAGCCTTTTTCAATCATGAAAACCTGGAGCCTTTGTCAGTCATGAAGACTTGGAGCCTTGTAAATATACAAGAACAATGCCAATAGGTATTGAAAGACATTTTTCTTTTGTGTTCTATGAAGCATTGAAAATTCTTAAATTCTTATGTAGCTTTACTAATATTAGTCCTAGATAAAAAGAAAAATAATAAAATAAAGTCATATACAATCTCACTTTCTGACAAGTGAGATATTGTGTATGGACACACTCTACTACGGCTAACATCTTTAATACTGTGTATATAATTGTTGTAACATACCTCACAGATACACAACTCACCATCTTTGAAAATGTGAAAACATTCTCCATTGAGATCTATCACAATTATTCTAATTATGTCTTATTTTGATTGTTGCTGCTCTTAATCAAATTTCACAATCAGAAGGAAGAAGACATTAAATACTGTTTGACATTTTTCCTGTTTTTGTTATTGGTAAATTATGACATCTTCAGACCTTTGTAGTAGTGAGTTCTGTAAATAAATCTGTTGCATCCAATTTATGTCTGTATTATAATTGTTTTGTTTTGGGGTCTTTTAAGGGTCCCTGTATATTTGGTGTTACAGACATATATATATATATATATATATATATATATATATATATATATATATATATATATATATATATATATATATATATATATATATATATATGTATATATGTATATATATATATATATATATATATATATATGTATGTATATATATTTGGTTACTATTAACTTGATGACAACATCCATTGAAGGATATTTCTTTTAACCTTGTTTGTGCAGAAATAATTTCAATAGTTAGTTCCTTGTATGCCATGCAAACTCCATTAACATTAATTATGTGCCAATGCCCTGTAGGAGGGTAGTAGAAAATTGTTGGTTGTGACGAACAAGTGGTAGCTGCCAAGCCCTGTAAGAGGCTCGTAGATGGGACTCGCATATAAAGGTAAAAAGAGAGTTATTTGGTAAGGAATTAATTTTTATTGGATCGTCTGTTTTGTAAACAATTGTTCGAAAGCAAAGAAGGCGAGGAATTTTATTGCTTTGCTCTTGGCGTAATGTTTTTAAACAGGGGGTTGGGGACTCGATTTTATTACTTTATTTTTGCTGATGTATATCATATGTAAACTGGGTCAGTGAGCAGTGAATTTGAGATTGCTCGAGTAAGCAGTATTGCATAGAATTCTAACGGAGAAAATTTAATTGGTTCACGGTTGTAAGATCACGCCCTTAGGGGAGGCTCTTAAATATAAAATTAAATATCATTGGACCAAAGAAATCATGACGTCGTTGTAGAGCTGACCTAGGACCCAAATTGAGTGTTCTCGATGGGAGCCCCCTGGTGTACCTTAGAGAACCATGTGTAGTAATATTCGTGAAGAAAAGAAAGAAAAATTAAGCTCCTTTTAATTCCCCCTATACAGAAAATATAGTGAAGAAGTAGAAACCTGACAACGCAAAATACAATTACTAAGTGAACTCAGTCAGAAATTGAATAAGTTGAATGATCGGAGGCATCAATGAAAGACATTGGAGAAAGTAGAAAGTGTAGGAAGTTGGTACATAAAGGTAAACAAATGAGGTAGATAGACGGGTAGGTGGCGAGAATTCAGTTTTTATGAGTTGGATGTTTGGTAAACAAGAGTCGCAAGCGAAGGAATTGCACAAACTCACTCCTCGCCTAAAGTTTATAAACAACTGTTGGGGACCCGATTTCATTGCTGTATTATGCTGATGTAACAGTATGTAAACCAAGTCGGTAGTGCATTGATTTCGAGATTGCTTGAGTAAGCTATATTGCTTCTGGAGTTTGTAACAGTCTTTCTGATTGGAGAAAGAGTGGAGGAAAAGAAAATTGAATTGGTTCATGGGAGTAAAGTCACGCCCTTAGGGGAGGTCTTTAGATGTAAAAGTAAAGATCATTTGACTAAAGAGATCATGACATCAATGCGAACTGACCTAGTGATCAAATTGAGGATTACCAGTGGGGGTTCCTTAGTGTAAATTGACAAGCTACGTTTAAAACTACTAGGGAAGAAACGAATGAAAAATTAAGTTCCGTTTAATTCCTCTCTCGGACAGAGTAACATTAAAAGAGTACCTACAGCAGAATTTTGTGAATTACTTTCGTACGTTTGTTTAAGAGAGGGTAGAGTGCCGGAGGACTGGAGGACTGCCTGTATAGTTCCGCTTTACAAGGGAAAGGGGGACAAGTGTGAATGTAGTAGTTTCAGAGGGATCAGCTTGTTGAGTGTAGTTGGGAAGGCTTATGGGAGGGTCTTCATTGAGAGGATTAGGAGAGGAACAGAGGGAGTAATTGGTGAGGAACAGTGTGGGTTTAGGACAGGTAGGGGTTGTGTAGATCACATTTTTGTGGTAAGACAGATATGTGAGAAAGCTATAGGAAAAGGTAAGGATGTTTTTTGGGCTTTTATGGATCTAGAAAAGGCTTACGACAAGGTAGAAAGGAAGGTACTGTGGGTGGTACTGTAGATATATGGGATAAGAGGAAAGCTGTTAAAAGCATTCAAGAGTTTTTACGAGAGTAGTAGAGCTTGTGTTAGGATTAGAAATGGAGAGAGTGAATGGTTTGAAGTAAAGGTGGGACTTCGTCAGGGATGTGTTATGTCGCCCTGGCTGTTCAATCTTTACATTGATGGGGTGGTGCGAGAGGTGAATGCAAGGGTAGTGGGTCAGAGATTGGAGATGGTTAAAGAAAATGGAGAAAAGTGGGAGGTGAGCCAGTTGTTGTTTGCGGACAACACTGCGTTTGTAGCAGGATCAGAAGAGGGATTGAGAAAGTTAGTGACCGAGTTTGAGAAGGTGTGTGAAAGAAGGAAGCTGAAGATAAATGTGGGCAAAAGTAAGGTAATGAGATGTGCAAGGGGAGAGAGTGACAGTAGGCTGGAAGTGAGAATTAAGGGTGAAAGACTGGAGGAAGTGAATAGTTTTAGATACTTGGGTGCGAATGTGGCAGGAAAGGGAAGAGTGGGGGTGGAGATAGAATGTAGATTGAGAGAAGTAAGTAAATGCCTTGGTGGATTGAAAAGTGTAATGTGTAATAGACATCTGAGAATGGATGCTAAGAGGAGGTTATATGAAGGAGTGATTGTGCCAACAGCACTGTACGGGACAGAAACATGGAACATAAGAGAGGAGAGAAAGAGTTTGAATGTGTTTGAGATGAAATGTCTGAGAAGTATGATAGGGGATACTAGGCTAGAGAGAGTAAGAAATGAAAATGTGAGGAGGAGAACAGGGGTGGAAAGGGAACTGGGAGATAGGATTGATGAAAGAGTATTAAGATGGTTTGGACACATGGAAAGAATGAGTGAAGAAAGATTAGTAAAAGAAGTGTGGAAGGCAGAGGTTGAAGGAGTGAATATGAGGGGGATGAGATGGATGAATGGGGTGAAAGGAGCATTACAAAAGAGAGGAATGTCTGTGGAGGAAGGATGGGAGAGGACAGAAGATTGGGGTAAATGGAGAGGGGTTGTGTATAGATGATGCTGTGATGCATGAAGGGGAGTGAGTGGGGAATGGGGGGTGAGGAAGTATTTATGAGAACAAATTTGACACAGCCCGAAGGGATTTCTCCTCGTCTTCTTCTTTTCTGCATGGGGGGACGGACAGGGGGATCGCCGAATTTATGAAGCGGCCTTGCTGTGTATGTGCTGTGTCTTACGACACTCCTTCTGACCCAGGGCAATGGACAGAATGCAGGGATGACCCGTCATCCAGGAGGTGCCAAGATGGGAGGGAGGGAGGAGAGTGGAGGGGAGTGGAATATGTAGGAAATGGAATGGGTTGGAGTGGTTTCTATGCCTTTTTCTTTTTGGCTACCCCCCGCGTATGGGGAAAAAGCCTTTGGTATATGTATGTATGTATGTATGTATGTATGTATGTATGTATGTATGTATGTATGTATGTATGTATGTATGTATGTATGTATGTATGTATGTATGTATGTATGTATGTATGTATGTATGTATGTATGTATGTATGTGTATGTATGTATGTATGTATGTATGTATGTATGTATGTATGTATGTATGTATGTATGTATGTATGTATGTATGCATGTATGTATGTATGTATGTTTATATGTATGTATTTTCGTACGTAAAGACAGCGATGAAAAGAAACTAGAAAGTGAGAAACGAAATACAGAACTATACACAAAAGAAAGGGGACCATAGAAAGGACCAGTAGACGGAGTAAAAACAGTGGTAACAATGGAGGTAAGAGTGGTAAGCAGCTTGGGACGGAAAGTGGGAAAAGAAAACGCCTCCGAAGAGACGAGACTGGTACATCAAACTTAGTGCAAGATACGGTTACGAGACTGGTGCCTCAACCAGGATCAACAGTGCACACAACTACAAGCACGTAGCCACACATATGTTGATTACGAGAGAACGACTACAAGCAACAGTGAACGAAGGGGTTCACAACGACTACAAACAACACTGAAGGAGGGTGACTACAATGACTACAAGTAACAGTGAACGAGGGGGACTACAACAACTACAATCAAGAATGAAAGAGGGGGACTACTCTTACGAGTAAACGAAGGAAGACGTTGCAGTGAACGTGTGAAATGCGCACAGTACGTGGAAGAAGCCTACGTGGAGGCAGTCAATTAAAATCGACTTTAAAAACACTGAAGGTATGCCAACAGTGTTAAGACATAAAGTTCATACACCGAATGTCAATATTCCTCAATTTTCAGGGGAAGAATGAGTAAATACAGTGGGAGTTAATAGGTATCTCAGTTTGATCGACACTTTAATTGTCACTAAAAATATAACAGATGAAAAAAGGAAAATAGAAAAAAAAATGTAGATCCTGAGAAGGGTAGGGTTAGGCTTATAATGAATTTCCAGTAAATGGAAGACATCAACCAATATGAAGCTTATAAGAAGGCATACATTAAATATTTTAAGTCAAAGTGTGATCACGATCCTATCAGGTTATTGGTTAGAATGATAAAAATAGAAACAAGTGAATCTGACATAGAATATTTATCAAAATTAGACAGATGGTCTAAGGACATGAATTCTCTGTTGAAGGATACAAATTGGATAGAAAGATCCAGTGACAAAATGAAAGTTTCTTAGGTTACCATATCAATAGCACTTGTAATATTGACAAACAGCTTTGATGGAATAACGGAAGAAAAGCTGTATAAAAATCTTGAACATACAATGTATTTAGGGGTGATATATTACCTTCTTCAAGGTTGTAATGAAAATAAAGCAATTAGTCCATATGTGATGACATATGCAACAGCAGAAAGAAACTCGGAACTCTAGAAATTATTACAGAAACAGAGGGTCTAAACATAGAATTAGAAGCACATCAAGGAATGCTACAATTGAATGTTACAATTGTAACACATGAGCACACGATTGTTATTATGAAAATATTTATAGTTTACCCGTTTGGGGTATTGACTACATGTTATTGTGGCAGAGTAGCATGTAGTTGATACTTTAGGGTCTATATGGTGCGTACCTACGGACCACAGCCACGCATCATTTTGCCTGTGATACAGGAAAACTCTATTCATAGAGAAATGATGACACTTTTATACTACGACTTTTACTCCGTTATGCTGTCCTCCAACCCCTTGTTACTGTCCTGATCCATTTCTCTGGATATTCATTTCCTTTTTTTGCCTACCCTGTGGTGGGTAAAGCGAATGCTACAACCAAGTATTTCCACTTGAGTCGTAGGAGGCGACCAAAAAAAAAAAAAAAAAAAAAAACGGGACGGGGGATGGGATTAGAAGTCCTACTACCTGTAGCCCCAAATGGAACATTCCTAAAAAAAGTAAAGGCATAAGAGGGTCTGGGAGTTCTCCAACCAATACCCTAAGGTTTGGGTCTTTTAATGAGCGTGGATGTGGTACAGATGAGAGTAAAAGGGAAGAGATAGGCAGTATGTTTGCGAGAAGAAAGGTGGATGTGCTGGCTTTGAGTGAAACTAAAATGAAAGAATAGGGCAACTGTGAGTTTGGGAGTGAAGAGAGGACGAGGGAGAGAAGGGGTGGCTATACTACTAGTAAGTGAAGAGATAAGTAAGCGTGTAGTGGAGTGGAAGGAGGTTTCATCAAGGTTGATGTGGATGAAGGGGAAGCTAGGAAGGGAGATGTGGGTTTGTGTAAGTGCGTATGGGCCTGGTTGTGAGAAGAGCGTAGAGGAAAGGGAGGCTTTTTCAGTAAATATAGATGAGTGCATAGAGGGATTAGGGAAAAATGTCAATGTAGTTGTATTGGGAGACCTTAATGCTAGGGTAGGAAATGAACCAATAGACGGAGTGATTGGGAAGTATGGAATACCAGGTAAGAATCATAGTGGAGAATTGATGGTGGAGATGTGTCTTGAAAGAGAGTTGATGATAACAAATACAGTGTTTAGGAAGAAAATCAAGCATAATTACACATGGGAGAGGGTGGTGGATGGAAGGGTGGCAGATAGAGTGTTAATGGACTACATAGTGGTGACCAGGAGTATGGTAGAAAGAGTTAAAGATGTACATGCTCTAAGGGTTGGGGAATACAGATCATTTTCTGGTGGAGAGTAAATTGAGAGTGGAGAATAGGCGGAGAAAGAGGAAAAGGGCAGAAAGTAGGGCGGTACTTAGAGTGAACTGCTTAAATGATATAGAAAAGGAGAGTGAGTATAAGAAGAAGCTGAGAGAAAATGGGAAGGAGTGAAGGATAGAGTAGAACTAGGAGTGGAGGAGGAATGCAGATGGTTTAAGTAGAGAGTCATAACGTGTGCAAAGATGGTGTGTGGAACAAGGAGGGCGGGAGGAAATAGTAGGATGGGTAGTGAGTGGTGGGGTGAGGAAGCAAAGAAGAGTGGAGAAGAGAAGAAACAGGCATTCATAGATTGGCTACAGATTAGGACGAAGGAATCGTATGAGAGGTACAAAGTAAAGAGAAGGGAAGTTAAGCATAAGATAAAGGAAGCAAAGAGGAGAGCAGATGTGAAATGGGGAAAGAGTATGACAGAATATTTTGAAAGTAATAAATATATGTTTTGGAAAGAAATTGAGAGAGGAAGAGGAGGCGAATCAAGTAGAGAAGAAAAGGTAAAAGGTGCAGAGGGAGAGATGATAATGGAAGAGAAGGCAGTGAGAGGAAGGAGGGCCGAGTATTTTACTGAGTTGCTAAAAGTGAAGGAGTATAGGGAAGGAAAGGTAGTTGCAGTGGGAAACGCTAAGAAAATGAGAGTGATGAGTGAGAAAAATGGAGGAGAAATAGGGAAAGATGAAGTGAAAGCAGCTTTTAATATGGTGAGAGCAGGTAAGGCACCTGGGTTGGATGAATGCCATGCAGAATGTCTGAAGAAAGAAGGTACAGTTATGGTGGACTGGCTGGTGAGGTTATTTAATGTTTGTTTAAGAGAGGGTAGAGTGCCGGAGGACTGGAGCAGTGCCTGTATAGTTACGCTTTACAAGGGAAAGGGGGAAAAGTGTGAATGTAGTAGTTTCAGAGGAATAAACTTGTTGAATGTAGCTGGGAAGGCTTATGGGAGGGTCTTGATTGAGAGGATTAGGAGAGGAACAGAGGGAGTAATTGGTGAGGAACAGTGTGGGTTTAGGACAGGTAGGGGTTGTGTAGATCAGATTTTTGTTGTAAGACTGATATGTGAGAAAGCTATAGGAAAAGGTAAGGATATTTTTTGGGCTTTTGTGGATCTCGAAAAGGCTTATGACAAGGTAGAAAGGAAGGTACTGTGGGAGGTACTGCAGATATATGGGATAAGAGGAAAGCTGTTAGGAGCAGTCAAGAGTGTTTACGAGAGTAGTAGAGCTTGTGTTAGGATTAGAAATGGAGAGAGTGAATGGTTTGAGGTAAAGGTGGGACTTCGTCAGGGATGTGTTATGTCGCCCTGGCTGTTCAATCTTTACATTGATGGGGTGGTGCGAGAGGTGAATGCAAGGGTAGTGGGTCAGAGATTGGAGATGGTTAAAGAAAATGGAGAAAAGCGGGAAATAAGCCAGTTGTTGTTTGCTGACGACACTGCGTTTGTAGCAGAATCAGAGGAGGGATTGAGAAAGTTAGTGACAGAGTTTGAGAAGGTGTGTGAAATAAGGAAGCTGAAGATAAATGTGGGCAAAAGTAAGGTGATGAGATGTGTAAGGGAAGAGAACGACAGCAGGCTGGAAGTGAGCATTAAGGGTGAAAGACTGGAGGGTGCGAATGTGGTAGGGAAGGGAAGAGTGGGGGTGGAGGTAGAATGTAGATTGAGAGAAGCAAGTAAATGCCTTGGTGGACTAAAAAGTGTAATGAGAAATAGACATCTGGGAATGGATGCTAAGAGGAGGTTATATGAAGGAGTGATTGTGCCAACAGCACTGTACGGGGCAGAAACATGGAACATAAGAGAGGAAGAGAGAAAGAGTTTGAATGTGTTTGAGATGAAATGTCTGAGAAGTATGATAGGGGATACTAGGCTAGATAGAGTGAGAAATGAAGAGGTGGATGTGCTGTGTCTTGCTACACTGCTTCTGGCCCAGGGCAGTTGACAGGATGCAGGGATGACCCGTCACCCAGGAGGTGCCAAGATAAGAGGGAGGTAGGAGGGTGGAGGGGAGTGGAATATGTAGGGAATGGAATGCTTAGGAGTGGCTTCTATGCCTTTTTATTTTTGGTTACCCCCCATGTAAAGGGGAAAAAGCCTTTGGTATATGTATGTATGTATGTATGTATGTATGTATGTATGTATGTATGTATGTATGTATGTATGTATGTATGTATGTATGTATGTATGTATGTATGTATGTATGTATGTATGTATGTATGTATGTATGTATGTATGTATGTATTTGTAGAAATTGCAAATATGAGGATCATGATGAATATCATTGTAGAAACCCACATTTCTGTTTGCATCATCAGAGGATAGGCCACAGAACAGAGGAATGTATAACAAAACAAAATTTTTGTATTCACCCAGGACCTAGAGGAAAAATACCCAGACAGAAAATAAAACAACACTACAGAGCATAGAAATGCACATAGACAGTATTGTGTTAGGGACAAAAGTGGTAGAAGGGTGAAAGAAAACACCAACATCATAGACAGTTGTAAGTCGAGTATAATAATTGGAAAGACCTCTCATTGCGGGTAGAGTTTTCAATAAACCTATTCAATTACTTATTGATAGTTGATCTGTATGTAATGTGAAATCTAGTAGCTTTACACCAATTGAAACCAGGAGTAAAAATCTTAGAATCAATCCACTACTTATTGCAAGGAGTAACTGGAAGTCAGTTAAAAACATTAGGTAAGGTTCAATTAGAGGCCATCTTATATAAAAATGAGAATTTGCACATTCCAGTGATAGTTATACTAGAGTCTGTTTTCCCAGGAGATTTATTGATAGGAATTGCAACTACGAGAAAGGAGAGCATGGTCCTATGTCCTGCTAAGTTAGGGATTTTAGTGAAATCACAGTTAATTCCATTTTTAAATCAATCAAACTTAGACCCAGTAAAAGTAATCAGAGAATCTCTTAAAAACATCCCATTTTATTATTTTGGGGGAGGAAAAAAGTCCCCTATATGAAATATTGATTGCATAGCAAAAACCTGTGTGTAATATAGATGATTACATTTCAAATAGGATGCATACAGTTCAAGCTATACATCAAAGAGTTAGGGAACACATGAGAGAGTATACAGATAAAATGAAAGAACAACAACACACAATAGCACAGAAAATATATTTACAAATAGGAGATTTAGTTATGGTCAAATTGCATACACCCCATAATAAATATTCACCGAGGTACTCAGGTCCCAATAGAATAATTGATTTTGTAGCTGGAAATAGATACACTTAGAAACTAGGAAAGTGTCAATTAGACATGCAGTGGAGATCAATAAGACTAGGTTAAAATTTGATGATGATGATGATGTGTGACACTGAAGGAAAAGATATTCAATGTGTTAAGTTTGTACAAGAAATATCGAGTCCAGAGGACTGTAGGGAGTATGTTGAAAGTATCTTGTGTGGGTTGAGTATTAATCCAAATACATTTTACTGATAGTATTCCTAATGTTGACATGTATGTTGCATGCCTAAGGTGGAAGACCTGAACTACTGGGACCTTTAGTGTGTCAAACAGATGTGCTACCTGGAGTATTGGTCAGTGGCAATAAATATTGAACTATATCTTCTTTTGTTTCCTAAAAACCCATCTAGAACTGTATTAATTAATGTAAGTTAATGTAAGTTAATGGACTATTACATAACCCGAATGGCATTCGTTTGAATTCAGTGTCCCGTTGAAGTAGAAAAGGCTGTGAATTTTCGTGAGTCTTCATGCAACTCAACCTACCAGAAGGCAGACATGATATCTATAGTGCTGAAATACCCATTCTCGTTTTCAGACTTCTAAGAATGTCCCCTATTTCCAGTAATGATAATCGGTCAAGTATAGTCAGTTTATTCAATTCCCTATAATGAATAACTGGACGAATGGTACCATCTGATTTTGGCACCAGAATTAGAGGAAAGTTCCACTTACTTTGACTATGTTCAATAGTATCCTGCGATAAGATTTCAGTGATCAATATATCTACAATGGTTAGTTTAGAATGTGGTAATCTATAGGCAGGTATATGGATAGGCTGAGTCCCTGGTTTTAATTTGAACTGTTTTAAAACAGTTGTTTTGGCCAAGGCGTCTCTGACAAAGAAATTGCTTTATTGTGCTTCAAGAGCAAAGGCAACTAAGCTTTCATCCAACTCAGAACAACCAGTAGGTTCTAGTTGATTCTTGTATTTCTCTCCCAAATCTGTTTCTTCTTGAACTGAATAGATTGATGAAATTAGTGATTGCAACTCCTCAGTAATCTAATTAAAGATATTAATGGGTTTTGTACAAACTTGAAAAAATCCTATTTGAGTACCTTTTCTTAAGACTATGTCTTTATTCAAAGTACTAATCACTAATATTTCTACCATGTTCTTGTTTGTCTTATAAATCCCTGAGTCCAATTTCAAACCTTTTAATCTAATTGATTCTGGGACGGTTAAAATTTCAGAGTCTACAGTGACTCCTTTCAACTGCACTTCCATCCTGTTAATTGCCCTGGAGTATAATGACGTCGACTTTATTGCGCCACCTTCGTTTGAAGTTAATGAATTAGTCATTACTAGGATTTCTTGTTCATCTGAGTTGGGTTTACTATGTGAGACTTTATTTTCTGTTGATCTAGACAAATCTGCCTCGCTATCTAAACTATAATTGTTATCTTCCGTATCTATATCAAGAGATTCTCTGATTATTTTTACGGGCTTTAAGTCTTATTGATTTAAAAATGGAATGAACTGTGATTTCACTAAAATCCCTAACTTAGCAGGACATATGACCATGCTCTCCTTTCTCATAGTTGCAAATCCTATCAATAAATCTCCTGGGAAAATAGACTCTTGTACAACTATCACTGGAATGTGCAAATGTAATGCAAGACAAAGATATTGACCCTTTCTTCACTAGGCTCAATAGCTTAGAACCGGCCATTCAGTTCTCCATTGAATTGGAAGTTGATGGGGTGCTTCCGTTCCTGGATATCTTAGTTTCATGAGAAGGAGACCACCTTGAGACCAGCGTATACAGCAAGCCCACACACAGAGACAGACTTCTAGACTATGACAGTTACCACCCGAACTGCCACAAGAGAAGCCTAATCCGCACGTTATGGAACCGAGCAGACAAGATCTGCTCCACGACAGATGCGGTGAGGGCCGAGAAAAGGCACCTACGTGACGTTTTCCGAGCCAACGGTTATTCGAATCGGACCGTACGGAAATGGACGAGGACACGACGCACCGGGACACAATCCCCTCACACAGAACACGGGCACAATTCCATACATTAGAGGTGCATCAGAGGTAACGGCCAGGATACTCCGGGAAAGAAATATACAGGTAGCACATAAATCACGCAACACACTGCATCACAGCCTCACTAGGGTCAAGGACATAGAAGCGCCTACCCAGCAGGCGGGTGTAGTGTACCGCATTGGCTGTTTGGATTGTGATGCAGATTACATAGGAGAAACACAGAAGAAACACGCCACTAAAATTGAAGAAAACAAGCGGGTAGTTAAACGGAAAGATGCAGCCTCAGCACTCTATAAACATATAAACGAATTACAACAGAATATTGACTGGGAAGGAGCCACAGTGGTACATAGAGACAACTCAAAGAAAAGGAGATTATTCTTAGAAGCATGGACGACAAAAGAAGTTAGCGTAAAAGGTGCATAGACTTAAATCCAAAATACCCGGACGCTAGAAACACAAAGACAGACGCAACATAAAGTGTCTTCATTTTAAACTACGTGAGTGAGAGAGGAAAAGGTGAACAAAAGTCAGAGTGTGGATAAACAAGTTTTAATCTATTTCCTTTGCGTGCAAATGCGTAGTGCAATTTCAATTGTTGCACAAGTGGCATTTTATATTTTTTAATTTTGTTTTATTTTATTCTATATTATTTTATTGTATTTTATTTTATTTTACTGTATCTTATATTACTGTATTGTATTTATTCTTTGAAAATTCAATGTATGCACAATTGGGTATGTAAGGTGGTCCAGTCGTCTGGTACACGTAGCGACTGGAAGAGAAGAGCATTTGTGTGTGTGTGTGTGTGTGTGTGTGTGTGTGTGTGTGTGTGTGTGTGTGTGTGTGTGTGTGTGTGTGTGTGTGTGTGTGTGTGTGTGTGTGTGTGTGTGTGTGTGTGTGTGTGTGTGTGTGTGTGTGTGTGTGTGTGTGTGTGTGTGTGTGTGTGTGTGTGTGTGTGTGTGTGTGTGTGTGTGTGTGTGTGTGTGTGTGTGTGTGTGTGTGTGTGTGTGTGTGTGTGTGTGTGTGTGTCTGTGTATTTACCTAGTTTTACCTAGTAGTAATATACGGGAGGGGAGCTATGCTCGTGAGGACCCGTCTTTGTATCTCTCCGCATCAAGTTTTATCTTAGAATCTTGTATAGGGTTTGCACAAACTGTTTTTTTGTCTAATTTGTTCCATGTATTAATCGCTCTGTGTGTGAAACTGTTCCTTTTCAAGTTTTTTCTATAACTATCTTTTTTCAGCTTTTTCCGTGTCCTCTCGTTTTACCGTTGTCCCACACTAAAATGTTGTTCCTGTCTAAAACTTCCGTTCCTTTCATTATTCTGTAGATAGTCAGCAACTCTCCTCTTTCTCTTCTGTGTGTGTGTGTGTGTGTGTGTGTGTGTATTCACTTGGTCTTTGGATCACGTGTTGGACTCGTGATCGACAGCTATTTCCCTCCTGGAAGAGAG
>NC_134777.1:47803895-47806395 GCF_046742065.1 Oratosquilla oratoria | reverse complement strand
AGGCCAACAAAAATCAAACTAGGGACTCAAACGATAGCTGAAGAAGTACTATCAAAAGCAGCAAAGCTAGCAAATAGAAAAATATATAAAAATGTATGGATAAAAAGGAAATAAATGATGAGAAAATAGAAAAAGAAAGGGCACTTAGAAATGAAAAAAAAAAAAACCGAGAGAAGAACGGAGAATGAAATGAATGATATATATATATATATATATATATATATATATATATATATATATAGAGAGAGAGAGAGAGAGAGAGAGAGAGAGAGAGAGAGTGCCGACATAAGGCTGAGGAAATTGTACATAAAAATAAACATAAAACAAAAAAGAGAAGAAAGAAAAAAATAAAAAACAACATATACAAACATAGACGAAATGATATCTGGATTAAACGAATTAATCGACTATCTGTTAATTGAGAAACCTTACATAATGGGAATTGTGGAGTCAAAATTAAAAGGTCCACTACCATCAAATATTGTGGGACAAGGTCCATACAACCATTGGACGTAAAGTATAACGGGAAAACAGGGTGGAGGAATCATGTTTTTGAAAAAAAAAAATGAATGTGACAAAAATAACAGAAGGAAAAAATGTGGAATTGATTATAATTTAAGTTGAAAACAGAAATGTGAAAAGTAGAAAATTTATAGTAGTATATTTGCCCCCAAAAACATAAGCTTGGACTGATAGTGATTATTCCAAAATACTGGAAGCCACAAAGAATACATTAATTGAGTTATTGAAAGAAGGAGGAAACATAGTAATTACGGGTGACTTTATCTCAAAGGAAATATGTTGGGAAGAAATGACAGTAAAGGTGGAGAGGAACTTTGGGAAAATATTCTACTGGATATGACCATTGAATACATATTGACTCAATGGGTGAAGGAAAACACCAGATATAGAAACAATAAAGAACCGTCGAGACTAGACTTAATATTCATATCAGATCCTCATATAGTGGACAAAATGGAATACAAAACAGCTGGGAAGAGTGAACACACACTAATAGAGTTCGAACTAAATGAACCAAATGATGTGAGAAGAAATGAGAAGCATAGAAAAGAAAGACTAATGTACAACAAAACGGGCTTAAAAAAACTATTTCAAAATGCAAACTGGAAAAAAATTAAATGAATAAACAGAGATGGAAGAGAAATGGAACATATTAAAAGAAAAATGCAAGGAGGGAATAGATAAATACATACCAAAGAAGAAACACAAAAGAGTATACAAAAAGTGTTGGTATAACAAAAAGTGTAGTGAAGCTAGATAGAAGAGACAAAGCCTGTAAAAGATGAAAAAAAGGCAAAGTTATGAATGAAATATCAAGATAATTGATTTCTCATTCAAAGAAGAAACAGTACCATATGATTGGAATAAGGCAAATATTGTATCAATATACAAAGGAGAGGACAAAGAAAATCCAACCTATTATAGACCGGTCTCCCTTACAAGTACAATAGCAAAAATATGCGAAAAAGCTATCAAAATTAAATTGATTAAACACTTGGAGTAGAACAAAATACTAAATCCAAAACAATTTGGATTTAGACGTGGAAGATAATGTGCCACAAACTTAATATCCTTTCCTCCAGGTTAATTGAAATAATTCAAGAAAGGGACGGATGGGCAGATTGTGCCTTCTTAGATTTACAAAGGGTATTTGACAAAGTACCACACAAAAAGCTACTAAGAAAATTTAAACAATAGTTGGAATACAAGGAAAGTTATTGAAATGGGTGAAAGATTTTTTGAACGGGAGAAAAAGGAAGGTGGTATATATAGACAAGAACTCGAATTGGGAAGAAATGATAAGTGGAGTCCCACAAGGCTTTGTATTGGCTTCAATAATGTTTGCCATATATATAAATGACATGTGTAAAGGTGTATACGGCTCACATACATGACGAGTAATATAACCCCTGTCATATAACCTACTCCTTAACACACTGTCCACCACAGGCATTAATCGCTGAGTCAAACATCACGAGGCTCAGTGGAAATCGCTGAGTCAATCCTTTGGCTTCGCAACAACACCTCGATCACCAAACACATGAACGAACACACGCGATCAACCTAGTAGCCACCCAGTACTGACATACGATATTACGTATACTAACGATCCTCCCCTGGATATATAATTAACATGTATGATAGTAGATAGCAATAAGTAATCAATGCAGTTGCCCCACCCTTGTGGGACAACAAAATAAACAAAACAATAAGAGAAGTTCACGATTCAGAGCAACTCTAGATTTTCGTCTACTCATCATTTCCGGGCATGAAAACCAGCTCACACACCCGAAGAGCGGTCGGTTCTAAGTGACGTGCCCTAGTGATAAGACTGTGTAATAGTGTGTAAACTAAGTTTGTTTTGGATACGACAATAAAGAACAAAAACTTAGAGGCGTTTGTGCAGTGAACCCTTTTCGTGATGATGTGACGACCCCGTTACATTTTGTGTCTACAAGTAACGTTGGATGGAAATGAT
>NC_134777.1:47781395-47793895 GCF_046742065.1 Oratosquilla oratoria | reverse complement strand
GGTGGTAATTACTAGATGCCTGATGATTTTATTGTTTTCGTGCTCTCCAGATGGTTGAAGAAAAATTATACATCATAACAGAACACGAGAAATCAGGTTGAGACCACGTCACATAGGCTTTCTATGTGCATAACCAGATATACCTTGCCATATAGGGAATAACCTCTTGAACTTATGAACAGGTGGTCGTTAGTTTGATTCCCGAGACCCACAGCGGGCTTGTTGAGTTGATTCCCGACCATGCGTGGAGGCGACCCGACGTCGGCCTAAACAACCCAGTGGCTTTCTGCAACTGACAGAGCTTTTCCCTACTAGGGGTTTCTCACTTCCCACTGCGTGGGAAAGGGATATTAAGTTTTGAGTTATACGGGAAATAAGAGGATACGGGCCTAAAGTCTCCCCTAAGATTCCTCATCGGGAGGGAGCTTGGTATGATCTATCCACAGTACACAGTACAGTGAGGCAGGCTACAATGACCCAAGTGTAAGCTAAATGAGTGGGAATAACGATGAAAACAAGTACTCACAAATATATAGGATCCCTTAAAATTGGCCTCACCTTTCTAGCTGCAATAGGTTCCCCTCAGCTGAATAAGATCGGCTGGAGGAAGACTGAATAAAAATGAAAAATTCACTTCCGGCAGTAGGATTGATATTGGAGGTAATTTCGAACTATTTTACTGTAGGGGATTTCCCTAAAACTAATCCATTCACCTTTTGACACCAGAATCAATCATGCATATCACCTCACACAGTATATGGAACAATGAAATTTCATCATTGATAATTAACTTCGGGTCATGTATGAAATACCGAGATTTCATCGCCGTGTCAAGCGCCCCGGAGATTTTTTTTTGTTTTCAGTATGTTGCTGTTGTTATGGAATGTACATACATACATATACCAAATGCTTTTTCCCCCTACATGGGGGGTAGCCAAAAAGAAAAAGGCATAGAAACCATTCCCACCCATTCTATTTTCCATATATTCCACTCCCCTCCACACTCCTTCCTCCCTCTTATCTTGGCACCTCCCGGATGACGGGTCATCCCTGCATCCTGTCCACTGCCCTGGGTCAGAAGCAGTGTCGCAAGACACAGCACATCCACAGCAAGGCCGCTTCATAAATTTGGCGACCCCCCTCTCCGTCCCCCCCCCCATGTAGCAAAGGAGAAGACGGGGAGAAATCCCTTTCGGGCTGCGTCATATTTTTTCTCATACATATTTCCTCACCCCCCATCCCCCACCCACTCACCCTCATGCATCATAGCATCATCTATACACAACCCCTCTCCATTCACCCCTATCTTCTGTCCTCTCCCGTCCTTCCTCCACAGACATTCCTCTCTTTTGTAATGCCCCTTTCACCCCATCCATCCATCTCATCCTAGGACGCCCCCTCATATTCACTCTTTCCACCTCTGCCTTCCACACTTCTTTTACTAATCTTTCTTCACTCATTCTTTCCATGTGTCCAAACCATCCCAATACTCTTTCATAAACCCTATCTCCCAACTCCCTTTCCACCCCTGTTCTACTCCTCACCTCTTCATTTCTCACTCTATCTAACCTAGTATCCCCTATCATACTTCTAAGACATTTCATCTCAAACACATTCAAACTCCTTCTCTCTTCCTCTCTGATGTTCCATGTTTCTGCCCCATACAGTGCTGTTGGAACAATCGCATCTTCATATAACCTCCTCTTAGCATCCATTCCCAGATGTCTATTTCTTATTACACTTTTTAATCCACCAAGGCATTTACTCGCTTCTCTCAATCTACCTTCTACCTCCACCCCCACTCCTTCCTTTCCTGACACATTCGCACCCAAGTATCTAAAACTATCCACTTCCTCCAGTCTTTCACCCTTAATGCTCACTTCCAGCCTATCTGTCACTCTCTCCCCTTGTACATCTCATCACCTTACTTTTACCCATATTTATTTTCAACTTCCTTTTTTCATATACCTTCTCAAACTCTGTCACTAACATCCTCAGTGTCGTCAGCAAACAACAGTGGCTCACCTCCCACTTTTCTCCATTTTCTTTAATCATCCCCAACCCTGAACCAATACCCTTACATTCACCTCTCGCAGCACCCCATCCATGTAAAGATTGAACAGCCAGGGCGACATAACACATCCCTGACGAAGTCCCACCTTTACCTCAAACCATTCACTCTCTCCATTTCTAATCCTAACACAAGCTCTACTACTCTCATAAAAACTCTTGACTGCTCTTAACAGCTTTCCTCCTACCCCATATATCTGCAGTACCTCCCACAGTGCCTTCCCGTCTACCCTGTCAATAAGCCTTTTCCAGATCCATAAAAGCCCCAAAAAATCCTTACCTATTCCTATAGCTTTATCACTTATCTGTTGTAATGGTGACTTAGAATATTCTTTGTGTGTTGTACATACGTATTTGTAATATTGTTTATTTATTATCATTGTGAGATATGACATTATTATATACATTATATATCATACATTATATTATATACATTATTGTGAGAGCCAAGTGTTCATTTAAGCGTGTATGTTTTCCCGCCAAGTCCGAGCTTGGTCACGTCGCCTAGCGTAGAGTCTTGATTCTGCTTACGAAGCGACCGCACGCTTGTATTTGTAGAGCTTGTAACTATTGCAATATTTCGCAGTGTTGCATTGTCTCATTGGCCACCCCGATACACTGTCTTACCACAAAAATCTGATGTACACAACCCCTACCTGTCCTAAAGCCATACTGTTCCTCATCAATTACCTCCTCTGTTCCTCTCCTAATCCTCTCAATCAAGACCCTCCCATAAGCCTTCCCAACTACACTCAACAAGCTGATCCCTCTGAAACTACTACACTCACACTTGTCCCCCTTTCCTTTGTAAAGCGGAACTATACAGGCACTCCTCCAGTCCTCTGGCACTCTACCCTCTCTTAAACAAACATTAGATAACCTCACCAGCCAGTCCACCATCACTGTACCTCTTTTCTTCAGACATTCTGCATGGCATCCATCCAGACTAGGTGCCTTACCTGCTCTCATCATCTTAACAGCTGCTTTTACTTCATCCTTTCCTATTTCTCCTCCATTTTCCTCACTCCTCACTCGTATTTTCTTAGCGCTTCCCACTGTAACTATCTTTCCCTCCCTATCCTCCTTCACATTTAGCAACTCCCTAAAATACTCTGTCCACCTTCCTCTCACTGCCTTCTCTTCCATTACCATCTCTCCATCTGCACCTTTTACCTTTTCATCTCTACTTGCTTCGCCTCCTCTTTCTCTTTTAATTTCCTTCCAAAAGATCTTATTATTGCTTTCAAAATTTTCTATGAGCAATCTCGCACCGCCACAGTGCGTTTTCAGTGTTATCATTGCAAAAAACAACACTCAAATATACCTTTTGATAAATGCAAAATAAGTCTGAATTGTTATAGAAACTTCTTAAAGAAAAAGAAAAAAGTTAGGAATCTTCAAACATATGGTGAATGAAACCGTCTGCCATTCACCAGGACAAATATTATAAAGTAAGACTTCTTAGGAAAGTTGTCCCTTGAGACTACAAAGTGTATCACCGTAGCATAGGATTTAGAACCCAACGTACTATTTCAGTTTCATTTGTGGACTCGAACCCCGCTCTTTCGGGTGCAAACTCTTATTCGAATTCTACTTGAATTCAAAAACTGTTCAAATAAGTCTCGAACCCATTTCTGAATTCATGTTTGGTGTAGGGGATCCGAAAACAACGGTGGTTAAGAACTTAATTAGTAATCATCTCGTTTCTGCCTACCTTGATGAGCCTTCTCGGCCTCGTGAAACACTCTATTCAGCTGAAAAAAATCACCTGATGGCAATAAGGAAGAGGTATATAAGAACGACCTGTTCTGTCTACGTGTTAAATACTGTGTCCTTGCTAAATAGTTTATTTTTATTCCAACCACAGACGATTTTATTCAGGTGAAACCCGGCTTCAGATTACGAGTGAACCCATAATAATAATAAAAAATAATAATCTACCACAGTACACCGACACTTCGATAGCAATAAATAAACAAATGAATAAATAGATAGATAAATAAACGAATAAATAAATAAATGAACAAATAAATAGATAAATAAATAGATAAATAAATAAATGAACAAATAAACAAATAAATAAACAAACAAACAAATAAATAAAAAATAAAAATAAATAAATAAATAAATAAATAAATAAATAAATAGAAATAGATGAATAAATAAAAAATAAATAAATAAATAGATAAATAAATAAATAAATAAATTTATGAATAAATAAATAATAAACAAATAAATAAATAGATATAAAGAATAAATGAATAAATAAATAATTCAATAAATAAATAAATAAATAAAAACAAATAAATAGGTAAATGAATTATTTGATATATGAAAAAATAATAAAAGAACAAATACATACATACATATACCAAGGCATTCTCCACCTTACAAGGGAGGTAGCCAAAAAGGAAAAGGCACAAAATCATTCCCACCCATTCCATCCCTGAATACACTCCATACCCCTCCACCCTCCCTCTTATCTGAGCACCTCCTGGATGACGGGTCATCCCAGCATCTTGTCCACTGCCCTGGGTCAGAAGCAGTGTCGCAAAACACAGCACATCCACAGCAAGGCTGCTTCATTAAATCGGCGACCCCCACTCTCCGTCCCCTCATGCATAAAAGGAGAAGACGGGGAGAAATCCCTTCGGGCTGCGTCAAATTTTGCTCACACATACTACCTCACCCCCATCCCCCCGCCCATTCCACCTCATGCATCACACCATCATCCATATACAACCATTCTCCATTCACCCCTGTCTTCTGTCCTCTCCCGTCCTTCCTCAACAGACATTCCCCTCTTCCCCAAAGCCCCCTTCACCCCCATCCATCCACCTCATCCTAGGACGTCCCCTCATGTTCACTCCCTCCACATCTGCCTTCCATACCTCTTTTACTAGTCTTTCTTCACTCATTCTTTCCATGTGTCCAAACCATCCTAATACTCTTTCATCAACCCTATCTCCCAGCTACCTTTCCACCCCCGTTCTCCTCCTCACCTCCTCATTTCTCACTCTATCTAGCCTAGTAACCCCCATCATACTTCTCAGACACCTCATCTCAAACACATTCAAACTCCTCTCTTCCTCTCTGATGTTCCATGTTTCTGCTCCGTACAGTGCTGTTGGCACAATCACTCCTTCATACAGTCTCCTCTTCGCATCCATTCCCAAATGTCTATTCCTCATTACACTCTTCAATCCACCAAGGCATTTACTCGGTTCTCTCAATCTACATTCTACCTCCACCTTCACTCCACCTTTTCCTGCCACATTTGCACCCAAGTATCTAAAACTATCCACTTCCTCCCTTAATACTCACTTCCAGTCTACTGCCACTTTCACCCCTTGTACATCTCATCACCTTACTTTTACCCACATTTACCTTCAGCTTTCTTTTATCACATACTCTTCCAAACTCTGTCACCAACTTCCTCAATCCCTCCTCCGATCCTGCCACAAGCGCAGTGTCGTCAGCAAACAACAGCTGGCTCGCCTCCCACTTTTTACCATTTTCTTTAACCATCTCCAATCCCTGACCCAATACCCTTGCATTTACCTCTCTCACTACCCCATCCATGCATAAGTTGAACAGCCAGGACGACATAACGCATCCTTGACGAAGTCCCACCTTTACCTCGAACCACTCACTCTCTCCATTTCCAATCCTGACACAAGCTCTACTTCTCTCATAAAAACTCTTGACAGCTCCTAGAAGCTTTCCTCCTATCCCATATATCTGCATAACCTACCACAGTGCCTTTCTGTCTACCCTATCGTAAGCCTTTTCCAGATGCATAAAAGCCCCCAAAAACATCCTTCCCCTTTCCTATAGCTTTCTCACACATTTGTCTTACCACAAAGATCTGATCTACACAACCTCTACCCGTCCTAAATCCACACTGTTCCTCACCAATTACTCCCTCTGTTCCTCTCCTAATCCTCTCAATCAAGATCCTCCCATAAGCCTTCCCAACTACACTTAATAAGCTAATCCCTCTGAAACTACTACATTCACACTTGTCCCCTTTTCCCTTGTAAAATGGAACTATACAGGCACTCCTCCAGTCCTCCGGCACTCTACTCTCTCTCCAGCAAACATTAAATAACCTCACCAGCCAGTCCACCATCACTGTACCTCCTCTGTTTAGACATTCTGCATGGCATCCATCCAGACCAGGTGCCTTACCTGCTTTCATCATCTTAACAACTGCCTTCACTTCATCCTTCCTTATTTCTAAAATAAATGAAAAATAAATAGATGAATAGATAAATAGATAAATAAGTAAATAAATAAATAAATAAATAAATAAATAAATGAATAAATAAATTAATCAATTAATAAATAAATAAGTGAATAAATAGATAAATAAATAGATAATAAATAAATAAATAGATTAATAAATAAATAAGTAAATAAAGAAATAATTAAATAGATAAATAAATGAATGACTAAATAAATAAGAAAATAGATAAATAAATGAACAGATAAATAAATAAATAAACAAATGAATAAATAAATAAATAAATAAATAAATAAATAAATAAATAAATATATAAATATATAAATATATAAATATATAAATATATAAATATATAAATAAATAAATAAATAAATAAATAAATAAATAAATAAATAAATAAATAAATAAATAAATAAATAAATAAATAAATAAATAGATAAATAAATAAATAAACAAATGAAAATAAGATCAATAAATAAATAAATAAGTCAACGCCCCGATATGGGCTCAACAGACCACACGAACAAGACCAACACGTAAATAAAATTAATAGGAAAATTATAATAAAGATAAAAAAGCAATATTGTCTATGAGGATAGATTCTCCAGTAAAGCATTGGTTATAGTGATTAACAAGCTGAAGGAGTTAATTAGCATCAAGGATGGAAAACGGCTCGTCAGTTACAGCGACTAACAAGTGATGAACTGACAAAAGAAACTGAGCTTCCTGACCAGCGATGAACGGACTACTCGCTGGCTGACAGGGCCTGGCTGACAGTCTCCTTGGCCGCTAACTCGCTGACAATTCAGCTTAGTTGCTTAATTAGTGAACCACCAAGACGACTCATAGTATTGTGATTTATCACTTTTCTTTTCTTTTCATGGGGTCTTGTCCCAAAAATAAATAAAATCACCTGGTTTTAAATAAGAAAAAATAAATACATTAGTGTACAGTACAACCCCAATGTTGATAAAAAAAAAGGGCTAGCTCAGATATCCTCAACATCTTTAGCACAACGTCTGAATGAGATCATCTGGTGTGTGAAAGAATAAAATTTGATGAGGTATCATAGCCACAGAGGATTTGTCTTCCTGAAAATGTTGCCACATTGTAAGATTTTGCAATGATGAGCGGCAAGTAATTTTATTGCTTTCAGAGGCAAAACTCAGACTGGATGGTAAGCCTCCCAGCTAGATGTACTAGTCTTGGAATTTTTACAACGGAATACACATAACTCTCTTTTGGGAATCTCTGAGATTCAGATTTTTGTTATTTCGAAACAAAAATGACAGAAATCTAGAAAATTCCAGAAATCAGGCTCACAATATATATATATATATATATATATATATATATATATATATATATATATGAATATAAATATATATATATACATATATATATATATATATATATATATATATATATATTTAAAAGACGTTTCTGTTCCGAATATTTGAAATTTTCAATTTTCATAAATTCCCAATAGTGTGAAATATCTGTATACCATGTTGAGGAAATTAATAAATGGTTTGAATGCGAGAACTATTCACAAACTGCATCGAAATCACTTGGAATTAGAAATATTTAGACTGAATGTCACAAGAAGAGATTTTTCTTTTCTTTTTTGTCGTTATTTATTATTATTATATATTTTTTTTGTAGTGCTGAGCATTCCTAAGCAGAATAAAATCATCTGCATTATCTACGTTGAAGAACTTATAGTCTCTTGGTCCCCGACTTGTAATGGTCAAAAGGATACTAACCCGCTCAGGCGAAGAGAATATTTTGGAAACAAGATAAGTCTACGCCAAAAGGTGTTTACCTGCGGCCGAAGCCATCACCTTTGCCCTATGCGCTTGGACTTTTGGGGCGGTTAACATTCACTGCTGGGAACCGGTGAACAGTACGGGTTTCGAACCCACAACAAAGTCAATTCGAGAACATCACAATTATGATTACGCTACGAGGGCATTTTGATATTTTTTTTTTAATTAATAACCAGTAGGTTTCATTTACTCGAATAAATGCAGTGTAGTAAATATAAAATGATTAGTGGTGAGTTCTTGAGAGTTAGTAATGATTGCAACTTCTGGGTATTACTCTTAATTGTATGATTGATGGGACATTTTTTTCGTATATATCTTTTTATGTGTGTGCACGCACTTATGCAATTTTATAATTGTCACTGGAAGTTCTTGTATATTTACTTAAAGATGACAATTGAATTACATTGCAGATTTAATGTTATCCTACATGTTTCCCTCTCTATTGTAATAAAAAAAAAAATTTAGGACAAGACAACCAGAAAAAAAAATACCTAACATATTAAAGTGGGAGGAAAGGGGAGAGCGGGGGAGAAAGTAGTGAGAAAGAGAGGAGAGAAGGAGGAGGGAAAGAGAGGGGGAGGAGGGGGAGGATTGAGGAAGAGAAGAAAGAGGGTTTGAGGATCGAGGTTGTAGGAGGAACACCGCTCAGGGGTCTCCTGTCACCTGCCAGTCACAGTTCGACACCTGTCTGCCCGGCCGGTGACGAGGAGCCCTCAGAACCCTAAAGGGCGACGGACCTCCATATCACGTGGTCCAATCCACATCCCCCACTCATATTACCCACGCGCGCGCGAGCCCACACACACACACACACACACACACACACACACACACACACACACACACACACACACACACACACACACACACACACACACACACACACACACACACACACACACACACACACACACACACACACACACACACACACACACACACACACACACACACACACACACACACGCACGCAAGTACACGCACGCACACACACATACACACACACACACACACACACACACACACACGCACGCACGCACGCACGCACGCGAATACACACACACACACACACACACACACACACACGCGCGCGCACACACACACACGCACACACGCACACACGCTCACACGCACACACGGACACACGGACACACGCACACACGCACGCACGCACGCACACACACGCACGCACACACGCACACACACGCACGCACGCACGTACACACACACACACACACACACACACACACACACACACACACACACACACACACACACACACACACACACACACACACACACACACACACACACAGAAGACAAACTGTTGTTTCAAGAACTGTCTAGTTTCTGCAACGGGGACTTATTGATAATGGGTGATTTCGATTTTCCTGACATTGATTGGATGACCCTACAACATGGTCATATAGGTAGTCGCTTGATAGATTTTCTCGATGACAATTACTTAGTTCAGCATCTAATAAAGCCCAAAAGACATGGACACTTACTCGATCTATTGATCATTAGCCGCGAAAGCATGATCACCAATGTAGAAGTCGGTGAAACTATTACAAATAGCGATCACAACTTAGTTAGATTCAAACTACTAAAAATTTTAGAAGAGATACTTGTGTTTCTAAAATACCCGATTTCAGTAAATCCTCAGTTCATGGGATTACGTCGGAGCTTCAGCTTACAGACTAGGAGGAAAAAATTGAGCGAAAGATGTGGGATATATTTCAAATTACGTTTACTAAGATGATTCATACTTACATTCCATTTAAGGACAGACGTCTCCCAAATCAGGCTCGCCCAAAATGGCTTAACAAAGAAACTGAAAAAAGTATTGCTAAAAAGATACACGCTTATAAGAAATACAAGTGCTCGGGTGCATCTAATGACTATTAAAGTTATGTATTAATACAGAGATTTAAAAAAGATAATAACAACGAAAACGACAATATGAAATGAATATCGCTGATAAACCCAAAGAGAATAAAGAATTCTATAGTTATATTAGGAATCGCATTGGTCCACTATTATCTGCTGGCAGTCAACTTGAATATCCAAATGAAGGAATGTATCATATTTTAAACATTTATTTTAGCTCAGTATTCGTAAACGAAACACCTCAAAGTGAACTCCAAACTGAAACCTGTGAAAAGTGTAGGGTGAACTTATTCACTACGGTAAATAAAACAAAAAATAAAAAATTAAAAGGAGTATAGAGAAACTCAAAGTTAATAAAACACCAGGGCCTGACGATTGGCATCCAATAATCTTAAAGGGAATGAGAAATGAGATTGTTGTTCCATTAGAAATTATTTTCAAAAAATCCATCATATCCGAAGATGTCCCAAGAGAACGGAAGCTAGCTAACGTTACTCCCATATTCAAAAGAGGTGACAAAAAGACAACAAATAATTGCAGGTCTATAATTTGACTTCAATCGTAGGATAATTGATGGAAACTATCATGACAGATGGTATCGAACGTCATTTAGAAAGTGACTGTTTGATAAATGATAGCCAGCATGGTTTCAAACGGAAACGTTCTTGCGTGACTAACTTACTCGAGTTTTACAACACAGTCATCTCGAATTATGACAAAAGAAACGATATAGATTTGATATATCTAGACTTTGCAAAAGCTTTTGATACCTTCCCCCACGAAAGACTACTTACTAGATTAGCTTCACACGGACTAAGTGGTAGCCTATTAAGTTGGACTAGTAATTGGTTGAATGATCGAAAAAAGAGAGTTGTTTTAAATGGAAAAACTTCTAGATGGAAATTTTTTACGAATGGAGTTTCTCAGGGTTCCGTTCTTGGGCCACTTCTATTCATAGTATATATAAATGATATAGACCACGGACTAAAATCTACTGTTTCAAAATTTGCTGATGATACAAAACTATGTGAAATGGCAAATGATCACTTAGACCAATTAGATATTCAAAAAGATGTAGATAAATTACAGCAATGGTCTGAAAAGTGGCTAATGAAATTTAACATAAGTAAATGCAAGGTAATACACATAGGTAAATATAACAATAAGTGCAATTACAAGTTATTTAGAAATTCGTTAACAAAGCTGGAGAGTGAAAAGAATCTCGGCGTAATTATCAGTAACGATCTCAAATAATCTAAGCCGTATATTTCAGCCTCTGAGAAAGCAAATAAGATTCTAGGACTGATTGCTCAATATTTTGAATTCAAAATTCTATCTCTCATTAACAAGTTAGTTCGTCCACATTTGGAATATGCTGTTTCCGTATGGTCAACTATTCTCATTAAAGACATTGACAGATTAAAAAAAGTACAACAACGAGCTACAAAGCTGATTCCATATGTAAAAAATAAATCATACGAAAATAGACGAAAACATATGTAGATTTAGAGGTTACTTGATACAGGTCTTTAAGATTCTAAAGGGGATTGACAACATGAAAAGTGACAAAGTTTTTACACTGATTGAGAATCTGACAAGATATAATGGTCTCAAACTGTAAGGAAATAGATTTAATTTAGAAGTGGGTAGAAACCTATGCATTTATTTATGTATTTTATTTGTTATTTACATTATTATAGTTTTTATTTATATTTTTTCGCATCCGACCTAGATATGGACCAAAAGGTCTCCTGTCGACATGCTGCGCCTTTGTAATCCTTTATAAAGCAACTTCGCCAACCGTGTAGTTAATGATTGGAGAAAACTTCCTGCAGATGCGGTTCAATGTAGTTTAGTTCGTTAGGTAAACATGTAAGCAGGATGCTGTAATGACTGTCACTTATTCTATATTAGTTGTCTATTAGTTGTATTTTTTTTTTTTTTTTTTGCTTGATTTTCAATTATTATTTTTCTGACAATTCATTATTATTTATTATTTACCTGTTTATCTATCATTTAACTATATCTATGCATTTATTCATTTTATTCATTAATACCTACATTAGTATATACTGTATATATACATATATATATATATATATATATATATAAATATATGTATATACATATACATATATATATATATATACATATATATATACATACACACATATATATATATATATATATATATATATATATATATATATATGTATATATACATATATTTGTGTCATTTGACATTTTTGGAAATAGACTCATCTGCGGGGATTCGAACCCTTGCCTAGGCGGCTTACGTCTTATAAGACAAAGACCTTACCGATCACGCTATCTCGACCCTACAAAACGAAACGACTTAGTTCACGGCCCAGTCGTTCCGCCGAGGGCACTCGGACAGAACGTGATACGTAATGTATTTCATCAAATCCTTTATGCAGGCTAGTCTTCCGACAAGTGTTTGTGTC
>NC_134777.1:47771395-47776395 GCF_046742065.1 Oratosquilla oratoria | reverse complement strand
GGCTAAACTGGAGTTACTGACTCTGTAGCAAAAAAGAGAGAGAGGTGACCTACTGATCATCTAAAGAATCATGAAGGGCACAGAAAGACTCGATAGAAAGGACTTGTTAAACTGGGACAAGAGAAGCACAAGAGGACATGGAAAAAAAAAACATAGCTACAGAAGAGATCTGAAGAAAAACAGTTTTCCACATAGAGTAGTAAACACTTGGAACAAACTGGACAATGAAATAGTGTACGCAAAATCCATTCATGAGTTTAAGAGCAAACCACTGCGAGATACAAAGTCGGGACACTACGAGCGTAGCTCCCCTTCCCGCATTATACAACTAGGTGAATACAACTAGGTAAACACACACACACACACACACACACACACACACACACACACACACACACACACACACACACACACACACACACACACACACACACACACACACACACACACACACACACACACACACACACACACACACACACACACACACACACACACACACACACACACACACACACACACACACACACACACACACACAAAAGGATTACAAAGGTGGAGCATACCGACAGGAGACCTTTTGGTCCATTTCAAGGTCGGATGCAAATATATATATATATATATATATATATATATATATATATATATATATTATATATTTATATATTTATATATATATAATCTACATTTATATACATATATATGTATATATATGTATTTATATATATATATATATACATATATATATCTATACATATATATATATATATATATATATATATATATATATAAATTGATAAAAACTATAATAAAGTACATAATAATAAATAAGATAAATGCATAGGTATAGTTAAATAGTAACCAAACAGGTAAATAGTAAATAATAATAAACTCACATATAACTAATAATAAATGGGAATCAAGCATATAATAATAAGTGGACAAATGATAAGAAAACAAATAAATAATATAAAATTAATGACAGTCATTACAGCATCTTTCTTAGGTGCTTATCTAAGTGATTCTTAGAGCTTCGAACTAAACTACATTGCACTGGCTCTGCAGGAAGTTTATTACATTCATTAACTACACGGTTGGCGAAGTTGTTTCTACCCACTTCCAAATTAAATTTATTCCCTGACAGTTTGAGACCATTGTTTCTTGTCGTATTCTCGTTCAGTGGGAACATTTTGTCACTTTTCATGTTATCAATTCCCTTTAAAATCTTAAAGCCCTGTGTTAATATTAATATTAATATTAATATTAGGGCATTCCTCAATTAATGCTGATTCGACTAATATTAATATTTCTAAAGGGCAGTGGACACCTGACATCATCTCACGCGCAGCAGTAAGCAAGCTGGTGCGGACGTTACATCCCCCCCCTCTCCTCACTCCCTCCCTCTTCCGCCACCCTAGTTTGCCCCGCGCCTGAGTGAGGTCAACTGTCCACATCTCTTCTTACTGTAGTTTATAAGTCCCCTCTATTCTCTATCTTGTGTACTTTCCTGAAGAGGGCTACAGTTGATAGCCGAAATATAGGATTCTTCTTTATTCGAAGTTTATTCTTTCTCCGACTGTGGGTTCCTGTGTGTCATTTACAAATGTGCTACTACATTTCTGTTTAGAAATATATATATATATATATATATATATATATATATATATACATATATATATATATATATATATATATATATATATATATATATATATATATATATATATTGAAAGTGTATGTACTTTGAAGAAGTCTTGGTAAGGACGAAACGTCAGAATAAATCCCTAACGGTTCCCTGTGTTTATCTCACTACCTATCCACTCATATATATATATATATATATATATATATATATATATATATATAATATATATATTATATATATATATATATATACATATATATATATGTATATATATATGTATATATATATATATATATATATATATATATATATATATATATATGCGGTAGATATTATAATCGAGAAAGTGAGTTGAAGTTTAGTGTATATCGTAAACCAACCAATGTTTGTTCATATATACACTATTATTCCTCACACCCTGATGGCGTAAAGCGATCTGTTTTTTCTTCGATGTTCCTTAGTGCCCTACGCATTTGCAGTCCAGAGTACATCGATGATGAAATAAGATGTATTTATGATATTGGTACTAAGCTACAATACCCCACACATGTTCTTGACACAGCTTACAATTGTGCTAAAAGGACATTTTGTAACCTTGGTCAACTCAAACTATCAATATGAATAACTTACTAATTCTACCGTACCAAGAGAACCTGTAAAACATTCCAAATATATTACGTAAATTCAACATCAATGTAGTTTTTAACGATAAGAACACTGTAAGACAATTGCTCATAAATAATTCTATTAATAGTGATAAATGGTGTGTGTATAAAATACCTTGTAAATCATGTAATCAGTTTTATGTTGGTCAGACTGCTAAAACACTCAAAACACGAATCAATCAACACAAGAAATACCTTAGAGAGGGAAACCAATCTAGCGGCATATTCAACCACATGAACCATTTTAACCACCCAGTTGACTGGGATAACGCTAAAGTCATCACATACAACAACAAATTAGCATAAAGAAATTTAATTGAATGCAGTTTGATCAAATCTAGTAAGGAAATAAATGTTAATCTCCATCAAGGTTTGTACAAATTAGATAGTTATATTTCTCATGAAATTACAAAATTATCTAAATTGTATTATAGATTATGAGCAGTTGTCCCATACTTGTTGGTTACCAGGACGGTTCAAACGTTCGTCACGTGTACTTCTTCCCCTACCTCTCCGAATGCCCTCTTCACTATGTCTCACTCAGTCATATATTCTGTACCTTGTTTCTTCATTCTATAATTCCTTCTTTGTATCTGCACTGAAGATGTAATTATACGAAAGCGCTCTGCTTCGTTAGTTTACTTTTCCTAGTGGTTACTTACACACACACACACACACACACACACACACACACACACACACACACACACACACACACACACACACACACACACACACACACACACACATACACACACACACACACACACACACACACACACACACACACACACACACACACGCACACACACACACACACACACACACACACACACACACACATACATATATATATATATGTATATATATATACATATATATATATATATACATATACAGTATATATACATATATACATATGTATCTATATATATGTATATATATATACGTATATACATATATATATATATATATATTTATATATATATATATAATAAAAATGCAAATCAAAGACTATTCACTAAAACTATCTTAGTGCTTTACGTTTCTAGTTATGTCTGTCCTCGTTCGACCTTATCCAGCTGATGGCGGCCCTCCGCAATTAAAAGCCTATGTTTGTATCACAAACAGTGGGTGTGCTCCTGCCTCCCCTCGCTTCCCCTCGTCTCCCTTTGCTTCCCTATTCCTCGGTTTTCCCCGGTAACCTTCATTTCCGTTTTTTCTTCCCTTCTTCATTTCGCTCCTCCTCGTGCAGCTTCATATCTGCCCAATTGTCTCCTCCTCTGACTTCCCCCTCTCCCGTTTTTCTTATCACTACTTCTCTTCGTCCATATCCTCTTCCTCGTTCTCCACCTATTTTATTTTTTTCTCTTATCCCTCTATCTCAACTCTTTCTCATCCTCCTCCTCTTGTCTCCTCCCACTTTTTTATTTTAATATTTTCATCTCCGTCTGTCTTACCTAGTTTTGAATGTTTCTTTTGTTTTATTTTTCTTCTCTATTTACTCATATACACACACGCACGCACACACACACACACACACACACACACACACACACACACACACACACACACACACACACACACACACACACACACACACACACACACACGCACACACACACACACACACACACACACACACACACACACACACACACACACACACACACACGCACGCACACACACACACACACACACACACACACACACACACACACACACACACACACACACACACACACACACACACACACACACACACACACACACACACACACACACACACACACACACACACACACACACACATACAGATACACATACAAATACACATACACATACACACACACGCACACACGCGCACATGCACAGACGCACATACGCACGCACGCACGTACGCGCACACACACACACACACACACACACACACACACACACACACACACACACACACACACACACACACACACACACACACATCAACGAATACCAAATTAGATTTGTATCCATTGAAATCACAAGTTCATTGTCAGCACGAAATAGTTTAAGATACAGATTATAGGATGAAAAGCAGAAGCGATGCAACACTGAATCCTGACAAAGGAGTTGCTCTCAGCGTAATAAAGTCAGCTGGTGGCAGACGTAATTAACTTTATTAGTGATACAATTTCATTCGTCTGAGAATAACTCCAGATGGGGTCTTAAGTGATTGATACACCCGTAAGAAAATATATCCAACAAAAGATATGTACATACGAAGGAATCAGATACTTTGTATTCGTAATCACTAAGTTAAGATACTCTGAAGACGATTCGAAACTCCGAAGATGCAACACTATACTACATCCTCGAGCAAATCTTCCCAATTCATGACATCTATAGAGGTCGTGATCTGAATACTTCTACAAAATTTTGCTTTAGCCTTTCTCCTAATATTGGCAAATATTTTGAAATATATTCCAAACATGGCCGGAAGATTTCAACAATGTTTATAGGAGGAGCTGTTGCCAAAGATATATTAGTCTTATGGGTTGGGCAAGTTGCTGTTGGGATCGAATCTGAGCCAACGAAAGGAACCACAGCAGTACACGACGTATGAACAAAGTATGTAAAAATGATAAATTAATAAACCAAAACTAAAACCAAAACCAAAACCAAAACCAAAACCAAAACCAAAACCAAAACCA
>NC_134777.1:47753895-47763895 GCF_046742065.1 Oratosquilla oratoria | reverse complement strand
ATCAAATAATTATCAATAAGTCCGATGTTCGTAGAATTAGGGACATTTATAAATCGTGACTTATATTTTCCCGAGCCCTGGACATTTGAGTCATCGTAGATTTTCCTGGCTTTTCTCATTGTTCTGGTGATCAAACCTCCGGGGTATTATAGCTTCTTAAAATATTTTTTATGTATGCCAGTTCATCTTCTAGGAGTCTTTTACTGCAGATATGAAAAGCTCTGAGAAAGAAACCTATTAGAACATCAGTTTTGACTCATCTGCTGTGTGCTGAAAAATAGTGAATTAAATCGTCCCTATTGGTGGGCTTCCTGTATACTGAGAAACTTACCTGTTCAGAACATCTATGTATCAGCGTGTCTAAAAGCGGTAACTTAAAGTCTTTCGCTACCTCAACTGTGAATTGAATGTCTTTATTCACAGCGTTGAGTCTTCTCAGCTTATTTTATACATTAGTTCCTTTTGGCAGCACCACAATTGTGTCATCCACGTACCTTAGCCAAGTGGTACCTCTTCCCATGCTGTTGATGTATTTATTCATTTCTAATACTTCCATGGATAGACAAGCCATAACTGCTGATAACGGACTCCCCATTGCGAGACCTCTAAGTTCTCTAAATTCAATGTTGTTAAACATGAAATATCCAAACCTGACACACATGGGGACAAGTTTTAAATAAGCAGATTTTGGAACTGGAAGGATATCATCATCGATACCTGTGGTCACTTTTTTCACTGTCTCCAGGGTATTATTAATAGAAACATTGGTAAATAATTCTGTTACATCGAAACTTGCTAACTTTTTATCACTGACATTCAGGTTTTTAAGTCTTCGAATCAAGTCGGAGGAATTCCTTAAATGGGCCCCGCTGATGGAATCGATAGCGTTGGAAAGGTGTTTCGCTTCCATTTCCTTAAGTTGTGGGTGTCATGAGGAAATTTACCTTATGCACTTTAGGTAGACCGTGCATTATGGGGTTTTGGAGCTTCTTCTAGTAATGCTAATAATTTTTTCCATGGTTGACCTGCGTAGGATTCTTCTCGCTTCTGTGTTAAATTTTCCTGATTCCTTATTTGCGCTGTCGGCCGGTTGTCTTTCGTAAGTTGATTCATTATTGAAAACATCGGACATTTTATCCAGATAGTCAACTTAATTGCACGGTCTATCTAGAGAGCTCGTTTTTCTGCAGAGACACCAGCTAGCAATTACTTGTGAAATTTATATCTCCGAATAGTGACAAGTGATTGCGTTGTGTTTTTGTAATTGTATACGTATAGCGCTATAGGGTTACAAATATAAGGTAAAGTGTAGTGTTTTATTAATTTATAGTCAAAACAGTATTCTGTTACTGTACTCCAAAGGTAGGAGTAATAGTATAAGATAAGCAGAGTAAGCTTAGTGTATTTAGTTTATTTAGAGACCGCTTTTGTTTCTTTTGTTGATTTATATTTTCTCTTTGCCGTTTGTATTGCTGAAGGAGGAGCAAAATGGCTTGTGAAGGTTGTGTGAACCTGGAGGTTTGTCTCAGGATGTGTGAGGAGGAAAATCGTCTTCCCAGGAGCGCGCTTTGTGAGAAGAGTGAATCCTTCCTACAACCCAAAGAGCGTTCCACTTCTTCCCTTTCTACTGCTACCGTGAGCGAGTGGCGCTCCGTGGGGTTCCGTGTGTCAAGCCCGCGTTCGGTAAGCGGGTGCTGGCTCTACCCAATCGTTTTGCTCTACAGGAGGATGAAGTGGCTGAAAATCAGGAGTTCTTGGCAGCGGGGGACTCCAAGGTATGAGGTTATGACGACATCCTGCAGCGGAAGACTAAACGACATTTCAAGCTTGTATGTCAACCGGGCCGTGGGATCGTCGATTGTACCCAAACCATCAGGGAGCAAAGACGGACGAACACGGTTACGATTGTTCATACGGAAAGTAACGATGTGGGTGGGGTGAGATCGGAGGAACTTGTTCGGAATTACAAGGTCCTCCTTCAGGATATGAAGGAACGTGGGAGCCATCACGTAGAGTGTGGGATCCTCCCGAGGATCTACGCAGCCTCGTGTTGGAACAGTAGAGACATAGGAATAAATGAGAGGATATCACGATTCTGCACACAACTGGGATATCACTTTCTTGATCCTTGGTATCTCTTTTCCAGGCGTCATGACCTTTACTCTTCTGATGGAATCCACCTTACCCGCAGAGGTAGAAACCCAAAGGGAATGGGAAATAGAGTATACTGGGGAAAACAGAGTAGAGTATACTAATAATGTAGAACAATATGCCATTATAGAACAAAATATAATTTTAGGATATAATTGCGGTAGAGAACAAAATGTTACATTAGGATGTAATGTCAAAGGACAAAATGTCACGATAGGACGCAATGACACTGGAGGACAGAAGATCACGATGGTATGTAATGATAGTGGAGGACAAAATATCACGATAGGATGTAATGATAGTGGAGGACAAAATATCACGGTAGGATATAATGTCAGTGGAGGACACAATGTAAGTTTAGGAAGGGATGCCGGACAGAATGTCAATGAAGGACAAAATATCACGATGGGATGTAATGACAGTGGAGGACAAAAGATCACGATGGAAAGTAATGATAGCGGAGGACAAAATATCACAGTAGGATATAATGTCACTGGAGGGCAAAATATAATTTTAGGAAGGGATGCCGGACAGAATGTCAATGGACGACGGGAGGCCGGTGTGAATCGCGGTTAAGTAGGGGGACAAAAGAGATAGGATGACCGTGAGCGACCAGACGTCCGTGATGGGGGAAATGTTAATGAGGCATTGAATGTCAATGAATGACCAAATATCAATATAGAGCAAGGTGTCAATGAAAAACAAAATTACAATGTAAGACATGATATTGAAACTCAAAACGTGTCAAAAAGAAATAATCACGAGTTTCTTAAAACCATGTGCTTTGATGCTTGTAATATTAGAAACAAGTTCCAAGAAATATGGGCGTATGACAAAAGCAAAAATCTTGATATGATAGGAATAACCGAGACATGGTTAAATGGTAAAGAGTTCGAAGCTGAATTTAATATTGCGGGATTTAAACACTTTCATCAGGATAGAAACCACAAGAAATGTGGGGATGTTCTGTTGTACTTTAAAAACAATATCCGTTCTTGTGTTTTAGAGACAGTGAAACAGGATGCATATGATAGTTTGTGAGTAGAATTAAACCAAACAAATGGACAAAAAAATGAATGTGCGTGTAATATATAGGCCAAAGACATTATCATCAGCAGACGACAAACTGTTATTTCAAGAACTGTCTAGTTTCTGCAAACGAGATTTATTGATAATGAGTGATTTCAATTTTACTGACCTTGATTGGATGGCCCTTGAACATGACCATATAGGTAGTCGCTTAATTGGTTTTCTCGGTGACAATTACTTAGTTAAGCATGTAAAGAAGCCCACAAGACATGGAAACTTATTCGATCTATTGATCACTAGCCGCGAAAGCATGATAACCGATGTAGAAGTCGGTGAAACTGTTGCAAATAGCGATCACAACTTAGTTAGATTGAAACTACTAAAAATAAATTAGAATAGATACTTGTGTTTCTAAAATACCCGACTTCAGTAAAGTTCAGTTCATAGGACTACGTCAGGAACTTCAGGTTACAGACTGGGAGGCAAAATTAAGGGAAAGACCTGTAGATCAGATGTGGGAAATATATCAAAATACGCTTACTAATATGATTTATATTTACATCCCTTTTAAGGACAGACGTCTCCCAAATCAAGCTCGCCCAAAATGGCTTAACAAAGAATCTGAAAAAGTATTGCTAAAAAGAGATAGGCTTATAAGAAATACAAGTGCTCGGGTGTATCTAATAACTATCAAAGTTATGTATTAATACAGAGAGATTTAAAAAAGGTAATAAGAAAAAGAAAACGACAATACGAAATAAATATCGCTGATAAATCCAAAGAGAATCCCAAAGAAATTTATAGGTACATTAGAGATAAAAAAGGTTGTTAAGAACAACATTGGTCCACTCTTATCTGCTGACGGTCAACTTGAATATTAAAATGAAAAAAAATTTGTGACATTTTAAACAATTATTTTAGCTCGGTATTCGTAAACGAAACACCTCAAAGTGAACTTCAATCTGAAACCTGTTGAAAGTCTTGGGTAAGCTTACTACGGTAAATATAACAAAAGAAATGATTACAAGGTGTATAGAGAAACACAAAGTTGATAAAACACCAGGGCCTGACGGTTGGCATCCAAGAATCTTAAAGGAAATGAAATATGAGATAATGTTCCATTAGAAAATATTTTCAAGAAATCCATCATATCCGGAGATGTCCCAAGAGAATGGAAGCTAGCTAACGTTACTCCCATATTAAAAAAAAAAAAAAGTGATAAAAATAAACCAAATAACTACAGGCCTATAAGTTTGACTTCAATCGTAGGGAAAAAGATGGAAACTATCATCAGAGATGCTATGAAATATCATTTAGAAAGTAACTGTTTGATAAATGATAGGCAGCATGGTTTCAGACAGAAACGTTCTTGCGTGACTAAATTACTCGAATTCTACAACACAGTTATCTCGAGTTATGACAAAAGAAACAATATAGATTTAATGTATCTAGACTTTGCAAAAGCTTTTGATGCCGTTCCCCACGAAAGACTACTTACTAAATTGGCTTCACACGGAATAACTGGTAGCCTATTAAGTTGGGCTAGTAATTGGTTGAATGATCGAAAACAGAGAGTTGTTTTAAATGGAAAAACTTTGGGATGGAAAAAGGTTACAAGTGGAGTCTCTCAGGGTTCCGTTCTTGGGCCACTTCTATTCATAGTATATATAAATTATATAGACCACGGGCTAAACTTTACTGTTTCCAAATTTGCTGATGATACAAAAATGTGTGAAATGGCAAATGATCACTTAAAACAATTAGATATTCAAGAAGATTTAGATAAATTTACAATGGTCTAAAAAGTGGCTAATGAAATTTAGTAATGCAAGGTAATGCACATAGATAGAAATAACAGTAAGTGCGATTACAAGTTGTTTGGAAATTCGTTAACAAAAGTGGATAGTGGAAAGGATCTCGGCGTAATTATCAGTAACGATCTCAAATCATCCAAACAGTGTATTTCATCCTCTGAGAAACCAAATAAGTTTCTTGGACTGATTGCGCGATCTTTTGACTTCAAAAGTACATCAGTCATTAACAAGCTATATAAATCATTAATTCGTCCACATTTGGAATATGCTGTTTCCATATGGTCACCGAGTCTCATTAAAGACATTCACAGATTGGAAAGAGTACAATGGTGAGACACAAAACTGATTCCACATATCAAAAATAAATCATACGAAAATCGACTAAAACATATGAATCAATTTTCCTTAAAAGAGCGTAGACTCAGAGGTGACTTGATACAGGTCTCAAAGAGTCTATAGGGAATTGACAACATCAAAAGTGACATTTTTTTCACATTGAATGAGAATAAGACAAGAAACAATGGTCTCAAACTGTCCGGAAATAGATTTAATTTGGAAGAGGGTAAAAACAACTTCGGTAACTGGGTAGTTAGTGAATGGAATAAACTTCCTGCAGAGGCAGTGCAATGTAGTTCAGTTCTAAGCTTTAAGAATTATTTAGATATACATCTAAGCAAGTTGCTGTAATGACTATCATTTATTTTATATTATTTGTTTTGTTATAATTTGTCTGTTTGTTTATTATTATTTGCATGATTCTCATTTATTATTAGTTATATGTCAATTCATTATTATTTACTATTAACCTGTTTGTTTATTATCTAACTATACCTATGCATTTATTTATGTACTTTATTTATTATTTACAATACTATAGTTTTAATTTGTTCATTTATCTATTTTTCATTACTATGATTTTTTCTCGAATCCGACCTACAGTAGATATGGACCAAAGGGTTTCCTATCGGCATGCTCCGCCTTTGTAATCCTTTGTAAAGTGCATCAGGTAAATGTCGTGGTAATTAAATCGGTAGCCAAAGGGAAGACCTGACACATCCTTACACTCATAGCTTGACGGATTCCCTCTCGCTACGAACATAGAACTTCTGACTTGATTGTATTGCAGCAAGTCCTCTGAAAAAACCAAGTTGGCCGCAATGTATAGGCAATAAACTCTATTCCCAACATATCTTCGTTTGCCCTTCCCCACCAAATTCTCTCTCATGTATATATATATGTATATATATTTGTATATATATATAGATATATATATATATATATATATGTATATATATATGTATATATACTATATATACATTATATATGTATGTATATATATATAGATATATATATATATATATGTATATATATATATATATATATATATATATATATACATATATATATACACATATATAGATATATGTATACATATATATATATTGATAAGTATTTTAGACAAATTATTTGGATGATGGAGAACATAAACACAGGGGAAGGCTCGGAACCCTAAACACTCTAACGTTTCGTTCGCGTAGAACTTCTTCTCTGAAGAAGTTCTACGCGAACGAAACGTTAGAGTGTTTAGGGTTCTGAGCCTTCCCCTGTGTTTATGTTCTCCATCATCCAAATATATATATATCTATATATATATGTATATATATATATGTATATATATATATATATATATATATATTTATATATACACACACATTTGTCAATCACGTGAAAACCACTGTTGAAGAAAAAAAGACTGGAGACGGGGAATCTATATATTTCGATTGCAAACTGCAATCCTCTTCAGTAGATACGGCAGTTTGCAGTGTGTGTGTGTGTGTATTCTATACGAATATGTATCAATATATATACAAACATATACACATATATATATATATGTATATGTATATATATGTATATATATATATATAAATATATATATATATATATATTTATAAATATATATTAGTAAATTTAAGGAGCAAGCTTTCTTTAATACAATTTCTGTTGAATAATACAGCATATTCGGCGTTAATGATATTATTAAAACTTTCAATCCGTCTCGATATCTTTATCACAAAGACTAACGGGTCAATAATGTCCCTCATCACTAAAGTACATAAAGCAATCATTTCAAGGGAGGACCTGAATGAAAACACAATACTGACACAGGGCAACAATAAAAGAAAATTAAAATGAATTAAAGCAGTATTGGTAAGATATCATCAGCCTGAATTAGATATCCAACAGAATATGTGTAGAACCTTGAAGGTCTATGTGTCAACCCACGGCGCAACAAGAAAACCAGCTCCCTAAATTTAGTAATATATATATATATATATATTTATATATATATATATATATATATATATATATACATATATATATATATATACATATATGTTTATATATATATATTTATATATATATATACAAATATATATATATATATATCCCGTTCGGGAATTAAAAAGTGTTATGCAAAATAGGCAACTGGGAATGGAAGCAAAGACGAGATTGTATGAAGGAACGATTGTGCCAACAGTATTGTATGGAATAGAGACTTAAATTTTAAGAGAGACAGAGACTAAAATTAAAATGTGTTTGATATGAAGTGTCTGAGAAGTATGGTAGGGATTACTAGAGTGAGAAACGAGAAGGTGAGGAGGAGAGCGGGAATGGAAAAGCAAGTGTCAGATAAGGCTAATGAAAGATTTATTGTAGGTGGTTTGGACACATGAAAAGAATGAGTGATGAAACATTGGTAAATGAGGTGTGGAAGGAGGGTGTGGAGGTTGTGAAGTTGAGGGGGCGACCAAGGATGAGATGAATGGATGGGTTGAAGGGGGGCTGAGCAAGAGAGGATTATTTGTTGAGCAAGGAAGTGAAAAGGCAAGAGATAGGGATGAGTGGAAAACGATTGCGCACGGTTGATACTGCTATGCAAGGAAGGGAGGGATGGAGGACAGGAGGTAGGGGTGCTCATATGTGAATAATATTTTGACGTAGCCCGAATGGATTTCTTTTCGTCTTCTCTTTTTGTGTATGAGGGAAAAAAGAGGTGGTGGTTCGCCGATTAAGTGAACCGGCCCTGCTGTGTATGTAATGTGTCTTGCTGCATTGCGTTTAACTCAGAGCAGTTGGTGGAGATCGCTAAAGAAATTCTGAAAGAGATTGAAGAGGAGGGACAAAGGTTAGATAAAAAAAGTTGAAAAAAAACATATAGAATAGGTAGATACTCAAAAGAAAAACAATATAGGGCACTAAAAGTAAAACTTAGGTCACAAATGATTGCAGAGGAAGTACTATCTAGAACAACAAGACTAGCAAACAGTGAACAACAACAAGATGTATGGATAAAAAAAGAAATGAGCGATGAAGATAAAGAAAAGGAACTTAGAAATTAAGCAAACAAAAGAAACGAACAAAGGACGAAGAGTGAAAATATATATTTTTTTTTTCTAAGTGGTGGACCTGAGGCTGAGAAAATGGTATATCAGGAAAAAACGAAACAAACCAGACAAAAATTAGAGAAAAAAAAATAGCCGATACCAACATAGATGGAACGATTTCAGGACTGAATGAACTAAATGACTATCTGGCATTAGAAAAACCAGACATAGTGGGAATAGTAGAAACTAAATTAGAAAGTAATCTACCACCAAATACTGTGAAACAAGGGCTATACAACTGTTGGATAAGAAAGGCAAAAGAAAAACAGGAAGAGAGAGTATTATTTTTTACTAAGATAACAGAAGGAAAAACAATGTAGAATCAATTATAATAAAAGATGAAAGCAACCACATGAAAATTAGAAAATTCGTAGTAGTGTATGTACCCCCAAAACAGAGTCCTGGACAGAAAATGATCATTCCCTACTGATGGAAGATACTAAGTATGAACTAACTGATATACTGAAGGAAAGGGGAAATATAGTAATTATGGGTGATTTTAATTCAAAAGAAATATGTTAGGAAGAAATGACAGTACAGGGTGGAGAAGACATTTGGGGCAACATGCTGCTCGACATGACCATTGAATACACAATGACTCAGTGGATAAAGGAAAATACCAGATACAGAAACAATGAGGAACCATCGAGATTGGATTTAATACTTACGTCAGTACCTAAATTGTGGGCAGAATAGATTACAAAACACCAATAAGAAAGAGTGACCATGTGCAAATAGAATTCGAACTAAAAGAACAAATTAACCTAAGAAGAAATGAGAAACGTACAATAGGAAGACCAATGTACAACAAAACGAATTTTGAGAAACAAAAAAAAAATTATTTCGTAACGCAAACTAGGAAAAATCCCTAAAGGAAGAAACAAGGATGGAAGAGAATGGAATATACTAAAAGGAATTTATAATGAGGGAGTAAACAAATATGTACCACAACAAAAGCAAGAAAGAGTATACATAAAGAACTGGTACAACAAAAAGTGTAGCGAATCTAAGGATAAAAGAGACAAAGCCTGGAAAAAATGGAAAAAAAGGAAAAAAAAGACAAATGAACAAATGGCAAACATACATCAAACTAAGAAACGATTATGTAAAAATACGCAGAGATAAAAAGAGAAACTATGAAAAAAATAATAGAAAAAAGCAAGGAACAACCTGAACTATGTTACGGATATGTGAATGGTAAACTAAAAAACAAAACAAAAATTAAAAGCTGCGCCAGGGAAGTTATGAATATACAAAAGAACAAGAAATGGCTGAAATTATGAGCAATCATTTCAAATCGGTATTCACAATTGAGAACCCACCTAACTGTGAGCGAACAGAGAGACAGAAATCTCCCTTCCTCCAAATGAATGAAATAACTGTGACACAGAAGGAAATCAGCGACCAAATAAAAAACCTTAATGTCAGAAAATCTCATGGTCCGGATGGAATTGCAAATTGGATACTGAAAGAATGCGTAGAGGAGTCAACAGATAAAATATACAATATAATCAAATGCTCGCTCAAAGAAGGAAATGTACCACAAGACTGGAAAAA
>NC_134777.1:47743895-47748895 GCF_046742065.1 Oratosquilla oratoria | reverse complement strand
TGTGCCCAAATATCTAAAGCTATCCACTTCCTCCAGTCTCTCTCCCTTAATACCCACTTCCAGTTTGCGACCACATTCTCCTCTTGCACATCTCATTACCTTACTTTTACCCACATTTATCTTCAACTTTCTTATTTCGCACACCTTCCCAAACTCTGTCACTAACTTACTCAATTCCTCCTCTGATCCTGCTACAAGAGCAGTGTCGTCAACAAACAGCAACTGCCTTATCTCCCAGTTTTCTTAATGTTCTTTAACCATCTCTAATCCCCGACCATTACCCCTGCGCTTACCTCTCGCACCACCCCAGGCGACATAACGCATCCCTGGCGAGGTCCCACCTTTATCTCAAACTACTTACTTTCTCCATTTCTGATTATAACACTGGCTCTACTGCTCTCGTAAAAAAATCTTGACTGCTCTTAACAGCTTTTCTTCTATCACATATATCTGCAATGCCTCCCATAGTGCCTTCCTGTCTACCCTGTCATAAATCTTTTCCAAATCCATAAAGGCCAAAGAATACATCCATATGTGAAGTCCAAGATTTGGTTAACACTAATTCTCTGGAGTGGAATTCTACGAGTAAAGACACACCCAATCACCTTAAGTCAATCTTAGCCACTTCTTACCGTTAAAATGGCTTTCAATATAGATACTTCTGTTAATAATCCTTCAGTGGATCAGTTAGAGTGTGATCTCAAGAAGGATGATTGGAGACTGTTGGCTCAAACCTACCAAATTAATGCCCCTTCTAAATTACGAAAGGATAAACTTAAAAGAGTGGTTATTGAACACCTCGTAGCTTCATTTGAACTGAATGCAGACACATTCAAATTAATTCACCAGGAGGATGCTTGTGACGTAACTGAAAGAGATCCGAATGTAAGAAACAGTGACCCCTCCTTTCAGCCCGAAGCCCTTGCTCCCCCCACTTTCCCTTAAATGGATCAGTTGTATCCTTAGGATTAGAAAAAATTAAACTAGAGAGAGAAAGAATGAGGCGAGAAAGTGAAGAACGAGAGAAAGAACGAGAAGAACGAGAGAAAGAACGAGAGGAACGAGAGAAACACCGGGAGCTTGAATTAATTAAATTAAGAAAACGCGAGAAAGAACAAAAGAACAGAGAATGGGAACTGGAATTGGAATACCAGCGTAAGTTAACATTAGCCGACATAGATAGGAATAATAAATCTGCCCACCTACTAAATAGCCAAGTGGCCTCTATTCCCAATTTTAATGAGTCAGACCCAGAATACTTCTTTAGGCAATATGAACGTCTGGCTGAGCACTTAAACTGGCCCGTAGAAGAATGGGTATGGATTATTCAAAGTAAATTAGTAGGAACAGCCGCCAACGTCTTCAACAATCTTGAGGAGTACTCTTCCTATGAATTAGTCAAATCTAGTATCCTCAATGCCTATCAAGCTACCCCTGAGTCTTGCGTCAAAAGTTCCGAAATCTGACAAAATCAAATAACTCGACATTTGTCGAATTTGCCTCTGAAAAACTCAGAATCTTTAAACAATTGCTCTCTGCCACCCAAGTAAAATTTTATGATCAACTCGTTAACTCGATGGTCCTCGAGGATTTTAAACGTAGAATTCCACCCCAAATCATGCTTCATTTAGATGGGAAAGATGTGCTTGATTTAACTGAAGCAGCCCTACTTGCCGATCAATTTGCGGTACTTAACAGGTTGAATGTCCAGCAGGGAAGCAATTTTGTAAAGTCATCAGTAGGTTCCCTTGCCACTCCTGATGATAAGCAGAAAGGAACGACCTCTGTCCCTACCCCCCTTTACTCCTCCTGTAACTACTGTAAAAAACCTGGCCATCACATCACTCGAGGCCAAGAGCCAGGTTGCAGAATTTCAGATTGCCCTAGTGGGTCGAAAGCACCTACCCAGTATACTGGAACAAAATATTACGGTCCTCATAAACCAATGACCCATGTAGTTAAAGGTACCTTTCCCCCCTGTGAAGAGGCCTTTACAAATTTCAAGTCCCATGGTGAAATTTCTACTGATGAGAAAAGCCCCCTTTTCCTTATAACAATATTACGCGATACTGGAGCAGCTCAGTCCATAGTGAGCAAACAGGCTTTGCCTAAGATAAATACGAGAATGACAGGAAGGAAAGTGTCTGTCAGTGATTTATTCTATATCCAGTCCATTGAGCTAGCTCGAGTATTTTTAAAATGTCAGTTGTTCCAGAGAGAAGTAGAAGTTGGCGTCTAGAAAGACTATATACCTGTCCCCGGGGTTGATCTCATCCTAGGAAATGATCTAGCTGGTTCTATGGTTGTTCCTCCTTCAGATATTACAAAGCTCCTTAGTGACAAGACCACTACTGTTGTGAAAGATCCACCCTGAAATTTTTTCCCTGTGCGCAGTCACCACATCTCAAACTCCCTTCTCTGATAGTAATGTATCTTATAAGTTTGATCTCCCCAACCAAATAATTTCCCGAGAGAGCTTAATCAAAGCTCAATACGATGATCCCACCTTAAAGAATTCCCATCAACTAGCGGTGGATTCCAGGGAAGAGGTCGACCATTTCATACGTTACTATTACCAGGATAGTATCTTGATGAGATGTAGCAAGCCTTACAATTGCTTTGATCATGATTCTTGGGCAGTAGTTCATCAGATAGTTATCCCTTTATCCATCAGAAATCAAGTGATTGAAATAACCCATGATGGAGATGGAGGACATATGGGAGTCAATAAAACTTACAAGAAAATTAACCTTCATTTCTTCTAGCCTAGTTTTAAAAAGACAATTTCAGAATATGTGTGGTCTTGCCACATTTGCCAAAAGGTGGGCAAGCCGAACCAGAAAATTCTCCAGGCTCCCTTAAACCCTATTCCAGTTCCAGATGAGCCCTTTGATAGAATTATAATAGACTGTGTTGGAACCCTCCCTAAGACCAAAAATTAAAATAAATTCATTCTTACTGTCATGTGCCCGGTAACGAGGTATCCTGAAGTTTTTCTTCTTAAGAAAATAAATGCCAAAGTTATAGTTGACACCTTGTTGATTTTTTTTTTTTTTTTTTTACTCAAGTAGGATTGCCAAAAGAAATTCAATCCGATCGAGGAACTAACTTCACGAGCGACTTCTGCCAGTATGCTAAAGGAGCTAGGTATTTCCCAAATCCTGTCCTCTGCTTATCTTCCGGAATCACAAGGTGCATTAGAACGTTTTCATCAATCTCTCAAGTCAATGCTAAAAAAATATTGCAATCAATCCTCTTTAGATTGAGATGAGGGGCTACCACTAATGCTGTTCGCATTCAGAGAGACGGTTCAACAGTCATTGGGATACTCTTCCTTTGAACTGCTCTATGGGCGCCAGATAAGAGGGCCCCTCAAGCTTCTAAAAGAACAGTGGTACCAGGAAACTCCTCAATATCCTAACCAGACAGTAAATCAATTCTTGGATAAATTATAAAGTCAAGTGCTCAAAGTAAGAAGCATTGCCTTGGAAAATTTAAAAACCTCTCAACAAAAAATGAAGGCTCATTTTGACAAAAAGGTAAGAGTTAGGAAATTCAATCCAGGTGATGAGGTACTTCTCTTACCAATCCAAGGGACTCCTTTTTCTCTCAAATTCCAGGACCCTTATGTAGTTTCTCATCGGCTGGATAATCAAAATGACGTAGTCCTCACTCCTGACCATCGTAAAGACTCTAGACTTGTTCACATCAATCTAATGAAAGAGTACGTCCGTAGACAGCCTACTGATGTGCTAGAGAGACCTGTGTCATGCCTTGTTAAATCCCCCCTTACCAATGAACCTAACTTACGAGAGATCGATACGTCTGCTCTCAAGTCCAACTCTGCCCTCCTTGCAGACCTTATTCAGTGCCTTGGGCACCTAGATGAAACGAAACTGGAAAACATAATTCAGTTATTCGAGAAACACCCCTCCGTCTTATCGGATAAACCAGGACTGTGCAATACCATTACCCATGCTATAAAATTGCACCCTAATACCCTTCCTATCCACCAGACCCCTTATCTCCTCAACCCCCACAAGGCAGAGAAGATGCAGAAAGAAGTGGCCTACCTGCTGGAGAATGGACAAGCTGAACCAAGCTGCTCCCCCTGGGCATCGCCGGCGCTTCTAGTCCCAAAGAAAGGTGATGATGAGTGGAGGCTCTGTGTCGACTACCGGAAGCTCAACGCGGTGACAGTCAAGGACTGCTACCCGTTATCCCGCATCGACGCACTCGTGGATCAAGTGGGAAGAGCTCCATTCATCTCTAAGGTGGACCTGATTAGAGGCTACCACCAAATCAGATTAACCCCCAGAGCCCAAACCTTATCCTCCTATATCACCTCTTTCGGCTTTTTTTTTTTTTTCTACCTTTCGGGCTTTGCAATGCCCCTGCCACCTTCCAACGTGCTATTAAATATACTATAGCCAGCCTCCCCGATACTTATGCCTACTTAGTCTGCTCGTGACCTCAGCTTCAGTCTGCTCGTGACCTAAGCTAGACTCTGCTCGTGACCTCAGCTCAGTCTGTTCGTGACCTCAGCTAGAGAGCTCGTTTTTCTGCACAGACACCAGCTAGCGAATACCTGTGAAATTTATATCTCCGAATAGTGTTAAGTAATTGTGTTGTGTTTTTGTAATTGTATACGTATAGCGCTATACAGTTACAGATATAAGATAAAATGTAGTGTTCTATTTAAATTCAAAACAGTTTTCTGTTACTGTACTCCATAGGAGAAATAGTATAAGGTAAACAGAGTGAGCTTCGTGTATTTAGTTTATTAGAGACCGCTTTGTTTTGTTGTTGTTGATTTGTATTTTCTCTTTGCCGTTTGTATTGCTAAAGGAGGAGCGAAATGGCTTGTGAAGGTTGTGTGAACCTGGAGGTCCGTCTCAGGATGTGTGAGGAGGAAATTCGTCTTCTCAGGAGTGCGCTCCGTGAGAAGAGTGAACCCTCCCCACAACCCAAAGAGCGTTCCACTTCTTCCCCTTCTGTCA
>NC_134777.1:47726395-47738895 GCF_046742065.1 Oratosquilla oratoria | reverse complement strand
GGGAGGAAGAATATGCTACATGGGCAACAGCCCCCCTACCCCCCCTTCCTTACCTTCCATTCCAATTTCCCCATTCAGGAGAGGACATTCCAGCACCACAGTTTTGATGTTGTTATGGAAATAACACGGATGGTGGCAGTTACCAGTGATAAGTCCAGTTTAATTGGCGTAGAGGACGCTAGAGTCCATCGTCGAGAGTGGAAGGATAGCTACCGCCCGCTCCAAGCCGAGTAGCCCTCGGACAGTTATGTGCTATTCCGCCACGGTTCACCCATTTCATTGGGTGCATGGAGTAACCTAGTGAGCCATAACACAATGCACCAAGCAATATTAAGAGTAATGTTGAATCCAGTCCTACTATCATTCATACTGGAACTTGGAACGTCAGAGCAATGACTACTGGACTTACAATTGACCTGCTTATTGCAGCAGACGTAAAGAAAACTGCGACAACCAACAATTAGCTGCTGCAGCTAAACATCGACATAGCTGCTTACAGGAGACTAGAGTTGCAGGGCATGGCTCCATTCACGAAAGAGACTATACATTCTACTGGTATGGCAGACCAGAAGAGGCACCCAGAGAGTATGGAGTAGGCTCTGCAGTGAAGAATTTATTGCTGAGCATAACTGAATCAGACAGTACTGATAGAATTGCAACTCTACGCCTCAACACCAAGAATGGTACAGTGAATCTCATCAGTGTATATGCCCCAACACTCTACTCCCCACTAGAGATCAAGAATGAGTTGTACGACCAACTCCAATAGAAACTATTTAAAGTTCCAGCAAGTGAAAAACTCGTCCTTACTGGTGACTTGAATGTAAGAACAGGAGCTGACAACACATCCTGGCCCTGGTGCTTAGGGCCTTTTGGTGTCGGCAGCATAAATGAAAAGTTCAACGACTTTTGGAGATATACTCTATTCACGACCTGAACATTACAAATACCTTCTTCCAAACAAAACCCCAACACAAGACGTCATGGCAACACACAAGATAAAAAAAATGGCACCAGTTAGATCTCATAATAACCAAAAGACACCTGCAATATGTGCTAAATACGTGTTCCTACCACAGCGCAGACTGCGATACAGAGCAGTCACTTGTGTGCTGCAAATTCAAACTGGAACCCCCAAAAAATCCACTGTGTAAAACCACCTGGAAATCCTCACTTAGACACCAGTAAAGTGAAGGATCCCACAGCACAAGCATCATTGATCAACAGTCTTGAAGCAGAGCTACAGACAAACCCCCTCAGGGAAGTGTAGAAGAACGTTGGAAATGCCTCAGAGACCAGATTTACGATGCAGCCAGGTCTACACTGGGGAGGAAAAAAGGAAAGACAAAAGACTAGTTTGAAGAAAATGCAACTAACCTGAATCCGGTAATCGATAAGAAGTAAGCTGCACGCCCAAAATACCAACAGCAACCCCAAACCAGCCAAACCTACAGGCACTGCGAGCAGCACAAAGATGAAATAAACAGCCAGAAAATGTGCTAATAGCTACTGGATGAACCTCTGTAGAAAAAATTATGTTAGCAGCAGACACCGCGAACGTCAAAGGTATTTATGACGGTATCAAACAAACCATAGGCCCTACACAAAACAGTATTTCTTCCCTCAAATAAAAATCTGGGGATGTCATCACAGACAGAAACAAGTAGATAGAACGTTGTGTCGAACACTATGTAGACCTCTATGGCAGCGAAATTTCCATAGACAATACTACCATCCAAGCCCTTGAAGAACTACCCATCATGAAAGGGCTTGACAACATACCATTAATCAAAGAGCTAAGCAAAGCCATTGACAATATACTGAGGCAAACACCGGACCTAGACGGAATCCCGGCCGAAGTGATCAAAACTGCAAAAGGACCACTCCTCAAACATTTCTATGATCTCTGCAACTTCTGGGAAGAAGAAGTCCCTCAAGACATGCGAGAATGTACCATTGTAACCCTCTACAAAAACAAGAGGGACAGGAACGACTGTAATAACTACAGAGGGATATCGATGTTGTCAGTCGTGGGTAACATGTTTGCACGAATAACACTGAACAGATTGCAGAAGATCGCAGACTGGGTTTATCCAGAATCTCAGAGCGGGTTCCGTGCAAGTCGCTCAACGATTGACATAATATTCTCTCCCAGACATTTGCAAGAGAAGTGCAGGGAACAAAGGCACCCGTTGAACATAGCCTTCATAGACCTCACCAAGGCATTCACTCTTGTGAGCCGGGATGGTCTTTTCAAGGTTCTAGAAAGAATTGTATGTCCACCAAAGCTCCTATGCAGTTTGATGGCTCATCTTCAACACCTTTTGAAGTTAAATGTGGAGTTAAGCCTCTTTGACATCTACTTTGCTGTCACACTAAAACATGCATTTGGAGGCTCCAGGGAAGGTATATAACCTCCACACAAGATCAGAAGGCAAACTGTACAACTTAGACATGCTCAGAGCAAAGACAAAGATCCGCAAAGTACTTATAAGAGACTTACTCTTTGCTGATGACGCAGCATTAGTGACTCACTCCAAAAAACACCTACAGACTCTTCTCAACAAATTCTCTAACGCATGTGGCGACTTCATGGGTACCAATACACAACACCCACCAAACATCCACATCATCACCTACCAGCTAGAACCAAATTATGAATTCACTTATCTTGGTTCAGTGATAACAAACAACCTCTCCTTAGACACCAAGATCAATAGAAGAATTAGTCGCGACACAGCAGTACTCGCAAAACTAACCTAGAGAGTGTGGGAAAACACCAAGTTCAATCTCACTACCAAAAAATCAGTATACAAAGCGTGCTACTTTATGGCTGTGAAACCTGGAATCTATATGCAAGATAAAAGAAGCTCAGAAACACATACCACCTGAGAAATCTAAGGAGAATCCTGAAGGTTAAGTGGTACGATCATATTACCAACAACGATGTCCTCCAGTGAACCTTTACCTCCAGAATTTACACTTTGCTGCGCCAGCACCGTCTCCGTTGGCTTAGTTATGTCCGCAGAATGGAGGATGGGAGGATCCCCAAGGATCTGATCTATGGAGAACTAAAACAAGGATGCAGACCAAGAGAGCGACCTCACCTACGATTCAAATATGTCTGCAAAGCCGATATGAAAGATATAGGCACCGACATCAATAAGTGGGAGGAACTGGCAGAAGGCTAATCAAGATGGAAGCAAGAGCTAAACAATATGATCAAAGCTGTATGCATGTATGTATGTATGTATGTATGTATGTATGTATGTATGTATGTATGTATGTATGTATGTATGTATGTATGTATGTATGTATGTATGTATGTATGTATGTATGTATGTATGTATGTATGTATGTATGTATATATGTATGCATGTATGTATGTATGTATGTATGTATGCATCAGAGGTAACAGCCAGGATACTCCGGGACAAGTACATACAGGTAGCACATAAACCACGCAACACTCTGCATCACAACCTCACCAGGGTCAAGGTCACAGAAGCACCCACCCAGCAGGCGGGTGTAGTGTACCGCATTGGCTGTTTGGATTGTGATGCAGATTACATTGGAGAAACACAGAAGAAACTCGCAACCAGAATTGAAGAACACAAGCGGGTAGTTAAACGAAAAGATGCAGCCTCAGCACTCTACAAACACGTTCACGATTCACAGCACAATATTGACTGGGAAGGAGCCACAGTGGTACATAGAGACAACTCAAAGAAAAGGAGACTATTCTTAGAAGCTTGGACGACTAAAGAAGTTAGCGTAAACAGGTGTATAGATTTAAACCCTATATACCTGGGCGCTAAAATACAAAACACAGACGTAGCTTAAATTGGCCTCCTTCCAAACTACGTAAGCAAGAGTGGACGAGGTGAACTGAAGTCACCATGTCGGCGATTAAGTTTTTATTTTTATTTTATTTTATTTCCTTTGCCCACAAGAGCGTAGTGCACGTTCAGTTGTCGCACAAGTACCATTTGATTTATTTTATTTCATTTTATTGCATTGTTTTGTTGTACTTTATTTCACCTTGTGGCATTTTATGCCATTTTATTATTTTTATTTTCTCCGCGTACAAGTGCGTAGTGCTCCCAATTGTGGCACAGGTGTCAGTTTATTTTATTTTATTTTTATTTTATTTCATTTTATTACAATTTATTTCATTGCATTTTATTATGATGTATTGTACTTTGTTGTATTTTATTTTATTATATTGCACTTAGTCTTTGTAAATATGTAAGGTGGTCCAGTCGTCCGGTACTCGGAGTGACAGGAAGAGGAGGGGGACCCGGACAGCTTCGGCAGTGCGGGATACCTCTCCCAATTCCAACCACGGACAGTTAATAGCTCATGTGAACACTGTACATTTTCACACCCCTGAAGACGGTTCTAGGACTAGAACCGAAACGTCGGGCATTAAACTTCCCACTTTGAGTCTGGTGATTACGCTTCTCCCCCCCTTACAACATGGATCCCAGACTCCAGATATTCGCACGTATGTCTGTATGTATGTATGTATGTATGTATGTATGTATGTATGTATGTATGTATGTATGTATGTATGTATGTATGTATGTATGTACTGTATGTATGTATGCATGTATGTATGTATGTATGTATGTATGTATGTATGTATGTATGTATGTATGTATGTATGTATGTATGTATGTATGTATGTATGTATATATATATATGTGTATATACATATATATATATGTATATATGTATATGTATATATATATATATATATATATATATATATATATATATATATATATGGGGTGTTTCAATGGGATAGTACCTTTACATTCTGGCTGGTCGCACTCTATTTCGGAGTGTACCAGATGATATTGGTTCCCACACTGGCACCCAGCTCTCACCTGTGGCTCCAAGAAGCTGGCATATGATGACCAGCGGCCACACCCCGGTAAACTGCTCGACCAGCAGGCAAACCAGGTGAGGGTAGCTGTAGGGAGATCCTTCCCCTCAGTGAAAGAAAGCCCATCCGAGCTATGGGTTACCCTTGGATGGGATAGGTCTACGGGAGCAAACTCATACACGACCAGGAAGTCCCCAACGACAGCTCATTCGAATGAAGACTCCAGTGGTCTCAACGGGTGTGTCCGGCGGAAGAGGGCAAATGCCATACGGACTGGCTAAGAAGGCGCCCACTGCTTGATATACGAGGGTGTGCGGCAGTCCGTTGCAACCCTTGTCCCAGATACCACCTGTCGCACTTCCTTGTGTGCTGTGGAGGGTGGGACAGAGGCCACAATGTGTGGGCCACGGTTTGGCAAGCTGCGATCCACCCTAAACGCTTTCACGCAACCGGGTGTTTCCTCCTATCTCCTATCACTTACCAATTTCCCTCAAAAGTCAAACGGCGATGGGATAAGGATGACAGGAGCAGGTTTTGGTCAAACTGGAAGCTCTTAGTCCGGACCTACACGTCGGCGGCAGGTGTGTGATGGTTGCCTTCTCAAGAACTTGGTGACTACTCGAGATTTCGGCCCTGCATCTGCGTCTGGGCAGGCCTTTTTAGGAGCCCCGCTGCCCACCCCAAACGGGGAAGGTCCTAGAAAAGGTGGACTAAACATCGGAAGTCACCAACCATGCCTGGCCAGGAAACCGCGCCTGGCGGGTCACCCGTTATTGCGGTCAAAATGTCAAGAAAGTAAACACAAAGAAAATCCCTTTATCTGTCGGGACTTGGAACGCCCGGACACTGCTGGATCTCAGCATAAATGAACGACCGGAACGTCGAACAGCACTGGTCTCTAAAGAACTGGCGAGATTTAACATCGACATTGCTGCACTGAGCGAAACCCGCTTCTCTGGTGAGGGTAAGCTCGAGGAAGATGGCTCTGGGTATACCTTCGTCTGGAAAAGGAAAGATGAAGCAGAGAGAAGAGAACATGGCGTCGGGTTTGCCATCAAAACCAGCATTTTTCGTGACCATCAAATGACATTGACAGCTATCAGCGAGCGGCTCATGACTCTCCGCGTCCCTTTACCAGTTAACAACTTTATGACTCCCATTTCGTCCTACGCACCAACTCTGGATGCTGACGAAGACCTGAAGAACCATTTTTATCAACAATTGAATAACACCATCAGAAAAGTACCACCAAGCGACCACCTCTTGCTCCTTGGAGATTTCAATGCGAGAGTTGGCAAGGATCACCAACTGTGGGAGAATATTATTGGAAAAGAGGGCATCGGAAACTGCAATGCAAATGGATTTCTCCTGCTGGGCCTCTGCGCAGAACATAACCTTTCCATTACTAACACGATGTACCGCTTACCAAATCGATATAAGACTACGTGGCAACATCCAAGGTCAAAACACTGGCACATGTTGGACTATGTTATTGTCCGACAAAGTGATAGAAAATACGTACGTGTCATCAAGGCTGTCCTAGGCGCTGATGACTGTTGGACAGACCATCGTCTAGTGGTCTCGCGCCTGACGCTTGCCGTTCGAAGGAAACTGAGAGTCCGTTCCCAAGAACCATCTAGAAGAAAATATGACATCTCAAAGCTTAAAGATCCAGCCTACAGCACCATCTATGAGGAAAGAGTTTGTCAAGACCTCGCCACCATTCCTACCAGCAACAATTTGGAAGAAGAATGGACCTTCATCAGCAATACCCTCAGCAATGCTGCCAAGGACACCATTGGTTACAAAAAGAGGAAGAACCAGGACTGGTTTGACGAAAACGACAATGAGATCAGTCGCCTAATAGATGCTAAACGCATGGCCCGATTGGCCCATGAGCAGGACACCCGATGCCAAAGCAAGAAAGCATGTTATCATGACCTAAAAAAAACTATGCCAGACAAAATTGCGAGAAATTCAGAACCAATGGTGGATACAGAAAGCTGTCGAGCTTCAACAGTATGCCGATAACAGGGACCTTAGGAATTTCTATGCAGGAACAAAAGAACTTTATGGCCCAGTACGTTCCTCAGTAGGCTCCCTGCTTTCTGCAGACTCATCAACCATCTTGACCGATCCGACAGATATCCTAGATCGTTGGAGAGATCACTTCTACCAACTGCTGAATCGGCCATCGACAGCTGCAGATGACTTCCTGAAAAATGTCCAACAACATCCAGTCCAGCTCTGGATGAGTGAATCTCCAACATTTCTGGAATTGGAGAAAGCCATGAATCAAATGAAGGCCCGGAAATCACCAGGCCCAGATAATATCCCTTTCGAGCTCCTGCAGTACGGAGGGATGTCACTCAAGACCAGGTTGTACGATCTCATCCTCAAGATATGGACAGTCCAGCAAGTTCCAAAAGATCTCAAAGATGCGGTCATTATCACTCTCTTTAACCCATTGAACTCCGATGACAAGATTCTTTGTCATTTGGTCAAATAAAACAAAAAATCATAAAACAACAAAATGTTTGATCAAACACTAGAAAAATATGACGTCAGTCCTCGCTTCGCTTGCGAGCGAAGCGAGGACTGACGTCATATTTTTCTGGTGTTTGATCAAACATTTTGGTGTTTTATGATTTTTTGTTTTATTTGACCAAATGACAAAGAATCTTGTCATCCTAGTTCAATGGGTTAAAAAAGGAGATCGAAAGCTCTACGGCAATTATCGAGGGATTTCACTGCTCTCCATTGCAGGGAAGATATTTGCAAGGATCCTCCTAAGCCGTCTCCAGGAAATGGCAGAGTAGATTCTCCCAGAATCACAATGCGGCTTTCGTATATCCCGTGGAACAACTGATATGATCTTTTGCGCAAGACAGTTGCAGGAGAAAAGTCGGGAACAACAAAAATCCTCTTCATAGTTTTCTATGACTTGGAAAAAGCCTTTGACCGCGTACCAAGAGCTGCCATGTGGAGGGTTCTCAAACGTTTCGGATGTCCGGACAACTTCATCTCTCTGGTCCGAGCCCTACATGAAAACACCTCTGGACGTGTGCTCTATCAAGGAAAGTTGTCCGAAGAATTTGAGATCACATGTGGGCTGAAACAAGGTTGTGTCCTGGCTCCAACACTCTTTGCCCTCTATCTTGCTGCAATGATGTACGAGATTCCATCTGACAACCCAGGCGTTGACATTAGGTATCGACTTTATAGTGGGCTGTTCAACCTGGCCAAATTCCGCTCCAAACAACTAACAACCATCAAAACAGTCACGGAAATGCAGTATGCAGATGACAATGCTACCTTCTGCCACTCAGCTAATGATCTAAAACAGTCAGTCAACAACTTCACTGCAGCTTATCAACGTTTCGGGATGAATGTGAACATACAGAAGACCAAAGTTCTTGCACAACCGGCTCCAAGAACAGCCCTGCCAGAATTTGACATCACTATTTATGGTACATCGCTGGAGCAAGTCGACCAATTCTCGTATCTTGGCAGCTTACTTACCTCCAAGTGTAACTCGGAAAAGGACGTAGAACATCAAATTGCAACTGCCCATATCGCTTTTGGGAAGCTGTATCGACGGGTTTTCGACAACAAAGATCTTACCCGAAGAACGAAACTAAGGGTTTATGAAGCCGTCGTTGTCTCCACTCTGCTATATGGCTGCGAAACATGGACACTTTATCGCAGAGATCTGAAGAAACTTGAATGTTTCCATCAACAGAAGCTCCGATCCATGTTGTGCATTAAGTGGAAGGACCACATCACCAACAATGAAGTTCTTTCCCGTGCAAACAGCCAAAGCATGGAGTCTACCATCATGAGGCATCGACTTCGCTGGTCCGGCCACATCGCTAGGATGCCAGAAACAAGACTGCCCCGGCAAATCCTCTTTAGCGAGTTGGCCACAGGAGGACGCCCCCGTGGCCGTCCCGTCCTAAGGTAAAGAGACCAGCTGAAGGCCACCCTGAGGTCTACCACAATTGAGCCAGAGACCTGGGAAGAGGTCTCCAGTCACCGCTCAATCTGGCGGAACACAATTCGGGCTGGAACGGAGAATTTCGAGACCATGCGAAAGGAGAGAGACGAGGAAAAACGGCAACTCAGAATACTTCGTCACGCCGCCCCTCGTCCTCCCCCATCCATCCAGTGCCCGTCATGCCTCAGAAAGATCAACACCAGAATTGGACTATACAGCCATCTCAGACACCATAAATAGAAAGAAGCGTCATGCCATAGTAAACTCTATACCAAAATTGGACAACAATCATCTCAGACAACCATCTCAGACACTATGAATAGGAGGAAGCGTGGTATCATCGGACTACGATGCACCGCCGCCGACGACGATATATATGTATATATATATATATATATATAAACATATATATAGACATACATATATATATATATATATATATGTATATATATACATATATATATATATATATATATATATATATATATATATATTTCACCTTCCTTGTAGCCACTGTCACCACCACTGTCAGACCTCTATCTCTACTCTGTTAGTAGTCTCTTAATTTCCACTCACGTCAATTCTTATAACTTTTCCAGTCCTTCTTAAGCAGTAGGCCCCATGCCTTTTTCTCTCGACCTTTGGGTTAATAAAAGGGTGGTGAATTTCTTGCTTGTTAAACTAACGGACTACACGCAGAGAATGCCCTTTTCAGCTTCTCTCCAATACGTCAGACCACCTTCGTTCAGACGTCACTTTTTATTCGTCCAATAGTCTTTTACTTTTCAAAACAAGTGATACCTTTAAGGGCGTGTCTTTTCCCTTTTCCTCCAATCCGAGAGGCTGTTCCAGTCCTTCCAGAATTATTGCTGCATAAACAAAAGCATATAAGCAAAGCATGACGTCATCGCGCAAGTGCCCGGCCGCTAACATTGAATTGTTTACATCAGCGATTATAAAGCAGTCACCTCCATCGGTGTGTTTACAGAGACAGAACGGCGCCTTCAATGTTATTAAACAGTAGGCGTCGAGTCTTGACTTGTTGACTCAGCATTTTAATACCCATGTATTTCCCAATCTGGTTTCCATTCGTACAAATACCGGCCTCTTATATATATATATATATATATATATATATATATATATATATATATATATATATATATATATATAAATATATATATATATATATATATATGCGAGAAAAATCATAATAATGATACATAAATAAATGAAGAAATAAAAATATAATATTATAAATAGTATATAAGATACATAAATAGATGCATAGGTATAGTTAGATAATAAACAAACAGGTAAATAGTAACCAATAATAGATTGACATATAACCAATAATAAATGACAATCAAGCAAATAATAATAAACAAATAGACAAATGATAACAAAACAAATAAACAAACAATATAAAATAAATGCTAATCATTACAGCATCTTGTTTAGGTGTTTATTCCATTCATTAACTACATGATTGGCGAAGTTGTTTCTACCCACTTCCAAATTAAATCTATTTTCGGACAGTCTGAAACTATTATTTCTTGTCTTATTCTCATTCAGTGTGAAAATTTTGTCACTTTTGATGTTGTCGATTTCCTTTAGAATTCTAAAGACCTGTATTAAGTCACCTCGGAGTCTACGCTTTTTAATAGAAAACAGATTCATATGTTTTAGTCGATTTTCGTATGATTTATTTTTGACATTTGGAATCAGTTTTGTGGCTCGCAGTTATACTTTTTCTAATCTGTCAATGTCTTTAATGAGATTCGGTGACCATAAGGAAACAGCATAATCCAAATATGGACGAACTAACGATTTATATAGCTTGTTAATGAGTGATGGATTTTGAAGTCAAAATATCGCGCAATCAATTCTAGAATCTTATTTGTTTTCTCAGAGGCTGAAATACACTGCTTGGAGGATTTGAGATCGTTACTGTGGGTCATTAGTATTATAATATATTATAATATATTACATTATGTTTATCATATTATATCATATTACATATCTGACCCAGGGCAGTGGACAAGGTGCAGGGATGACCCGTCATCTAGGAGGTGCTGAGATGGGAGGGAGGGTGGAGCGGTGTGGAGTGTTTTCAGGGATGGAATGGGTAGGAATGATTTTATGCCTTTTCCTTTTTGGCTACCTCCCTAGTAAGGGGGAAAAAGCCTTGGTATATGTATGTATGTATATTATATAATATTATATTGTATCATATTATATTATATTATATTATATTATATTATATTATATTATATTATATTATATTATATTATATTATATTATATTATATTATATTATATTATATTATATTATATTATATTATATTATATTATATCATATCATATTATATTATATTATATTATATTATATTATATTATATTATATCATATCATATTATATTACATTATATTATACTATATCGTACTATATCATATTATATTATATTATATTATATCATATTATATTATATTACATTATATTATATTATATTATGTCATATTATATTATATTATATTATATCAAATAATATTATATTATATTATATCATATTATGTTATATTACATTATATTGTATTACATTAATATCATATTATATTTTCTTATATTATAATATATTATATTATATTATATTATATTATATTATATTATATTATATTATATTATATTATATTATATTATATTATATTACATCATTATATTATATTATATTACATTATATTATATTATATTATATTATATCATATATTTATTATATCATATATTATATTATATTATGTTATATATTAATATATCATATTATATTACATATTAATATAATATATCATATTATATTATATTATATTATATTATATCATGTTATATTAAATTATAATATATTGTATTATATTATATTATATTATATTATGTTATATTATATTATATTATATTATATTAATTTATATTACATTATATTATATTATATTATATTATATTATATTGTATTGTATTATATTCTATTCATTGCTCAGATGAGAGGAAGGGTGGGAGGGGTGTGGAGTGTATTTAGGGATGAAATGGGTGGGAGTGTTTTTATGCCTTTCCCTTTGTGGCTACCTCCCTTGGAAGGGGGAAAAAGCCTTGGTATATGTATGTATATTACATTATAATATATTATATTATATTATGATATATTATATTAAATTATATTATATTATATCATATTGTATTATATTATATTATATTATATTATATTATATTATATTAGATTATATTATAGTATATTATTTTATATTATATTATATTGTATGATATTATATTATACTTATATTATATTATACTATATTATATCATATTATATTGAATTATATTATATTATATTATATTACATTATATCATATTATATTGCATTAAATTATATTATATTATATTATATTATATATATCTATATTATATTATATCATATTATATTATATTATATAAATTATATTATATTATATTATGTTATATTATATTATGTTATATTATATTATATTATATTGTATTACATCATATTTTATTATATCATATTATATTATGTTATATTACATATCATATTATATTATATTATAATAT
>NC_134777.1:47711395-47713895 GCF_046742065.1 Oratosquilla oratoria | reverse complement strand
ATTGAATTAAGTAACAGGTTTGATGTACTGAATCTCCTGTCTGAGGAGGAGGAGGAGGACGTGAACAGTATTCTAGAGAACATAGAAGAAATAGTTGTTGAGTCCGCAAAAGAAATTATTGGACATGAGACAAAGAGAAGAAAAGAAGAATGGTACGATGAAGAATGTAGGGAGGCCTCCAGAGAAGTAAAAAAACAAGAGAGAAGTACTTACGGAATACAGATGACCAAGAAAGTAGGAAAAGTTTAACCTTATGCAGAAGTAGGGCAAAAAGATTGTTCAAACGGAAAAAGAATGAACCCCTGGAGAGAGAACTTTATAGAATAAAAAGGGACAGGGAAGAAGGAAAGATTAGAGAACATCATAAGAGACTAAAGGCAGCCAAGAAGGGCTTCCAGGCACGCAACTGGATGGTTAAAACAGACAACGGAAGAATTGCTAAACCAGTGGCTACATTACATCAAGGTACTTTTGAACAGGCAAGACCCAGTGAATCCTATACCACCATGCCAACAGATAGCAGGAAAGAGAGAAGGAGAAATCGAGAATGAGGTGGAGGAGCCTTCACTAGCAGAGACAAAAAGGTACATAAAGGAGCTGAGGAATAACAAAGTCCCAGGATGTGATGGAATACCCGCAGAATTACTAAAAGCGGGAGATCGGTTAGAGAAAGAAAATCACCTGCTAATACTAAGGATTTGGACAGAAGAGCAGATACCATGTTAATGGAGAAATAGTATTATCACCCCCATACACAAGAAAGGAAGCAAACAGGAATGCCAAAATTACAGAGAGATAAGTTTGCTATGTGTTATGTACAAAGTCTTAAAAAAAATACTCTGAAAACGTTTGACACCTTACGCTAAATCAGCAATTGGAGATATCAATGTGGATTCAGACGAAACATGTCCACAACAGATCACAAACATACAATAAGGTAGACAATAGAGAAATACTATGAATATGATAAAGATCTCTACCAACTATTCATAGGCTTCCAACAGGCGTATGGTAGCATACACCGAGAATCAATGTGGCAGATCCTCAGAGAACTTCAAGTACCAGAGAAACTGGTTTCTCTAATAAAGGCATGCTACGTAGATAGCAGATGCGTAGTAAAGGTAGGGGGGAAGGAAACAGAAGAGTTCGAGGTAATTAGTGGACTGAGGCAAGGCTGCATCCTATCTCCAATACTCCTCAACCTCGTGATGGAAAAGGCGGCCAGGACCTATGCGAGCCTATGCAGATGACGTGATGATAGCCGAGAATATGGATGAGATTAACGAAATGTTCGCACCATTCCAGAACACACCGGGGCAAGTAGGTCTGGTGTGCAACAAGAGTAAGACCGGCAATAGAGGCAACATGCAGGTCGGAACCCTAAATGTCAATATATAGACAAATTTAAATATTTAAGAGCCCTTGTAACGGAAAGAAATGAGATGGACATTGAAATAAATGAAAGGATTGTAGCAGGAAACAGATGCTACCATGCTCTCTCTAAGTTAGCAAGAAAACAAAAATGAGAACATACAACATTGTAATTAGACCAACAGTGATATATGGTTGTGAGACTTGACATTGACAAAAAAAAAAAAAAAACTTAAGTCTCTGAAAACACCATTATTAGAAGAGTTCTGGCCCAGTGTATGATGCGGAATCGGGAGAATGGAGACGAAGGCACAATAGGGAAATTAGAGAACAGACAAGACAAATGCTGCATAATGTCACAAGTGGGAGAGGGGCATGGTCGGCCGGTCACTGTGCCAGGATGGAGCCAACAAGATGGCCAAAAATGGTGATGGAGGGAAGTATAATGGGTAGACGCCCCCTGGGAAGACCTAGATACCAGTGAAGCGATGGAGTGGCTAGTGACGTGGCCCCCATTAACCCTGACCAACAAAATTGGAAGGAAACAGTGGAGGACAGATTGGTCTGGATAGGCATAGTGAAAGCGGTGAAGGGACTGCAGCCCTGATAGCCATTGGAGTAGGAGTAGGTATATATATATATATATATATATATATATATATATATATATATATATATATATATATATATATATATATATATATATATATAAACATAGGGGGGAACGTCAATGTATTGGGTGGGCTTAATGCTATGGGAGAAAATAAACCAATAGACGGAATGGATGGGAAATGTGGAATTTCAGGAAAGAATCGTAGTGGAGAGCTGATGGTGGAGATGTGACTAGAAAGAGAGTTGATGATAGCAAATATAGTGTTAAGGAAGAAAGTCAACCATAAGTACACATGGGAGAGGGTGGTGGATGAAAGGGTGGTAGATAAAGCGTTAATGGACTATGTAGTGGTAGATAGGAGTATAATAAGAAGAGTTAAGGATGTACATGTTCTAAGGGGAGAGAGTGGGGGAATATCAGATATTTTTTTGTTTGAAGTAAGTTGAGAGTGGAGGATAGATGGAGAAAGAGGAAAAGGAAAAAAAAGTAGAGAGGTGCTTAGAGTGAACTGCTTAA
>NC_134777.1:47696395-47698895 GCF_046742065.1 Oratosquilla oratoria | reverse complement strand
GCGTGTTACTTAAGTAGCACCTTTGACATGAGAAAGGGGAACATGGGAAGAGGTCTCTACCCTCGGCTCACTCCCTATGTGAGGTCAGGAGGCAAATGTATATATATACATATATATATATATATATACATATATATATACATATATATATATATATATATATATATATTTATATATATATATATATACCTAAGTCTAAATACAATATTCTTCTAAAAAACGCTGTGGAAGTCGGGGACAGGTGGTATTACGGTGACACTTTGTCCTAAAATATTCTTGAAAAAGCGCTTGGGTAAGTCGGGGTCAGGTGGTATTCTTCTTCTTCTTCTTCTTCTTCTTCTTCTTCTTCTTCTTCTTCTTCTTCTTCTTCTTCTTCTTCTTCTTCTTCTTCTTCTTTGTCTTCTTCTTCGCGTTCTTTTTCTTCTTCTTCGCGTTCTTTTTCTTCTTCTTCTTCTTTTTCTTCTTCTTCTTCTTCTTCTTCTTCTTCTTCTTCTTCTTCTTCTTCTTCTTCTTCTTCTTCCTCTTCTTCTTCGCGTTCTTCATCTTCGCGTTCTTCTTCTTCTTCTCCTTCTTCTTCTTCTTCTTCTTCTTCTTCTTCTTCTTCTTCTTCTTCTTCTTCTTCTTCTTCTTCTTCTTCTTCATCTTCGCGTTCTTCTTTTTCTTCTTCTTCTTCTTCTTCTTCTTCTTCTTCTTCTTCTTCTTCTTCTTCTTCTTCTTCTTCTTCTTCTTCTTCTTCTTCTTCTTCTTTGCGTTCTTCTTCTTCTTCTTCTTCTTCGCGTTCTTCTTCTTCTTCTTCTTCTTCGCGTTGTTCTTTTTCTTCTTCTTCTTCTTATTCTTCTTCTTCTTCTTCTTCTTCTTCTTCTTCTTCTTCTTCTTCTTCTTCTTCATCTTCTTATTCCTCGCATTCTTCTTCGCGTTCTTCTTCGCGTTCTTCTTCGCGTTTTTCTTTGCGTTCTTCTTCGCGTTCTTCTTCGCATTCTTCTTCCTCGCGTTCTTCTTCCTCGCGTTCTTCTTCGCGTTCTTCTTCGCATTCTACTTCGTGTTCTTCTTCGCGCTCTTCTTTGCGTTCTTCTTCGCGTTCTTCTTCCTCGCGTTCTTCTTCCTAGCGTTCTTCTTCCCGTTCTTCTTCGCGTTCTTCTTCGTGCTGGGGATCCCGTGTTGGGGTTTCGCCCCGAGGCCGAGGCCGAAGGGGAAAACGAGGGATTAGAGCGCGGAAAGCTGCGGCCGTAGGCCACTGTTTGCGCAGCCAAGCCCCCGGTGAAGCCGGGGAGGACGAAACCCGCGGCTTGTATATATATATATATATATATATATATATATATATATATATATATATATATATATATATATACAGTATATATATATACTACTTTTAGCCCCGAGTAGGACATTCCTAAAAACAAAAGAAAAGTCATAAGAGGGTCTGGGAGTTTTCCAACCAGTACCCTAAGGTTTGGGTCTTTTAATGTGCGTGAATGTGGTACAGATGAGTGTAGGAGGGAAAAGATTTGCAGTATGTTTGTGAGAAGAAAGTTGGATGTGCTGGCTTTGAGTGAAACAAAGATGAAAGGAAAGGGCAACTGTGAGTTTGGGGGTGTAGCTGGGAGGTACTCAGGAGTGAAGAGGGGATGAGAGAGAGAAGGGATGGCTATACTAGTAAGTGAAGAGATAAGTAAGCGGGCAGTGGAGTGGAAGGAGGTTTCATCAAGGTTGATGTGGATGAAGGTGAAGCTAGGAAGGGAGATGTGGGTTTTTGTACGTGCGTATTTACCTGGTAGTGAGAAGAGCGTAGAGGAAAGGGAGGCCTTTTGGGAAGATATAAATGAGTGTAGAGAGGGATTAGGGAGAAATGTCAATGTAGTTGTATTGGGAGACCTTAATGCTAGGGTAGGAAATGAGCCAATAGACGGAGTGATTGGGAAGTATGGAGTTCCCGGTAAAAATCGTAGCGAAGAAATGATGGTGGAGATGTGTCTTGAAAGAGAGTTGATGATAGCTAATACAGTTATTAAGAAGAAAGTCAAGCATATGTACACATGGAAGAGAGTGGTGGATGGAAGGGTGGCAGACAGAGCATTAATGAACTATATAGTGGTGACCAAGAGTATGGTAGGAGGAGTTAAGGATGTACATGTTCTAAGGGGAGAGAGTTGGGGAATATCAGATAATTTTCTGGTGGAAGGTAAAATGAGAGTGGAGAATAGGTGGAGAAAGAGGAAAAGTACAGAAGGTAGGGAGGTACTTAGAGTGAACTGCTTAAATGAGGAAAAAAAGGAGAGTGAGTTTAAGAAGAAACTGAAAGAGGAGTGGGAGAGAGTAAAGGATAGAGTAGAACTAGGAGTGGAGGAGGAATGGGGATGGTTCAAGGAGGGAGTCATAAGTTGTACAAAGATGGTGTGTGGAACAAGGAAGGCGGGAGGAAAAAGAATGAAGGGTAGTGAGTGGTGGGGTGAGGAAGCAAAGAAATGTGTAGAAGAAAAGAAGCAGGCATTCATAGATT
>NC_134777.1:47688895-47691395 GCF_046742065.1 Oratosquilla oratoria | reverse complement strand
AAATTGCAAGAATTATATTTGCTACAAACTCACCATTTCGTCTTGTTCAGCATCCTCAGTTTCTCAAGATGGTTCAGAGCCTGAAACCAGGTTATATTCCTCCATCCAGAAAAGATATTGCAGATAAGTACTTGGATCTTGTGTATGAAAAGTAATATAAAAAGTGTGCAGATGACCTGAATAATGAAACTGCATGTCTTTCAATTGATGGGTGGTCTAACATCCATAATGAGCCCATAATATGTGTCACTCTAACAACATCCACTGGTCAGATTTATTTAGTTGACACAATAGACACATCAAGGAAACCTCACACTGCTGAATATCTTCTACAACTTGTACAAAATTCGATCAAGAAGGCTGAACAAGATTTTGGTTGTCACATTGGAAGTGTTGTGACAGACAATGCAGCAAATGTCACCAAGATGAGAAAACTCTTGGAGGAATCGAGTGAACCTGAGCATACCGTCCTCACATACGGCTTATACCGTTCCTTGTATACTTGTGGCAAGTCTATACAACACTACTCCTTATATTGATATGTTAAAAATTTCCTTTAGGAATCAGATCGCATATAAGATAGCAAGCCCACAATATTTAAAATGTATAAAAAAAAGAAAAATCTATTTAAATCAAATAAATCTGATTGAAATAAAATAAATCTATTCTTTATATCCAAAAGAAAAAAATAGATAAATAAATCGCCCACCCTGGTGTCCATTAACCTCATACAATAATACCTGTTAAGTCCGGCTAAAATTGGCATTTCAAAGCATAACAGTGCCTTAGAAATAGTTTCTTATTTCATTACAAAAGTTTATATTAACTTATACTGCATTGAATAAGTCAATAGTTGATGTATTTGTCCTATATACAATGTTAGGTTTCTAGTTTTGATATATTTGTCCAATATAAAATGTTAGGTTACAAAGAAAGCAATGGCCTCCGCTAGCGGACCCAGGGATCTGGGTGCGCACGTCCTGTGTAATAGTAGTCCTTGATGTACATATATATATATATATATATATATATATATATATATATATATATATATATATGTATATATATATATATACATATATATGTGTGTGTATGTGTACATATATATATATATATAAATATATATTTGTATATATATATATGCATATACATGTATATATATATATATACACATATATATACATATATATATATATATAAGTGTGTGTGTGTGTGTGTGTGTGTATGCAACAATAATCATAATAACCGTGTGAATAAATATTTTGCAGAAACCACAGAGAAAAAAAAAGAACGAAATACTAAACGTTTTCGTGTATCAAGACATATCAAGAGTACAAGAAAAATAAAAAATATAACACAACATAAATGCAGAAATAAGAAAGAAACTAGGGTAGGTTACATAAACAAATATACGTATATATATACATAGGTACATTTATAGATAATAATGAATGAATCAGTCAATGATTAAATGAATGTTTGATATCAATGAGGACAAACGCGCTATAAGACATTTGGTAACAAGAACTTATAGTGGGTGTCATGATGTTTGACTATTCTGTTAATAAGAAAGTTATCTAGTTTGGGTTTCTATAAACTAGATTACATACATGTCAACCATTTATATATCTCCTGATTCCTTCATTCATTACTATTATTTATAGTTGTATTTATGAATATGTCTATGTATATATGTCTATATAATTTTTGTGTGTGTACAACCCACGGCACCCCGCGGAGTGTATGTTTGTGTGATATGACCTTCCCTAGTTTCTTTCTTATTTCTGCATTCATGTTATCTTCTATGTTTTTTTCACAGTACTCTGAAGATGTCTTGATAGACAACAGCGTTTAGTATTCCGTTCTTTTGATATATCTGTATATTATCATAAATATACATACATTTACCAAAGGCTCTTTTCCCACTTACACGGGAGGTAGCCAAAAGAGAAAGGCATAGAAACCACTCCCACCCATTCCATCCCCTACATATTCCACTCCCTTCTACTCACTTCCCTCCCTCTTATCTTTGCACCTCCTGGATGGCGGGTCATCCCTGCATCTTGTCTACTGCCCTGGGCCAGAAGCAGTGTCGTAAGACACAGCACATCTACAGCAAGGCCGCTTCATTAACTCGGCGACCCACCCCCTCTCCGTCCCCTCACGCATAAAAGGAGAAGACGGGGAGAAATAACTTTGGGCTGCGTCAATTTATTTCTCATACCTACTCCCACATCTCCCATCCCCCCACCCACTCCCCTCATGCATCACAGCATCATCCATACACAACCTTTCTCCATTTACAACTATCTTCTGTCCTCTCCCGTCCCTCCTCAACAGACATTCCCCTCTTTCCCAATGCCCCTTATACCCATATCCACCCATCTCATCCTAGGTCGCCCCCTCATGTTCACTCCTTCCACCTCTGCCTTCGACACCTATTTTACTAATCTTTCTTCACTCATCACTTCCGTGTGTCCAAACCATCCCAATCAATTAT
>NC_134777.1:47681395-47683895 GCF_046742065.1 Oratosquilla oratoria | reverse complement strand
ATTACGCAATAAACCCAATCACTTAATGAACAACTTTAAATTCAAAATGTAATGGAAAATAGATCAGAAATTACTATTCTTAGATATCTTAATAAGTAGAAATTTGGAGTCTTTATCGTTTACAATTTATAGAAGCCCACCCATACAGGGAACTACCTACATTTCTTTAGCTATCATCCAGATAAAATCAAATACGAGTATATTGTTGCCTATGGCATATTTTTACGTGCTATGAGAAATTGCAGTCCACAATATTTAGACATGGAATTAATATCAGTAAGAAATCAATTAACAAAATTAGGAAACTCCTCATGGTTTTTACAGAAAGACCTTGGGAAAGCTAAAATTAGCTTTTATAAATCTGATTCTCATTCCACTATGAATTATAAGTGGGATAATTGTCGCATAAAATTACCATACAATAAATCAGTCAATATGTCTCAATTGTTACTGAGAGAAAAAGTTAACTTCTCCTTCAATTATCCCAATAATTTATTCAGCAAAATTGTCATTGTACATCGCAGATCAAAGAGTAATACAACTTCTGGAGTTTATAAGTTAACTTGTTTAAATTGTAATGATGTATATTGGAGACAAACGGGTAGAGACCTACCAGGATCAAAGAGCACAAAAACTTAGTCAAATATGGGCAAGAAAACTCCGCCGTATTTCAGAATGTCGCTAAAAAAATCCATCGAATAAAATTTAGACGACGCTGAAATACCTTATAAATCTAAATGCAGTTTTAGAAGACAAATAATAGAATACTTTTTAATAAGAAATTTTCCTAATTGTAATGTTTTCAATGGCCAATGGTCACCACATTCCATAACATCCTTAGCTGTAAATAGACTGCTAACCTCTACATTAACAGTGAACAAAATCCACCAATGTCCACGTAGCGCCGGACACGTGACCTGAGTCCCCGTCCCTACCTGTTCATCTCACTACCTTTGTATATATGAATGCTGTAATCACATCTGTAACCACATCTGCTGAAGAGGATCACAGATAGTGATCGAAATACACGGATCTTTTTACTTTCACCTATTCATCCCTGAAAGTGGGCCATTAGTATTATATATATATATATATATATATATATATATATATATATATATATATACATTCACACACATATATGTATAACAATTTATGTATGTATTGATACACACACACACACACACACACACACAAATACATACATATATATATATACACACATATATATACATATACATATATATATATATACATATGTACGTATATATTATTATATATATATATATATATATATATATATATATATATATGTTTCATTAAAAGTGATGGCTAGTTGTGCATTAATAATTTTCTTAAAGGTATTTTCCATATACCTTAGATCTTTACTAGAATCTTCGGATTCATTCTTATCCCTATAGCTACTGAGGAAGGGTCTTGAACCCGAAATCGCGATCTAGCTAATATGACTACATACAGCCAAGTCATAAATTTCCTTCCTAAGGAACACAAATCCATAATAAGGTATATGGAAAATACCTTTAAGAAAATTATTTATGCACAACTAGCCATCACTTTTAATGAAACATGCATTAGAGAAAAACTCCTGCCCAAATACACTGACAATATATATATATATATACATATATATATATATATATATATATATATATATATGTATATATATATATGCATATATATATACATATATGTTGATGTAGATAAGACCGATGAAAGAAGGGGAGGGAGGAGTGAGATCAACTACGAAAAAATAAAGTAAACTTCGGCAGAAATGTATATTGTGTTGATATTTCTGTAATTGTATGTACTCTGAAGAAGTCCTGGATAGGACAAAACGTCAGAAATATATATATATATATGTGTGTGTGTGTGTGTGTGTGTATATATATATATGTATATATATATATGTATATACATATATATTTATATATATATATATATATGTGTGTGTGTGTGTGTGTGTGTGTGTGTGTGTGTGTGTGTGTGTGTGTGTGTGTGTGTGTGTGTGTGTGTGTGTGTGTGTGTGTGTGTGTGTGTGTGTGTGTGTGTGTGTGTGTGTGTGTGTGTGTGTGTGTGTGTGTGTGTGTGTTCACTTGGTCTTTGGATCACGTGTTGGACTCGTGATCGACAGCTATTTCCCTCCTGGAAGAGAGCTCAGAGCTCGTAGGTCCGATCTATGGGTAATGCTATGACCTTACACACACACACTCCCCCAACTCCCCGCCCACGAGAGTCAGAGTAACGACCCGAAGCGCAGCTGTACCGAAATAATTTCGGCCCTGGGCAGGATTCGAACCAAGCACTACGAGCACCACCATGCTAGTAGTTCATCGTTCTACCAACAGCGTGTGTGTGTGTGTGTGTGTGTGTGTGTGTATGTGTGTGTGTGTGTGTGTGCTTGCGTGTGTGTGTGTGTGTGTGTGTGTGTGTGTGTGTGTGTGTGTGTGTGTGTGTGTGTGTGTGTGTGTGTGTGTGTGTG
>NC_134777.1:47666395-47678895 GCF_046742065.1 Oratosquilla oratoria | reverse complement strand
ACTCAAGAAAGGGTACTACAGTTGACATTGAATGGGACGCTGGGTCCTTCGTCGAATTATGGAGCCTCAGGCCGAAGTTCGATTGTTAGTGTCGCCTCGTTTTGCTGCAGATATTCATCCTACGGTAATTAGAACAAAATATATAAGTGAGGAGCATACACCTGGAGGTGTGTAGCTAGGGTCAGAGCCATCACTTTAAACCTACGCGCTTCGAAAGATAGGAGAGCAGCAACAGTCACCTCTGGGAATCGGAAGGAAGTGTGGGACTCGAACCCGCATGGAGGAAAATGCAACATCCGCACGCGTACGAGTGCGCCACTAGCACACTAACGTATGAATGATGCATTCTTTTGGAAGTGACATTTACTACTCATTTATCTAAGCAAGATAAAAATGCTCCTCAGTTTTTGCTTTGTAGTTCGCAGGATTTATTGGATTATAGTTTTTATGGAGAAAGAAGAAGAGTGAATGATGATGATATGTAGTTCAATCAAACATGAGAATTAAAAACAAAAGATTAACATGATATTGAGGGAAATATTTGTCTCATTTATATAATCTCTGAATACTAATTTACGCTCTGTTGGATTCCTTTTTTTCTAGAATCTATCAACCAAAGCTCTTTTCAAACTTTGGCTCCCCCGTCAAGTGAATGAAATCATCTGGCGGCAGCCAGAAGGAAATCTTTGAGCCATGCCACCATACGTCTTCAGCTAGCCTGGAAACCATGGTCGATGATCCGGGGAATCAGAATGAACGTCCGGAACAATCGTCTGGGTGGTTGACCACCGTGAGGCTTCCGGAAGCCCACTTCCGGAGGCTGGTATTAGTGTGGCATCATTTTCCGGCTACATGACTACTAAGGGTAAGGGTCCGAAGGTCCGGGGATGGACGGGGGACGGTGGTAGGCCCAGGGGGAAATCCGGGGAGATCTTTAGGCAAGAATTGGTTTACAAATAGGGTGGTCGATGAATGGAATAAACTTAGTAACCACGTAGTAAGCGCTGAAACTATCAGTTGTTTTAAAAAACGATTAGACAACTTTATGGATGGGGACGACAGGTGGTGATGGATACGGAGCTGCCTAGTGTAGGCCTTATGGTCTTTTGCAGTCTCCTTTATTTCTTATGTTCTTATGTTCTTATGTTCTTGGGTTCCAGGAAGGATAGTGACTATGTTCCGTCATAGGTAGCAAAGATCAAAATTGATAGTGCATCTTCTTCTTCTTCTTGTCGCATGGATATCGTTTTCAGATGAGAATTGATCCAAAGAATGGATGGGTCAAAGCATTCAGCTGAGAGATGATCCTCAAATGGTTTAAGGATCTACCAATCATTCATATTTCTGATTTCATTATTCACTTTGAATCATCTAGTGAGAGCCAAAATAAAACGCGAGGTAATCCTTGTATAATATATATATATATATATATATATATATATATATACATATATATATATATACATATACATATATATATATATACATATACATATATACATATACAATATATATATAATATACATATATATATATATAATATATATATATATATATATATATATATATAAAGGGAAGCAGTGTTTGAAAGGGTCTGTAAAAGGAATGAAGAGATATGACATTGTTGTTTGAAAAGAGTGAAAGTAAAGGAAAGAAACTGAGATGACGAAATCCTTGAAATTCTCTCATGTTAAGGGATGGAGAAAGATTATTTCCATGTATGGATCAGTAGTCTAGGTTTGAACAAACCCAACAAAACAAATAATTCAATTGCTCTGGCCTAAACTTTGAAAAGCTTTTGAAATTTGCAGAAAAAATTCTTTTAGAATCCCCTTTATTGAAGCTGCTGTTTTTGGAGGATTTTATTTTATTTTATTTTATTTTATTTTATTTTATTTCATTATATTATATTATATTATATTATATTATTATATTATATTATATTATATTATATTATATTATATTATACTATATTATATTATATTATATTATATTATATTATATTATATTGTACTATATTATATTATATTATATCATATTATATCATATTATATTATATTATATTATATTATAATACTGATGACCCACTTTCGGAGAAGAATAAGCGAAGATATAGAGATCTGTATATTTCGATCACTTTCTGTGATCCTCTTCGGCAGATATGAGTTACAAAGTACAGAACAATATGTACTTTGTAACTCATATCTGCCGAAGAGGATCACAGTAAGTGATCGAAATATACAGATCTCTATATCTTCGCTTATTCTTCTCCGAAAGTGGGTCATCAGTATTATTTTACATATGTGCTACGACATATCTTTGTTGTATATTATACTATATTATATTATATTATATTATATTATATTATATTATATTATATTATATTATATTATATTATATTACATTATATTATATTATATTATATTATATTATATTATATTATATTATATTATATCATATTATGTTATATTATATTTTATTCTATTCTATTTTATTTTATCTTATTTTATTTTATTTTATTTTATTTTATTTATCTTATTTTATTTTATTTTATTTTATTTTATTATTATTATTTTTTTTTTTTTTGGGGGGGCAGTTCATTAGAATATGACAAAGAAAAAGAACTGCAATTACGATACAATTAGTTATAATTACTACTTCAGCATTATCAAAGAGAGTCCCGTGATTGACTTCCCCCCCACCTCCCTTAAGTTACTGCACATCTCCTTTACATTCCACCTCCTACATCTTATATTGATCTCTCCCACCTCTCCTTTCCCTTCTAAATACCTCCTCAATTTTCACCTCCTCCCAGTCCACTCACACTCTCCTCCTCTACCCACTTCACTCTAAATCTAGCTCACCACCTCCCAGTCCTTCTCTCCCCTTTTCCTCTTCCCGCAATTCCCCCATTACAGTCCGTACTAGGTACTCTTCCAACATCTCTCCTTCGTTCTTCCCTATCACTCCTCCCCGATTCCTACCTCTCGCCCTCCCCTCCTATCCCCTACCTTCACAAGGTCCCTTTTCATCTGTGCCACGTGAAGCTGCCTTCGGATCTCGACTCCTGCCTCTCCTTGAAGTAGATCACCGACACGCACCACTGACTCTGCAACTTCAGTGGGACTCGCTCTAATTTGTACACGATTGCTGTGGTACGGCGGTAGAGGAGGTGGTGGTGGTAATGGTGGTTGATATGGTGGCTATAGTGATGGTCAATGTGATGGTTGATATGTTCGATGTGGTGATAATGTTGACTGTGGTGGTTAACGTGGTGGTGTCGGCGGCGGCAACAACTGCGGTAGTGGTTATAGTTGTTGATATTGTTGGAGTTGTTGTTATTGTTGTTGTAGTTGCTGTTGTCACTGCAGCAGTTGTTGCTGTTATTGTTATTGCTTTGTTGTTGTTATCTATGTTGCTGTTGTTGTTAATGGGGGTTTTCACGTCATTGGCGAGAATAGGATCCTATGGTTGTGTTGTGTCACGTCCTTGTGTGAATGAATTCTCCTGTTTGTATTCTTTAAGGCATGCTTTGCGTGGATATGATGTGTAGTGTATGTTATAAGTGTATGTCATAAGTTGTATTTCTTAAAATGTTAAACATTGCGCAATATTCATTTGTTAGAGGTTGGAGGTACGCAATACGTTCTGTCAGATCACGCCAAGTTCAGAAACGTTACATGATTTGGCGCTAAAACTTATGCTGTTTCCCCATTGGTTGGAGGTGTTTAAACTACCTTCTTCAGATACGTTTTGACATCACGGGAAACATAAGCACCCGTTCCCGGGCTATAAAAGATGATGCGGAGAGCAACCCGAGAGAGTCAGTTGAAGAGAGTCAATAGAGAAGAGAAGCAGAGAGGACCAGAACGCAAAAAGAACAGAGAAGACAAAAAAAGAAGCAGACGCCCAGGGCCCAGCTGAATCTACATAGAAATTATCCTATATTCGTCGATTACGACAACTCCACTAAACAATGACTACCAAATCTCCTCGCGAATTGTTTAGCATATCTCCAGATTGCTGCTGGACTAAGTGCGAATCGACACACACACACTCTCTCTATCTGATATTCCTCAACTACGAAACATCAACAAATCTACGTATTTCCGACTACTAGAAGATTCCCCTACTAAAAGTTGTCGTGCATCAGCCTTACCTCAAACAGCTCATTTATTACCGAGACTAGAAAGTCGGCCTAAACAACTTTCCGTTGGTGCGACTTCTAGCAGCCAGAATCAAGGTTCGTCTACACCATAACCAAGACTTCGTTTTGCCCACCTGTTCTTACGTGCTGCATACAAAATCGCACCCACCTACTCTACTTCTTAATTTATTATCCTTAAATATTTTATCAACATTATGATTATTTTCGTGTCACGACTAGCCTGATACATAGGTGGGTCGTGATAAGGTTATTGTGGTCAAGTGATTCCAGTTACATAAAGTGAAAGATACAAAACAATGTTCTTGTCAGAAATATACATATGTATGAAAATAACAATATAAGCAAGTGTGTGTGCGCCTGTGTATGTGCGTGTATGTGTTTATGTATGTGATTGCGTGCGTGCATGTGTGTGTGTGTGTGTGTGTGTGTGTGTGTGTGTGTGTGTGTGTGTGTGTGTGTGTGTGTGTGTGTGTGTGTGTGTGTGTGTGTGTGTGTGTGTGTGTGTGTGATTCACCATGGTCTTGGATCACGTGTAGGTCTCGTGATCGACAACTATCTCTCTCCCGGATGAAAGCTCAGAGCTCATATATGATAGATCTATGAGTAATACTGTGACCTAACACGCATACACACACACAACTCCCCGCCCACAAGAGTTGGAGTAACGAATCGCATCGCAGTGATACTAAAATAATCTTAACCCTGGGCGGGATTCGAAGTCGAACCGCTGTGCCAGCGGTTCTGAACGCTATCACTGCGCCGTTCAGTCGTGTGTGTACGAGTATATGTGTGTGTGTGTGTGTGTGTGTGTGTGTGTGTGTGTGTGTGTGTGTGTGTGTGTGTGTGTGTGTGTGTGTGTGTGTGTGTGTGTGTGTGTGTGTGTGTGTGTGTGTGTGTGTGTGTGTGTGATTCACCATTCACCACTGTCTTGGACCATGTGTTGAACTCGTGATCGACAGCTATTTCTCTCCCGGAGGAGAACTCAGAGCTCATATGTGACTGATCTATGGGTAATACTGTAACCTTACACGCACATACACTCCCAACTCCCCGCCCACGAGAGTTGGAGTAACAACTCGCACCGCAGCGATACTGAAATTATTTCAACCCTGGGCGGGATTCGAAACCGGACCGCCGTAGTGGCGACCGGGAACTCTAACAAAAGCGCCACGAGTCGTGTGTGTGTGTGTGTGTGTGTGTGTGTGTGTGTGTGTGTGTGTGTGTGTGTGTGTGTGTGTGTGTGTGTGTGTGTGTGTGTGTGTGAGATTCACCTTGGTCTTTGGATCACGTGTTGGACTCGTGATCGCCAACTGTTTCCCTCCCGAAGAGAACTCAGAGCTCGTATGATCGATCTATGGGTAATGCTGTGACATTACACCCACACACACACCCAACTTCCCGACCACGAGAGTTGGAGTAACGACTCGAAGCGAAGCGGTACTGAAATTATTTCAGGCCTGGGCAGGATTCGAACCCGGACCGATGTAATGACAGTCGGAGACTCTACCAACCGTACCACCGAGTCGCGCGCGCCTGTGTGTGTGTGTGTGTGTGTGCGTGTGTGTGTGTGTGTGTGTGTGTGTGTGTGTGTGTGTGTGTGTGTGTGTGTGTGTGTGTGTGTGTGTGTGTGTGTGTGTGTGTGTGTGTGTGTGTGTGTGTGTGTGTGTGTGTGTGTGTGTGTGTGCATGCGTTTCCTGATTTCTGTCAAGCGATTACATTCTATCGAAAAGATAAATTATAGGTCATCATAAGAACATGAGACTTGCTAAATGTATCCATTGGCACACTTTCTTCTTGTTTCACCCTAACATCATCTAGTAATTTTCTCCAAGGGCAGTGAAGAGGTTGATAACATCGTTCAGTTTGATTAACCTTTGATTGGTTAAGTCACTTTTTCTTCCGTCCAGCGATTTTGAACCTCGCAAATCAAATGGTTGTTTGACAACATGGTATAAGCTCTTTTGGCGTTCTAGAACTCTGGACTGTCCTTAAGCAACCGTGGTATACATATATGCCCTTATGGCCGGCCACACAAGTGCAGTTTAAACTGACAGTTACAACTGTTCAGTTATAACTGTCAGTTGAAACTTATATGGGTATCTCAGTGTCACTGAGATACACACACACGAGCAGTTTCAATTGACAGTTATAACTGAACAGTTGTAACTGTCAGTTTAAAGTGCACGTGTGTGGCCGGCCTAAGAGAGAGGTCCTTTGGACTCGACGAAGAAGGCTCCCGAAACTCGAGGACTCGTGAAGAACTCTTTTCGTGACTTCGAGGTGGCGTTTTCGAACTTCCCACATCGCTAATGTCGCAGGTCGGACAGACTCTTCTCTCAAGTTCTCGCCGAACTTTGTCGTAAGACGCATGAGTGTTGGTGATGTTGGTGGTGCTGGTGATTTTGGTGGTGTTCGTGGTATCGTTGGTGTTGATAGTTTTACTGTTGGTAGTGTCAATGATGTTGATTTCATTCTTGACAGTATTGATGGGTTCGTTAATATTGGTGGTAGACTTAAGTCTGGTGGGACTGGAAATGGTGATGATGTTGGTGGTGGTAGTATGGGGACAAACTATAGTAATCATGGTGCTGTTCTTGATTGTGCTACTTGTGGGAAAGAATTTGTAGTAAGAAGGCGACGGGGAGTAATGGGTAAAGAAACTGTATACAAGTAAATGGAAAAATGTGTGAGGATGCAGGGATGATGCCGAGCTTGACAAGTAACAGGAGGATTCAGCCGTTGGAAATATCAAGTCACCAAGTAGTATAATGTAGATAATAATTTGTGTTGTGATGGCAAAGGTATTAATTGTATATATGTTTACAGCACAGACTCTCTGTCTCCCTAATGTGTGGTAGCCTCCACTTTGGGTGCAAGGTTACAGAACCAATATCCTCAACGCATGAGCAGTCTTTGGTGTTGCATTCAAAGGTCTTACTCCCAGACTGCTTGAAGACCAAACAAGCTTGTTCCCTTTCAGCCTCCGGAGTGCGCCGTCTTTCTCACCGACGCAATCTCCCCTGAGCATATGACTTTAGTGGATTCCAATTTTTATATTTGAATAGCATAACAATAGAAGACATTGGGAGCCAAATTAAACGAAAGACCTGTAGATCAGATGTGGGAAATATTTCAAAATACGCTCACTAAGATGATTCAAACTTACATTCCTTTTAAGGACAGACGTCCCCACAATCAGGCTCGCCCAAAGTGGCTCGACAAAGAAACTGAAAAAAGTATTGCTAAAAAGAGACAGGCTTATAAGAAATGTAAATGCAAGGGTGCATATAATGACTATGAAAGTTATGTATCAATACAGAGAGATTTAAAAAAGACAATAAGAAAAAGAAAACGACAATACGAAATGAACATCGCTGATAAATCCAAAAAGAATCCCAAAGAATTCTATAGTTACATTAGAGATAAAAAGGTTGTTAGGAATCACATTGTTCCACTATTATCTGCTGACGGTTAACTTGAATATATATTCAAATGAAGGAATGTGCAATATCTTAAACAATTATTTTAGCTCGGTATTCGTAAACGAAACACCTCAAAGTGAATTCCAAACTGAAACCTGTGAAAAGTCTAGGGTAAACTTACTACGGTAAATATAACAAAAGAAAAGATTAAAAGGTGTATAGACAAACTCAAAGTTAATAAAACACCATGGCCTGACGGTTGGCATCCAAGAATCTTAAAGGAAATGAAAAATGAGATTGTTGTTCCATTAGAAATTATTTTCAAGAAATCCATCATATCGGGAGATGTCCCAAGAGAATGGAAGCTAGCTAACGTTACTCCCATATTCAAAAAAGGTGACAAAAAGAAACCAAACAACTATAGGCCTATAATTTTGACTTCAATTGTAGGAAAAATAATGGAAACTATCATCAGAGATGCTATCGAACATCATTTAGAAAGTAATCGTTTGATAAATGATAGCCAGCATGGTTTCAGACGGAAACGTTCTTGCGTGACTAACTTACTCGAATTCTACAATACAGTTATCTCGAATTAGTACAAAAGAAACAATGTAGATTTAATATATCTAGACTTTGCAAAAGCTTTTGATACCGTCCCACACGAAAGACTACTTACTAAATTAGCTTTACACGGAATAAGTGGTAGCCTATTAGGTTGGACTAGTAATTGGTTGAATGGTCGAAAACAGAGAGTTGTTTTAAATGAAAAAACTTCTAGATGGAAAAATGTTACAAGTGGAGTTCCTCAGGGTTCCGTTCTTGGGCCACTTCTATTCATAGTATATGTAAATGATATAGACCATGGACTAAAATCTACTGTTTCCAAATTTGCTGATGATACAAAACTGTGCGGAGTGGCAAATGATCACTCAAACCAATTAGATATTCAAGAAGATTTAGATCAATTACAGCAATGGTCTGAAAAGTGGCTAATGAAATTTAACACAAGTAAATGCAAGGTAATGCACATAGGTAAAAATAACAGTAGGTACGATTACAAGTTATTTGGAAACTCGTTAACAAAAGTGGATAGTGAAAAAGATCTCAGCGTAATTATCAGTAACGACCTCAAATCTTTCAAGCAGTGTATTTCAGCCTCTGAGAAAGCAAATAAGATTCTAGGACTGATTGCGCGATCTTTTGATTTCAAAAGTCCATCACTCATTAACGAGCTATATGTTGTTTCCGTATGTTCACCGAATCTCATTAAAGACATTCACAGACTGGAAAAAGTACAACGGCGAGACACAAAACTGATTCCAAATATCAAAAATAAATCATACGAAAATCGACTAAAACACATGAATCTGTTTTCCCTAAAAAAGCGTAGACTCAGAGGTGACTTGATACAGGTCTTTAAGATTTTAAAGGGAATTGACATCAAAAGTGACAAAATTTTCACATTGAATGAGAATCAGACAAGAAACAATGGTCTCAAAATGTCCGGAAATAGATTCAATTTGGAAGTAGGTAGAAACAACTTTGCCAACCGTGTAGTTAATGAATGGAATAAACTTCCTGCACAGGTAGTGCAATGTAGTTTAGTTCGAAGCTTTAAGAATCATTTAGATAAATACTTAAGTAAGATGCTGTAATGATTATAATTTATCTTATATTATTTATTTTTGTTTTGTTATTATTTGTCTGTCTGATTTTCATTTATTATTAGTTATATGTCAATTTATTATTATTCACTATTTACCTGTTTGTTTATTATTTAACTATACCTATGAATTTATTTATGTATTTTATTTGTTATTTACATTATTATAGTTTTTATTTATTATTTTTTATTAATATGATTTTTTTTCGCATCCGACCTAGATATGGATCAAAAGGTCTCCTGTCGGCATGCTCCGCCTTTGTAATCCTTTGTAATCCTTTGACATTTCTTTCCATAACGAGGCTGGATGCAGGATAATTAGATAGGATAATGAAGAAATGAGTGTATGAATATATAAATGTATAGATAAACAATCTATTAATGAGTTGATTACTTAAAGTCATTTATAGATATAACCGACTCATTTATCCTATTTAATCTTAAAATCTTGAAATCTTACACTAAGTCCCTTTGAGTTTCTACTTATTTTCTATTTCTAGAGATATACACAAGTACTTAAGCAATGTGATTTCATGTGATTTCTTTCTTAAATTTGGTCTGGAAATATCATGGTTTAGAGACGTTTTGTTGATAACAATTGAATCTGTGAATGCAATTGGTCGAGCAATTAGTTCTAAAATGTTTCTTGCTTTTGCAGAATACCAACTATTCCAATGTCTAGTTGATCCAAGAACATTATTGATAATAGCACCAACATATTTCTTGCTTCCCACAATATGTATCTTGTAGTTAAATTTCACCAATCACTACTTAAAGATTGTGCCACTTACTCTACAATTTTTGTATGTAAATCTGATTTTATAGATTGTTGGAACCCTGAAGAACTCCATTCTTCATCTTTCTTCAGCTACAAGACCTCTTAGCCAGAATGATGTCCTGTTTACAATTTGCTAATTTTTCTCTGCCAGATAATTAGTCATTTGATGCAAACATAATATTTCCTCATTTGAAGTAGTACGAACAGCAATGTTAAAGTCTTGCTTTTAAAATGTATATAATTTCTTACAATTTGAGATGACCAGATTATAAAATTAGTGTAGGATATTTGCGCAGGGGAACTTCCATTTGATACCCTGTTATTTATCATTTATTAGAAACAACTTTAAGGAGTAGTCTTAAAATATCTTCATAATTGGTATCGACAGCTTTTTGATCGCTCAGGTCAAATTTTTAGAACTGCCTTTTTTGCACACATCACACACACGCACACACACACACACACACACACATACACACACACACACACACACACACACACACACACACACAGACAGACAGACAGACACACACACACACACGCACGCACACACACACACATACATACACACACACACACACACACACACACACACACACACACACACACACACACACACACACACACACACACACACAAATGGACAAAATCCATTGCAAGTCACCAATTGAAAAGAGTGACCATATACTCATCGAAACTGTACTAAAGGAAGAAATAGACATGGAGAGAAATGAAAAGCATAGGAAGGAAAATTGATGTACAACAAAACGGACTTTGCAAAACTAAAGATATTCTTCCGGAATGCAAACTGGGAAAAAATCTACATGGAAGAGACAAAATTGGAAGAGAAATGGAATATCTTGATGGAAAATTACAATGAAAGGGTAAACAGACATATACCAAAACAAAAACGATAGTGTACATTAAATGTTGGTTCAACAAAAGATGCAATGAGGCAAAAGACAGAAGGAACAAAGCTTGGAAAAGATGGAGAAAAGATAAAAAATCTAGTAAATGGCAAATTTATATAAACTATAGAAATGAGTATGTTAAAGTGAGAAGAGAGGAGAAAAGGAACTATGAAAAGGATATTATAGATTAACTACGCCAAGGGAATGTAGAATACACAGAGAAATTAGAAATGGCCGAAGTCATGAACAATCACTTTAAATCTGTCTTCACCAGAGAGAAAGTACAAAATTGGGACGAAGATAATAACAAGCGATCTCCCCCCATGAGTGAGTTTACAACGTGCTGCTGGTGTAATGCTTTGCCTCATATTTGTCTCTTGCCTCTGAATATAGCTCTCCACTTTCGATACAAGAATATAAAAACTGTTTATGTCCATCCGCACGTAATTGCGGAACAAAGTTTCATTTTCCTCATGCAATTCACGTAGGATTGTCACAGAGCTACCCATTCTTTCACGTCTCTGCAACCACTCCCGGCACCAGACACGTCTCTGTGGTCTCTTGTTTTTCTTTTTAATGCAGGCACCAATTATGATAGAATATAGTGCTATCTTCTTTCGAAGTATGGAGCGCACCATGGTGATCTTACCGTAATGAACCACTCGCTCACAACAACTGCTGGCGTCCGACTGCCCTCCAACCACCACAGACAGCTGTGTGGACATCTTACGCGGGCATAGACTGCAAACTTTGCCCTGCCAGGCACAGCCTGCCAGGCACAGCTCGACCGTGTGGACGTGGCTTAAAGTGTCCACACGACTGACGATGGTGGTTGGAGGTTAGTTGGCCGCAAGCAGAGGTTGGGAGGGAGTGGTTCAGTGCGGTACGATAACCATGGTTCCCGCCATACTTGGAAAGAAGGTAGCACTTTACAGGATTATAATTGCTGTCTGCATTAAAAAAAAAAAAAAAATCACGGAGACATGTCTGGTGCCGAGAGTGGTTACAAAGACGTGATTTAAAGGGAAGTTCAGTGACAATCCTACGTGAATTGCAGGATGAAAATGAACAATTGTTTTGCAATTACATGAGAATGAACATAAGCAGCTTTTCTGTTCTCCTTTCGAAAGTGGGGCCATATATACAAAGGCAAGAGACAAATATGAGAAAAAGCATAGCACCAATAGCACGCCTTGTCGAGACCAGTACACACTAGTACTAGGTGCGGACATGGTAGTAAGGTAACTTGTGTCTGTACTGAGCAGGTTTGCTAACTTTGCTCACACCTCACCTCGTGCGTTTGGCAGCGATGTCAGCCCTCCATCCACTGCCCGCAAATGGCGCCGGGAACGGACAGTTTGATGGTTTGCCCGTTGTCGAGCAAAGGCCTCGTTCCCGGCGGACAGTGCTCGACCGTGTGGACGTGGCATTAAGGGCTGGCAAACGTTGTTCCCATTTTCAAAAAAAGGTAGGAAACCGTTTATATACAACCACAAGCCAATAAGTTTGACGTCGGTTACAGGTAAAATGCTGGAATCAATAATAACTAATAAAA
>NC_134777.1:47653895-47658895 GCF_046742065.1 Oratosquilla oratoria | reverse complement strand
CAGGACCTTAAGCTCATCAACCCTAAATACATCTTGAGGCTCAACCTTGAGGGGTTGTAAATATTTGGTGAGTACAATGATAAGTGATAGCACACACTCCAGGAAATAATCATTGATAAATGGTTTATTGAAATCTGCTGATGGTCGAAATTGTACATTTGATGAGATATTAGAACAAAGTATTTGGGCAAACAAGATTGTATGTATCTTTTCTTACATAAGAACATAAGAATGAAGGAGACTGCAAGAGACCATAAGGCCTACACTAGGCAGTTCCATTTCTATTACCACATGTCATCCCCATCCATAAAACTATCTAACCCTTTCTTAAAACAACCGATAGTGTCAACGCTCACTACATGGTTACTAAGTTTATTCCATTCGTCGACCACCCTATTAGTAAGCCAATTCTTTTCTATTTCCTTCTAAGAATTTAAATTTGTTCAGTTTAAATCCATTACTGTGAATCTTGTCCTGCTGTCCTAATATGATGACCTTTTTTGCGTCACCCATGTTAAATCCTTTGAGCCACTTGAACACCTCTATTAGATCACCCCGCACTCTGCGTCTTTCCAGAAAGTGTAAGTTAAGGAGGTCAAGCCTCTCTTTGTAAGGTAAACTTCTGAACCCATATATCATTTTGGTCATTCTCCTCTGTGCTGATTTTAGTGAATTGATGTTCATTCTATAGGACGGAGACCAAAAATGTACCGCATACTCAAGGATAAGTCTAACTAGATAGAATTTAATAATCATCTCTGCACTTCTATTAGCAACCGTCCTAGTAATGAAACCTAGTACTCTATTAGCTTTATTTCTGGTGCTAATGCACTGTTTCCTGGACTTAAGGTCAGGACCCACTAAAACTCCCAAGTCACTCTCGCACTTAGTTTTCTCTAAAAACGTGTTATCTAAGTTATATTTATTTTCGGGGCTGTGCAGCCCTACGTTTAACACGCTGCACTTTGAGATATTGAAGTCCATTTGCCATTTCATTGATCATGTGTACAATTTGTTGAGAACATCCTGCAGAATCTCGGCGTCGTCTCCTGACCTAATTAGGCGTCCTATTTTAGTTTCGTCCGCAAAGTTGCTAACATCACTATAAATCCCATTTTCCAAGTCGTTTATGTACACAATCAACAAAAAGGGACACAAAACCGACCCCCTGGGGAACTCCACTAGAAACACTCCCCCATTTGGATTTTACATAATTTATGGTGACCCTCTGTTTTCTGTCACTGATCCAAACTCTAATCCATCCTAACACTTTTCCTCCTATGCCATGGGCTTCGATTTTATTTAATAGTGTCTGGTGGGGCCCCTTGTCGAACGCTTTGCTAAAGTCAAGGTGAATAACATCGTAACTATCATTGTTATCTGACGCCTTATATACGTAAATGTAAAAAAATTGAAGATTAGTCACACATAACTTACCCTTGGAGAAGGATTACAAAGGATTACAAAGGCGGAGCATGCCGACAGGAGACCTTTTGAGCCATATCTAGGTCGGATGCGAAAAAAATCATATTAATAGTAAAATAATGAATAAAAACTATAACAATGTAAAACTATGCTGTGGGTCACGAATCAAATTATGCCTCACGATGTGATCTCTGAGTCTACTAACTATGATTCAAGCATTTCCACCCTGTAGGGTGGGGGAAGAATACTGCCACCAAGTCTTTGCACTTGCATCGTAAGTGGCGAGAAAAACGGGACAGGGATTAGGCCTAGGCATCCTCCTCCCGGTAGCCCCACAGGTGACATTCCTAAAATAAAATAGAAATAATAATAATAAAAATAAAAATAATAAAAATAGTAAAAGCATAAGAAGGTCTTGGAGTTTTCCAAACAGTACCCTAAAGTTTGGGTCTTTTAATGTGCGTGGATGTGGTACAGATGAGAGTAAAAGGGAAGAGATATGTAGTGTGTTTGTGAGAAGAAGGATGAACGTGTTGGCTTTGAGTGAAACTAAGTTGAGAGGGAAGTACGAGTGTGAGTTTGGGAGTGTAGTTGAGAGGTTCTCAGGAATGAAAAGAGGACGAGTGAGAGAAGGGGTGCCTATACTAGTGAGTGAAGAGATAGGTAAACATGTAGTGGAATGGAAGGAAGTTTATTCAAGATTAATGTGGATGAAGGTGAAACTGGGAAGGGAGATTTGGGTTTTTGTAAGTGCATATGGGCCTGGTAGTGAGAAGAGTGTAGAAGAAAGGGAGAGTTTTGGATAGATTTAAATGAGTGCATAGAGTGATTAGGGAAAAACGTCAATGTACTGATATTGGGAGACCTTAATGCTAGGGTAGGAAATGCACCAATAGAAAGAGTGGTTAGGAAGTGTGGATTTCCAGGAAAGAATCGTAGTGGAGAGTTGATGGTGGAGATGTGTCTGGAAAGAGAGTTGATGATAGGAAATACAGTGTTTAGGAAGAACGTCAATCATAAGTACACATGGGAGAGGGTGGCGGATGGAAGGGTGGTAGATAGAGCGTTAATGTACTATATAGTAGTAAATAGGAATATAATAGGAAGAGTTAAGGCTGTACATGTTCTAAGGAGAGAGAGTGGGGGAATATCAGATCATTTTCTGGTGGAAGGTAAGTTGAGAGTGGAGGATAGATGGAGAAAGAGGAAAAGGACAAAAGGTGGGGATGTGCTTAGAGTGAACTGCTTAAATGAGAAAGAAAAGGAGGAGTATAAAAAGCTGAGAGAGGAGTGGGAAGGAGCGAAGGATAAAGTAGAACTAGGAGTGAAGGAGGAATGGGGATTGTTCAAGGAGGGAGTCACAAGGTGTGCAAAGATAGTGTGTGGAACAAGGAGGACTGGAGGAAATAGAAGGAAGGGTAGTGAGCAGTGGGATGAGGAAGCAAAGAAGGTTGTAGAGGATAAAAAGCGAGCTTTCACAGATTGGTTACAAAATAAGACGAGGGAGTTATATGAGAGGTACAAAGAAAAGAGAAGAGAAGTAAAGCATAAGATAAAGGGGACAAAGAGGAGAGCAGATGTGAAATGGGGTAAGAGTATGACAGAAAATTTTGAAAGTAATAAAAAAAGATGCCTTGGAAAGAAATTAAGAGAGGAAGAGGGGGTGAATCAAGTAGAGAAGAAAAGATAAAAGGTGCAGATGGAGGGATAATAATGGAAGAGAAGGCAGTAGGAGAAAGATGGGCAGAGTACTTTAGGGAGTTGCTAAATATGAAGGAGAATAGGGAGGGAAAGGTAGCTGCAGCGGGAAGAAAGGGAGTAATTGATGAGGAACAGTGTAGGCTTAGGACAGGTAGGGGTTACGTAGATCAGATTTTTGTGGTAAGACAGATATGTGAGAAAGCTATAGGAAAATGTAAGGATGCTTTTAAGGCTTGTATGGATTTGTAAAAGGTTTATGACAGGGTAGACAGGAAGACACTGTGGGAGGTATTGCAGATACTGTATATGGGATAGGAGGAAAACTTTTAGAAGCTGTCAAGAGTTTTTACGAGAGTAGTAGAGCGTGTGTTAAGATTAGAAATGGAGAGAGTGAGTGGTTTGAGGTAAAGGTGGAACTTCGTCAGGGATGTGTTATCTTGCCCTGGCTGTTCAATTTATACATTTATGGGGTGGTGCGAGATGTGAATGCAAGGGTAGTGGGTCAGTGATTGAAGATGGTTAAAGAAAATGGAGAAAAGTGGGAGATAAGCCAGCTGTTGTTTGTGGATGACACTGTGCTTGTAGCAGGATCAGAGGAGGGATTGAGGAAGTTAGTGACAGAGTTTGGGAAGGTGTACTAAAGAAGGAAGTTCATGATGAATATGGGTAAAAAAAAGGTGACGAGATGTACAAAGGAGAAAGTGACAGCAGACTGGAAGCGAGTATTAAGGGGAGAGACTGGAGGAAGTGGATAGTTTTAGGTACTTTGGTGTGAATGTGGCGGGAAAGGGAAGAGTGGAGGTGGAGGTAGAATGTAGATTAAGAGAAGCGAGTAGATGCATTGGTGGATTGAAAAATGTAATAGGAAATAGACATTTGGCAATGGATGCTAAGAGGAGACTGTATGAAGGAGTGATTGTGCCAACAACACTGTACGGGGCAGAAATGCGGAACATAAGAGAGGAAGAGAGAAGGAGTTTGAATATGTTTGACATGAAATGCCTGAGAAGTATGATGGGGCTTACTAGGCTGGATAGAGTGATAAATGAGGAGGTGAGGAGGAGAACGGGGGGTGGAAAGGGAGTTGGGAGATAGGGTTGATGAAAGAGTCTTGGGATGGTTTGGACACATGGAAAGAATGAGTGAAGGAAGACTAGTAAAAGAAGTATTGAAGACAGAGGTGGAAGGAGTGAACATGAGGGGTCCACCTAGGACGAGATGGATGGGTGGGGTAAAAAGGCCTTTTGGGAAAGAGGGGAATGTCTATTGAGGAAGGACGGGAGAGAACAGAAGATAGGGGTGAATGGAGTTTGGTTGTATATGAAGGACGTTCTGATGCATGAAGTGGAATGGGTGGGGGATGGGGGGGGGTGAGGGAGTATGTGTGAGAAGTAATTTGACGCAGCCCAAAGGGATTTCTCACCCGTCTCCTTTTCTGCATGAGGGGACGGAAAGGGGGGATCGCCGATTTAATGAAGCAGCCTTGCTGTGGATGTGCTGTGTCTTGCGATACTGCTTGTGACCCAAGGCAGTGGGCGAGATGCAGGAATTGTCCGTCATCCAGGAGATGCCAAGATAAGAGTGGGGGGAAGAGGATGTAGAGGAGTAGAGTATGATAGGAATGGAATGGGTAGGAGTGGTTTTTATGCCTTTGTTTTTTGGCTACCTCCCTTATAAGGGGAAAAAGCCTTTGGTATATGTATGTACATACATTTTACCTATAACTGATGTCAGACCGATTGGCCTATGGTTGCATGTAGATGATTTATCTCCCCTTTTGAAAACAAGAACAACGTTTGTCTGCCCTCAAGCAATAGGCACAAAACCAGTCTACCGACTTATCAAATATTTTTGTTAACTGGTCGCAGATTTCA
>NC_134777.1:47631395-47636395 GCF_046742065.1 Oratosquilla oratoria | reverse complement strand
GAAATGAGGAGATGAGGAGGAAAACAGGGGTGGAAAGGGAGTTGGGAGATAGAGTTGATGAAAGAGTATTACGATGGTTTGGACACATGGAAAGAATGAGTGAAGAAAGACTAGTAAAGGAGGTATGGAAGGCAGATGTGGAGGAAGTGAACATGAGGGGACGTCCTAGGATGAGATGGATGGATGGGGTGAAGGGGGCCTTGGGGAAGAGGGGAATGTCTGTTGAAATAGGACGGGAGAGGAAAGAAGACAGGGGTGAATGGAGAATGGTTGTATATGGAAGATGCTGTGATGCATGAGGTGGAATGGACGGGGGGATGGGGGATGAGGTAGTGTGTGTGAGCAAAATTTTGACGCAGCCCGAAGGGATTTCTCCCCGTCCTCTCCTTTATATGGGGGGACGGAGAGGGGGGGTCGCCGACGTAATGAAGCGGCCTTGCTGTGGATGTGCTGTGTTTTGGGACACTGCTTCTGACCCAGGGCAGTGAACAGGGTGCAGGGATGACCCGTCATCTAAGTGGTGCTAAGATGGGAGGGAGGGTGGAGGGGTGTGGAGTGTTATCGGGGATGGAATGGGTGGGAATGATTTTATGCCTTTTCCTTTTTGGCTACCTCCCTAGTAAGGGGGAAAAAGCCTTGGTATATGTATGTATGTATGTATGTATTTATACAGTATATTATATGTATATATATATGTATATATATACACATATACATATATGTATATATATGTATACATATATATATATATACATATGTATATACATGTATTTATATATGTGTATATACATATATATATGTATATATGTATATATATATATATATATATATATATATATATATTTCATTAAAAGTGATAGACAATTCAGCATGCTGAAATTCTTAAGGATGTTCTCCTTATTACGCAAGATAGACTTATTCTCTCTTGCAAAATGTGAGATGATTTCTCCATAGGAGGTCATATGGGCTGCCATATCGCAGCCCAGCCGATATGGCAGCCCAAATAACCTCCTATGGAGAAATCATCTCACATCTTGCAAGATAGAATAAGTCTATCTTGCGTAATAAAGAGAATATCCTTAAGGAAATTCAGCATGCTGAGTTGTCTATCACTTTTAATGAAGCATGTTTGAGAGAAGACCTCCTGCTCATATATACCTTTAAAATATATATGTATATATATATTTCTATATATATATATATATATATGTATATATATATATATATATATATATATATATATATATATATATATTGGACAGAAGGACGACAAAATGAGTGGAAGGGTGGTGAGATAAACACCGAGTAATGTTGGAGTGTAAATTTACTGACGTTTCGTCCTTAACAGGACTTCTTCAGAGTATGAGTACATAAGCATAAAATCAACATATATATACACGCGTTCATATCCGCGTTCCTGCTAACCCACGCCACTCGAGTCCGCTTGTTTCCTCATCTCCCGGCGGATGAGTCGTCCGGACATTTGAGACAGTTTGATGAATCCGTCCCTGTGATTAAGGCAAGGCTGAGATGCTATATATGCTGCCTCAACTAGTTTCCTCTTTTTCTTTTCTAACCCCTGTTGTAAAATCTCTACCCCGCTCCAGTTGGGAAGGTGTCCAAGTTGGTCCACATGAACCACCAATGCGTTGGAAGTGCGGTGGGCTTTTAGGTCGTTCAAATGTCCGGACGACTCATCCGCCGGGAGATGAGGAAACAAGCGGACTCGAGTGGCGTGGGTTAGCAGGAACGCGGACATGAACGCGTGTATATATATGTTGATTTTATGCTTATGTACTCATACTCTGAAGAAGTCCTGTTAAGGACGAAACGTCAGTAAATTTACACTCCAACATTACTCGGTGTTTATCTCACCACCCTTCCACTCATATATATATATATATATATATATATATATATATGTATATATATATATATATATATATATATATATATATATGTCTGTAGGGAAGAGGCCAAACGCAGAGTATGGGAGTCCAATATATTTTACGTTTCGCCTAGCAGGGCGAAACGTAAAATATATTGGACTCCCATACTCTGCGTTTGGCCTCTTCCCTACAGAGCTGTTGCAGTCATTGCTGCCTTTACTCATATATATATGTATATATATATAGATATATATTTAGAAGCTCTGCCATGGGATTCGAACCCTGACCCGTGCGTCGATATGGGAGTAACGTTAGCTAGCTTCCATTCTCTTGGGACATCTCCGGATATGATGGATTTCTTGAAAATCATTTCTAGTGGAACAACAATCTCATTTTTCATTTCCTTTAAGATTCATGGATGCCAACCGTCAGGCCCTGGTGTTTTATTAACACTATATACCTTTTAATTTTTTTCTTTTGTTATATTTACCGTAGTAAGTTCATCCTAGACTTTTCACAGGTTTCAGTTTGGATTTCATTTTGAGGTGTTCCTTTACGAATGCTGAGCTAAAATAGTTGTTTGAAGTATCAAGTATTCCTTCATTTGAATATTCATGTTGACCGTCAGCAGATAATAGTGGGCCAATTTGATTCCTAATAACCTTTTTATCTCTAACGTAACTATGGAATTCTTTGTCATTCTCTTCGGATTTATCAGCGATTCAATATTTTCGTTTTTTATTGTCTTTTTCAAATCTCTCTGTATTATTATATAACTTTGATAGCAATTAAGTGCACCCGAGCACTTATATTTCTTATAAGCCTGTCTCCTTTTAGCAATGTTTTTCCATCTTCTTTGTCAAGCCATTTTGGGTGAGCCTGATTTGCTTGGCATCTATCCTTAAATGGGATGTAGGTATGAATCGTATAGTTCCTTTGCCTTCAGGTACATTTGTATACGCCTCATATACATGACGAGTAGTATCGCCCAGTCATATAACCCACTCACTCCCTCAGACACTCACTCACTCACTGTCCGCCGACGGTCAAGCACCATTTCGCTGACCAATCTGCTGACTACAACAGTTCCTACCGCGCCACCAGACGACATGCACACACGAACACACGCGATCACACAAATAACCACACAGTAATAAACACATTATTACGTATACTGACGAACCTCCTCTGGATATATATTATAGTCTGGCTGTCAGACTAAATTAATAACTATTTATGTAAATTAAAATAAGATGTGACGAATTAAATCTCGCTCGCATAAACTCTTAAGTTTATACGAGCGTGGCACCTCATAAAACGAGTTTCCGGCCTTCTTAAGGCAATGCACGGAGCTCGGAAAGGAGTCGGTCCGATGAGACGTACCAAGTAATAAACATGTGCAAATTGTAATATAGAACTAGGAGGTGATTGACTTAGTGTAGAAACATGGAAGAAACTGTGAACAAATAAAGAAAATATAAACCAGTGACATTTATTATGAACCGCCATATGAAGGGGATACATAAATTGGCGGCAGCGGTGGGATATTTCTCTAAATACACAATCCTAATACCACTCCAAGACAAAACAGCAGAGACTGTAGCCAAAGCCCTAGTTAACAATATCTTTTGTAGATACAACATACCACACACAATGTTATCTGACAATGGATCAGAATTTAAAAATGAGGTGATGCGCGAAATAGCACACCTCTACAACATTGACCAAACATTTGCCACTGCATACCATCCACAGGGAAATGGTCTGACTGAGCGAACAAATCGCAAAGTCCTAGAGGTGCTCAGACCCTTAGTCAGCGACCTCATGGACAGTTGGGAAGATTGGCTACCACAGATACAAGCCAGTATCAACAGCACAGTCAATTCCGCAACAAAGATGTCACCACATGAGATCATTTTTGGGCAGCCAATGCGCCTACCCTACCAAATCTTCAACCAACCAACACCCCCTTATACAACCTAGACAACCTCACACACTGCATCAAAAGAGGTATGCAAACCATTTACAAACAAGTCAGGGAAAACCTCAAAGAAGCACAAGAAAAGACAAAGACAAAACAACACAAACGGTCAACTCCACTTGACATAGCGCTTGGTGACACTGTCATGGTCAAAGACACCACCAGGACTAACAAACTCAGACCCAAGTTCTTAGGTCCCTTCACAGTCACAAGCTCACTCCCTAACAATGTTTTTCTACTAACGGATCCTTCCGATCACACAACCGTGACCATACATGGAGAGAAGCTGAGAAAGGTCAAACTCAACCTCGACCCAATCCCACTTCCCACCAACAACCCACCTACCGCACTCACACATAACTCACCCAAACGCAAGTCTCATCCCATGACTCTGCGTCGACGCAACTAAACATGCACTCTAGCTCTCGCCCCTGAAGATGCAGGACGTCATGTATCTATCAGTGGAGGTTAAAATGGCCCATTTCCAATAAGAACTCCTTTCCACATATCTAATGAAACTTCTCCACTTCCTTCCGACCAATATAACCTTAGCGAGAGTCAGATAAACATATCCTCATTCACTGAGACATAACCTTCATCCTCCAAAATGAAATACAACATTAATTACCCACCTTAAACATCAACTATCTTTCAAAAAAATTATTCTTAGCAACATACCTATAGACCCGATCAAGAGATTCTCCCCTTCGGAAATCTACCCCTACCCACCCATACCTAAGGTCCCCGCTACCATCCTTCCAAGTAAAATAGACATGGTACACCTACTGAATAAATCGACTACTCTTGACATGGACTCCTTCGACCTCCATTGTTGTGGTATTAACCAAATTCTTTTGCACGAAGTAACACCTTCCAAAACCTTTCAACCCCCATTCCCGATTTACTGTAAACCTAGATTAAGTTTATTCTTGTGTCTCACCCAATATCTTAAATAACATAATAATTCTTACGAGAAACTATATACATACTATGAAATAAAACAAGTGCTAAGTGACACACCAAACTGACCATAGAACAGTGTTTAGAAAATGACACTCCCTACAGTGATAGTGATAAAACACATGAACGCCATAACATTTGGAAACTGATTTCAACAGTGATATCAAATA
>NC_134777.1:47613895-47626395 GCF_046742065.1 Oratosquilla oratoria | reverse complement strand
TGCTTAATATGAAAATCTTGCTTAACCCGTCTCAGGTAAAGTGGGGTCAGACAGACCCCATGCTTTTTTGTTTTTTATTTTTAATATACTAATATATTGCATATAGATATGTTCTCCCCTATACCTTCTTGACGAGTGGAGTAGTTTAAGGGGGTGATAGGGTCATTCCTGAATCTTGCTCTATATAAGCTTTATAGAGCTTTTGGGCCCGTCAGACCCCACTTTACCTTAGGTGTGAGTAGCGTGGGGTTTGTTAGGCCCCACTTTACCTGAGTTTTTTTTTTCATGTCATATAAATACCTAAGTAAGATGCTGTAATGATTACAATTGATCTTATATTATTTGTTTTTGTTTTGTTATCATTTGTCTGTCTGATTTTCATTTATTATTAGTTATATGTCAATTTATTATTATTTACTATTTACCTGTTTATTATTTAACTATACCTATGCATTTATTTATGTATTTTATTTGTTATTTACATTATCATAGTTTTTATTTATTATTTTATTATTAATTTTTTTTTCGCATCCGACCTAGATATGGATCAAAAGGTCTCCTGTCGGCATGCTCCGCCTTTGTAATCCTTTGTAATATAAATGTTTTATCATTTATACTTATGGGTAAATAAGAATTTCTTCTTTTTTATAATTTTTTATGACTGATATGTTGATTTTGTTTTTCGATGGTGATGGTATTATTTAGAATGCATCGTAATTGTGTTGACAAGGGAATCATAGTTTTATGTTAATTATAATTTTTTTTAAATCTGTTTGTCGTTATTCTGGGTAACTATTGCCTACACTGCAAAAGACCAGTGTGTCAGGAACATTCAACCCCCATCTGCAATGACTGCAATTAGATTCTTCAGTATCACAAAGTCAAAATAATTAACTCCATTTTTTTTCAGATTTTATGGTTTATGAAACACATTTATTATTCATTTGTTGTGGCTCTACTTTTCCGAAGATAGTTGGGACATTGGTCTCTACAAAATGATGATGACCAACCGCTTCACGTTTCCTGTTTTCAGTCAAGTACCCTCTAAAGTCAGCAATACCTTACTTTTCATAATTTTTTTGTAATTTTCATTAAAAAAATATATCTAACAATTATAATAACTTTCAAGCATGTAAATGGAGGAAAATAAGTTGAAGTACATATGTTTTGATCTCTATGACACTAAAGGCAGTGGAAATATTTTTTCGTATTTTTTGTGTTAGGGTAAAAAAAAATTACCTCCGATTTTTTCAGATTTTATTTTTTTTTTTAAACACATTTATTATTCATTTGTTGTAGCTCTGTTTTTCCTTAAAGATAGTTGGGACATTGGTCTCTACAAAATGATGATGACCAACCGCTTACCATTTCCTGTTTTCAGTCAAGTATCCTCTAAAGTCAGCAATACCTTATTTTTCATCATTTTTTGTAATTTTAATTAAAAAATATTTCTAACAATTATAGTCACTTTCAAGCATGTAGATAGAAGAAGATAAGTTGAAGTACATATGTTTTGATTTCTATGTCACTAAATGCAGTGAAAGTATTTTATTGTATTTTTTTGTGCTTGGGGTCTGTCAGACCCCGCTTTACCTGAGGTGTTTCCCAATAAAAGCTTTACCTGAGCAGGGTTAAAGTGAACATATGGCAAGTGTTTTGCCTATTGTGAACATTGCACAAATTAAGTTGCCTAATGTACACATTAGGCAATTTTCTTGCCTGATGTTCACATTAGGCAATTAACCACATTATATGTATATATATATATATATATATATATATGTATATGTATGTATATATGTATATGTATGTATGTATTGTTACCATAGTCACCCCCTGGTGCTAATTACGTTCTCTATTTTTCCAAATGCTGGTGCCCAGGATGCCCAGCTTTGTTTATATACGGACGCGAATTCGCGGTCTGATATTAAAGTGTTTTGGATAAAATGTGTCTAGAGATACGTTTATACTTTTGAGATCTACGGTGCTCTAGTTACGTAAGAATTTATAGAAATACGTATTGTAGTTGCTTTTGATGTATGATTCATGTACGGTGTGTACTCTACAATATTGAAATGTATTGTTAGGATGACGCCAAGAGTATTGGAACCATGGTGCCAACTCAAACGCGAAAACAAGGGAGGCATTGTTCTCTCTCTCTCTTTCTGTGTATAAAGCAAGGCGGACGTGCAAGTCCTTTCGTGGGTATAAAATGGTAGGGAAAATAAGAATCGGGAGAAATAAGGAGGATAAATAATGGTGAAATACACAGAGGGAGAGGAGCAATGATTTCTGGTGAAGTATAACTGCATATCTTGGTAGGATGTATGTTATTTGAGATGATTAGCAAGGATCCAATTTTCATGTGTTTGTAGGAGCAGAAACTTGTTGAAGTGGTTAGACAGAGATGATATAATTTGTGTGTGGTTGTAGAATTGTGATGACAATAGAAATTGGTATGTAATTGCATGGAATGCAATGTAATGATTATGTTGATGTAGAGGCAGTAGCTCAACTGAGTAGCAGTGGAAATATTGAATAATTACCTCATATGATTAAGATGTGCTGGATTCTGAGATGCAACGAGATAAATCATTCATGTTTAGCTCTGTACTGATAAGCTTATTCAATATAGGTATAGAGAAAATTACCTACTATGTTTCTATAACCTCCATTTTTAGTATGATGGCTAATGTGGGATGATGATTTTCCTAACTGAGAGGGAATTTGATATATTTACAGAAGGAAGTGTAAAGAAGGAAATGAAATAGATATCCGTTTAATTGTCGCTCCACCTTTAAGGGATGAGGCAAGATCTGTTGTTGTCCTCCTATAGGTCCTTTATTTACTAAGCTGATTGCTTTAAGGTTAGAGGTGGTAACGTGACAGTTGGGGGCCCGGCCGTCCGGGATAGGATCCAGAACTAACAAGGAAGCGCACAACCAGTCGGATACAGTCGCAAGTAAGAATTACACATGTAGGAACTCCCCAGAGTAAACTCCCAAGGACAGAGGTATGTTGTGTTGAAAAATTTATTTTAGTGAAAGTGTGAAATATAAAGTGAAATATATTCTGTATACAATGGCTACGTACGGCGACCAAGTAGAAATGGGTAGTGACACAGTGATGAAGTGGAAATGCATGAACAGAATGTGGAAATGGACCTAATAGTCAAGAGTAAAGCCGTGCGAGCATTTTTTTTGGAAAACCCCGATATACATAATTTGTACCAGCTTAAGGTAGACGACTTGCACAAGTTAGCGGAGGTATATGAGATTACGGTGTTAGATGCTCCCAAGGGTGATCTACAGAGACCAAATCATGACAGCCTTGGTCAGGATAGGAAGTCCTTGGCGGAATTAGTGGGAATGAGAGTCAGAGAAAGAAGAAGGGCAGTTAAGTGGAAATACAGAGTCGAATAAATGTGACTGGCGAGCGCAAGTTGAAAGATAGAGAAAATCCGAGCAGAAAAGGAATTAAAACTAAAGGAGATGGAAAACAAAATAAGATTAAAAAGAGATAGAAGTCTTTGGTGCACAAGGAGGAAGAAACGCAGGAGGCGGAGGGAGATGATAGGTCAGTCAGTTACCCCGAATTTATAGAAGGAGAGGCAGAAGACTTCTTTATCCAGTTTGAAAAACTAGCCACTATCAGAAAATGGGAAAGATCGGATTGGGCGATGTTAGTTCAAGCGAAGTTCACGGGAAAAGCGAGGGAGGCCTTTGCAGGTTTATCATTACATGATTCAGTCCGATACCACAGAGTGAAGGAGGCTGTGCTCAAGACAAGTGAGATGACACCTGAAGTATATAGGAGGAAACTCAGAAGTATGAAGAAGACAGATGGACAGACATATGGAGAGATGGCCAGGGAGGTACCATGCGATTCGAACGGTGGTGCAAATCGGAGAGAGTAGAAGACTTTGAGGGACCTGAAACAGTTGATGTTGTTGGAACACTTTACAGAGATGGCGCACCCTGATATCAGATATGAAATCTGTAGGAGTCGGATAAAGAATATAACGGATGCAGCACAGTTAGCGGATGAATTGACTGTTATGCGGAAGATGTGTACAGGGCAAGTGAGCCACAAACCAGTTGGAATAAGGAATGTGGGACATGCTTATGGAAGGAATGACCAAAGAGTAGGCCACTTTGATTATAGGCAGGACCATTACAACCACCAGAAATCACAACCCCATTATGTTCCGCAGTATCAAGAGAGAAGCAAACCTAGGAACCCACCCCAGTATAACCCTATGAGGCAGCAGAATTTTAACGGTTATGTGAACAGGCAGGAAAGGTCACATGTGAAATGTTACGGATGTGGAGAGAGTGGTCATGTGCAGTATCAGTGTAGGAAAGTGTCCAAATCTGCTGGATTGACTGTGGCATGGAGGAAACCACAAGTGAGCTTGGATGTAGAACCTAAGAGGAAGGAGAAAATTGTGGATAGTTTCCAACCGTTCATAACAGAAGGAACGATATCATTACCTGGAGGAGCGAAGAAGCAAATAAAAATCCTAAGGGATACAGGGGCGAATCTGAGATCTAGTCCTCCGAGAGACATTGGATTGGACCGAAAGTTCATATACCGGTGAAAGAGGCTAGAATAAGAGGTGTGGTTGCAGGAACGAATACCCCCCCATTGCATTATGTAGAAAATAGACACAGGATATGTTAGTGGCAAAGTGGAAGTTGGAGTCCGTGAAGAACTCCCTATAAATGGTGTGGATATGCTTTTGGAAAATGATTTAGCCGGAGATAAGGGTGGTCCCAGAACCAATAAATGATTGCTAAACCCCTCGGGAATGTGAAGGATGGCGAATGTCGACGTGGCAAGGTGAAGGAGATGTCTTAGATATTGGAATTCGGAAGAAGTCCAAAGTGAGTGTGGAAATGGAGAAGGAACTACAGTTGCAGGGAGTAAGGAATCTCTGAGCGGAGGTGAAATAAAATGCAAGTGAGGAGAGTGCGGATGATGGAAGTATCCAAAGAATTTACCCAGCTTGTGTAGTGACCAGAGCCATGATGAGGAATAATGGAAACTAACGATGAGGAATATTGGGTTTAGGTGATATATTTGATGAGGAAAAGGAACATAAGCCTGTGAAAGATGAAAGTGTGGAGATGAAATTAGAGATGTCCCTGATTTCAATGTTGGCAGGAAGGAACTTATCGAGGCCCAGCGCAATGATCCCTACTTGAAGGAATCTTTGGAGAAGCAAATAGAAATGGCATGTCTGATGATAGTTCTACTGGATTCTATCTTCACGACCATGTATTGATGATGAGGAAAGTGGAGAGACCTGCGAGTGTACCCGCAACAGAACATTGGGAAATGAAAATGCAGATAGTGGTACCGAAGAAGTATAGGCATAAATTGATAGCCTTGTCTCACGAGTCTAGTTTGGCAGGGACATCTAGGAGTGAGGAAAACAGCAGGGAAACTGTTGACTCATTTCTATTGGCCAAGTCTGAAGAGGGATGTTGCGGAGTTCTGTAGAACTATGTGACGTGTGCCAGAGAGTGGGTAAACCGAATCAAGTGATCCACGAGCACCATTGCAGCCATACCAGCATTTTGCAAGCCGTTCAGCAAAATAGTCATTGACTGTGTTGGACCTTTACCGAGATACTAGGAGAGGAAATGCTTATCTACTGACAATAATGTGTGTAGCCACGAGATTCTCAGAGGCTATTCCACTAAGGAGTATTCATGCCAAAAGTATAGTGGAGGGAGTTGGTGAAATATTTCTCTGGGTAGGACTCCCAGAGGTGATACAATCCGACAGAGGAAGTAACTTCACTTCCGGCATGTTCAGGAAGATATTGAAGGGATTGCATATTGAACAGAAGTTCGGCAAGTGCATACCATCCACAATCACAAGGTAGCTTGGAGAGATTCCACCAAACTCTTAAGAACATTCTGAGAGCATACTGTGAGGATCATTGGTATAGATTGGGATGAGGGAGTCCCCACTAGCTTTATTTGCGGTCAGAGATGCAGTACAGGAATCGACTGGATTCAGTCCATTCGAACTGGTGTACGGCCACGATGTGAGAGGTCCTTTGAGCATGATGAAAAGAGAAGTGGCTCGGCAAGAGTGATGACCCGCATTTGTTAACGTATGTATCAGAATTCAGAGTAGATTGATGAAGGCGAGGGAGCTTGTCGCAGAGAAGAACCTGAAGAATGCACAACAGGAGATGAAGAAGTGGTATGACAAGAAGGCGAGAGTGAGAGAATTCAAACCAGGTGACAGAGTTTTGGTTTATTACCTATCCAAGGGGATCCCTTGAAGGCAAGATATTGTGGCCCATGGACAGTCGAGAAGAAGGTAGGAGAGTTGAACTACATAGTCAACACTCCTGGTAGGCAGAAGAAGAACCAGTTGGTGCATGTGAACATGATCAAACCATATCATGGAAGGGAGGAGGAGAAGACGGAGGTACCCGAGTTGAGTTGCGGCGCGGTGAATGCAGAACGAGAAATGGATGATGGAGAGGAGGAGAAATTCAGCAGGTGTGAGGAGAAGAAATTTGGAGAACTCGATGGTGTTAGAGAATCTAGGAGCTAAAACTGAATTCATCTGAGCAGTGAAAGGAGAGATGATATCATCCGTGAGATACATAAGTGTGGAACCTTATTTTCGGATACTCCGAGGAGATTGTACCGTGTTGGAACATGATGTCGATGTAGGTGATGCCAGGCCGATGAAGCAACACCCATACCGAGTGAATCCAAAGAAAAGGGAAAATTATGAAAAAAGGAAGTCCAGTATATGTTGGAAAATGGATTAATTGAGGAAAGTAACAGTGCGTTGGAGTTCTCCGTGTGTGTTGGTGCAGAAGGCAGGTAGTGATTCGTACAGTTCTGTACAGACTTTCGGAAAGTGAACCAAGTGACTAAGAGTGATATTCGTACCCGATACCAAGGTTGGATGATGACTGTATCGATTGTGTGGGGAAGGCGAAGTTTGTCAGTAAGCTAGATATGTTGAAAGGGTACTGGCAAATAGGTTGACGGAGAGGGCCAGAGAAATCTCTGCCTTCGCAACAATGGATGGCTTGTATCAGTACCGGGTGATGCCATTTGGTATGAGGAAAACAGTGGCAGTACGTTCAAAGATTGATTAACAAGGTGGTTGGCAGGAGAGTGACCGGGTGTGCAGTCTATATTGACGATATCGTCATATATTCTGAAACTTGGGAAGACCATGTAGAGCAAATTTCGAATGTCTTCCAGAGACTGAATGATGCCAACTTAACAGTGAACCTAGTTAAGAGTGATTTTGCAAAGGCAAAGGTTGAATACTTAGGATACATGGTAGGCCAAGGTGAAATACAACCGTTGATGCCAAGGTGAAGAGTATCAACGATTGTCCCCGCTCCTAAGAACCGTAAGAGAGTTGTTACGATTCTTAGGCATGAGTGGTTACTATAGAGGTTCTGTAGGAATTTTTCCACAGTAGCTTTTACCATTGACTAGGCTGTTGTCAAAGGGTACCAAGTTTGTGTGGGATACACATTGTGAGGAGGCTTTCACAACTATAAAAAGGATGTTAATGAGTGACCCTATACTTGTCACTCCTGATTTTGAGAGACCATTCAAATTGTATGTGGATGCGAGCAACTTTGGAGTAGGGGGACTTTTAGTACAGGAGAAGGAAAGATATAGACCACCCGATATGCTACTTTTCAAAGAAAATTCCTCCCTTATCAGAGAAACTACAGTACAGTTGAGAAGGAGACTTTAGCCTTGATCCTTAGTTTGAGTCATTTTGACATATACTTGAGAGGGTCCGGATATCCTATTTCTGTGTTTACATAAGATGAAGAATGATAACCAACGGTTGATTCGATGGCGTTTGATGCTTCAGGACTACAATCTGATAATACAGCATGTGAAGGGGGCGAACAATATCCTGGCGGATACATTGTCTCGTCTTCCTTCTCCAACATGAGTCAATCCAAGGATCGCCTCCATGTCTTGAAGGGGGAGGGTGTTACCATAGTCACCTCCCTGGTGCTAATTACGTTCTCTATTTTTTCCAAATGCTGGTGCCCAGGATGCCCAGCTTTGTTATATTTACGGACGCGAATTCGCGGTCTGATATTAAAGTGTTTTGGATAAAATGTATCTAGAGATACGTTTATACTTTTGAGATCTACGGTGCTCTAGTTACGTAAGAATTTATAGAAATACATATTGTAGTGGCTTTTGATGTATGATTCATGTACGGTGTGTACTCTACAATATTGAAATGTATTGTTAGGATGACGCCAAGAGTATTGGAACCATGGTGCCCAACTCAAACGCGAAAACAAGGGAGGCATTGTCCTGGGCTCTCTCTTTCTGGGTATACAGCAAGGCGGACGTGCAAGTCCTTTCGTGGGTATAAAATGGTAGGGAAAATAAGAATCGGGAGAATTAAGGAGGATAAATAATGGTGAAATACACAGAGGGAGAGGAGCAATGATTTCTGGTGAAGTATAACTGCATATCTTGGTGGGATGTATGTTATTTGAGATGATTAGCAAGGATCCAATTTTCATGTGTTTGTAGGAGCAGAACTTGTTGAAGTGGTTAGACAGAGATGATATAATTTGTGTGTGGTTGTAGAATTGTGATGACAATAGGAATTGGTATGTAATTGCATGGAATGCAAGGTGATGATTATGTTGATGTAGAGGCAGTAGCTCAACTGAGTAGCAGTGGAAATATTGAATAATTACCTCATATGATTAAGATGTGCTGGATTCTGAGATGCAATGGTAAATGCATTATTTTAGCTCTGTACTGATAGGCTTATTCAATATAGGTATAGAGAAAATTACCTATTATCTTTCTATAACCTCCATTGTAGTATGATGACTAATGTGGGATGATGATTTTCCTAACTGAGAGGGGAATTTGATATAATTTACAGAAGGAAGTGTAAAGAAGGAAATGAATAGATATCCGTTTATTGTCGCTCCACCTTTAAGGGATGAGGCAAGATCAGTTGTTGTCCTCCTTAGGTCCTTTATTTACTAACATGATTTGCTTTAAGGTTAGAGGTGGTAACGTGACAATATGTACATGTATGTCCATGTGTATATGCATGTGCATTTATGCTTGTACACGTTTACGTATGTGTATATGTATATACATGTATATACATATGTGTACGAATATGTACAATGTATCGAGAGCAACGTTCCATCCTATCGATCATCGACGTTAAATTTTGCTTAAAATTAGGGCTAGGCTTTTCGGCACTGAAATGTCCTATCTGAGTGTGGGAAAGCTGGATCTTTCATGAGTTTCATGACATTAAATAACTAAAAATCACAGAGATATTTGTGAAAGAATGTGTGTGTGTGTGTGTGTGTGTGTGTGTGTGTGTGTGTGTGTGTGTGTGTGTGTGTGTGTGTGTGTGTGTGTGTGTGTGTGTGTGTGTGTGTGTGTGTGTGTGTGTGTGTGTGTGTGTGTGTGTGTTTGTGTGTGTGTTCTTACCTAGTTATATTTATCTAGTTGTATTTTATGGGAAGGGGAGCTATGCTCTCAGTGTCCCGTCTCCATATCTCGTTTTATCTAGATTGTTTTTAAATTCATGTATCGTTTTTTCACACACCTGATTCTCATCTAATCTGTTCTAAACGTCTATTATCCTGTGGGGAAAGCTGTTCTTTTTCAGGTCTCTTCTATAATTGTCTTTCTTGATTTTCTTTCCATGTCCTCTTGTATCACTACTATCCCATTTTATTAGATCCCCTCTATCAATAATTCCCATTCCTTTCATGATTCTATAAATATTCATCAAGTCTCCTCTCTCTCTTCTTTTCTCTAATGTCCGTAGCTAAAGGTTTGCCAGCCTCTCCTCATATGATAGTTCTGAGTGTTAGTGCCAATTTCGTAATTGCTCATTGTATTCTTTCAAGTTTTGTTATACGTTCTTTTTTTTCTTTTTTTTTTTCTTTTTTTGTACTTGGTGACCACATCGTCGCTGCTTACTCCAATTTTGGTCTTATCAAAGTGACTAGTATTTTCTTCACCATTTCTTCGTCCAGGAATATAAATGCCACTTTGATTAATCTTATTACATTATAAGTTCCTCCAATTTTTTTTTTTATGTTTCTCAGGGGACATGTTATTCATAATAATAACTCATAAGTCCTTCTCTTTTTCCACTTTTTATTTTTTTCCTCCCACTATTGTTTTTATGCTTCTTCCAAATTCCATCATACTACACTTCTTAATGTTGAATTACATCTCCCACATCCTGCTCCATTCCCATACTTTATTGAAATCACTCTGCAGCGGTTCACAATCATCTTCGGTGTTAATTTTTTTCAACATTTTTGCATCGTCTGCGAAGACGTTCATATAGCTTTCAATTCCTTCATCCATATCTTTAATATATACAGCAAACATTATTGGAACCAGTACTGTTCCTTGTGGAATTCCACTAATCACCTCATCCCAATTGGAATGTTTGTTTTTTATCACCACTCTTATTTCCCTTTCATGCAAGAAGTGTTCCATCCACTTAAGTAGTTTGCCCTGTATTCCTCCTGCAGTTTCTAATTTCTTCAGCAATTTCTTATGTGGCACCTTATCAAAAGTTTTTTCGGGTCTAGAAAGGCGCAGTCATCCCATCCATCTCTTTCCTGTATCATATCTATTAGTCTTGAAAAGAAACACATCAAGCTTGTGACACGATCTTCCTTGTCTAAATCCAAACTGCCTCAGGTTTAGTACATTATTATTTTTTTTCTAATGCTTTACCCATCTAATTTTTATCATTTTTTTTTTACGAATTTTTGCTACCGTACTTGTAAGAGAGACCGGTCTATACATTTTAGGGCCTTCTTTGTTTTTCCCCTTATATATTGGTACTATATTTGCTCTTTTCCAATATTCTGGAACTTTTACTTTTTTAATGAACTGCTTATTAGACTATGTATTTTATCTGTTAGTTCGTTCCTGCATTCTCTCAAAATCCAGTTGCCATTTCATCTGGACCATGCGATTTTCTGACATCGAGATTACTCAAGTGATTTATTATTTCATTTTTGTTACTTCTATCTCTGTCATAGGGGGGACTTTCCCCTCCCACTCGACACCTCAAACTTGTATGTTCTCCCTCGTAAACACTGATTTAAAATGCTTGTTCATAATTTCTGCCATTTCTATTTCCTCTGTGTATTCTATTCCTCTTTGTCATAGTTTCATTAATTCTGTTTGATTTTCAGTTTGTTGCTTACAAATCTATAAAATAGTTTGGATGACCTTTACATTTTTCTATGACATCCTTTTCGTATTTTCTGTTTTCTTCTTTGCCTCACTTGTACATATTCATTTCTATGACTAATATATATTTTTCATTTTTTATTTTCCGTTTTTTTTCCTCCATATTATCCAAGCTTTATCCCTTTTATCTTTTAACTCTCTACCTCTTTTGTTGAACCAACATTTCACACATCCTTTACCTTGTTTTTGTCTTGGAACATACTTTTCCACTCCTATATCAATTTTTGTCAAAATTTCCATTTCTCTTCTACTGTTGTTTCCTCTCTGTATATCCTTTCCCAGTCTGCTTTTTGAAGAAAAAAAAATCTCATTTTATCAATTTTTTTTCCATAAATAATTTTCCTCTTTCTATATTGTTCGTTTTTCCCATGTATTTTTCTTAATTTAGTTCCAGTTCAACTAATATGGGGTCACTTTTACTTAGTGGTGTCTTATATTCAATCTTATCCACTATTTCAGGTTCTGATGGGATTGTTAAGTCTAGTCTCGATGGCTCTTCCTTATTTCTATACCTAGTATTCTCTTGTATCCATTGTGTTATTGCATGTTCTGTAATCATATAAAGTAGTACATTTTCCCACAGGTCGTCTTTACCCTTCACTGTCATCTCTTCCCAGCAGGTTTCTTTACAATTAAAGTCACCCATTATAACTATTCTTCCTCCATCTTCCATTATCTTATTTAGTGTTATTTTTGTGTCTTCTAACATATTTTTGTGTTCTCTCTCTTCCCACGAAGCCGTTTTAGGAGGCACATAATTTACCATAAACTTCCTGCTCTTCCCATCTTTGTCTTCTATTTCCATCATAATCATCTCCACTCTATTCTTTCCATATGTAACATCCCTCACATTTTCTATCCTTCTTAGTCAGGAACATAATTCCACCACCTTGTTTTACTTCTCTGTTTCTAATCCAATGATTATATGCACCATGTCCTACACTGTTGGGTGGTAATGGACCTTTCAATTTTGTCTCTACAATTCCCATTATGTCAGGTTCCTTTTCCATCAGGTAATTATTCAGTTCATTCAAGCCTCTTATTAATCCATCTATATTTGTGAAGGACACTTTTAATTTTCTGTTACCTCCATCCTGTTTTCTTTTTCCTTTCTGTTTTTCTCTCCTATGAACCCTTTCCTCACTTTCATATCCACAACTCTCCAATAGAATTTCTCTTTGTCTGACTTTGTTCTGTTCTTGT